>NC_132933.1:132045669-132388169 GCF_047675955.1 Chlorocebus sabaeus
ATGGGACCATTGTATAGGCGTTTTACTCAAAGGTGGTGGATGGGAATCCCAGTTTTTTGGGCCAAAAATCACATTCTTTTGTTCCCCCCATAAATAAGTAAATGGCCTTTCCATGGCCCATAAGGGGTTTCTCTAATTCTCTATTGCTACTTTCAGACACAAAGTCTCTATGCCTGCTTCTGATATTTGTATATATAAATACATTGTTTTGATTCTGGCTTTTAAATTGGCCTTGTCTGACTTGTAACAACTTCTATTAGCACTGAGCTGTTAGTATGAAGGTCAGTAAATCCCTTTAAAATGAAGAATGCAATGAAAGGCTCAAGGTTTATCGATTTATATTTAAAATTCCTATAGAAATGTCCTTTGTGGTGATCAAGGTTTATTGATCTATATTCATGATTCCTATAGAAATGTCCTCTGTGGTAACCAATATAGTTTACTGTAAGAATGATGTGGAAAATTGAAAGCTGTTCACCAAACCTCTTTTCTCTTCTTCCTGAACACTTAACCAGAACTAACTTTTCTTAAACCCTAATAAGACCACATGACTGAGTTTTAGCCAGTGTAGTATGAGCAGAATTCACATACACAACCTCCTGCATTGCCCATTTAAAAAACCCCGTTGTGCTACCCTCCATGTTCTTTTCTCATCTCCTGGTTTGATGCAAATGAATATAGGAACTTCAGAAGCAGTGTGTATTACTGGCTAGCCAGGAGCACCATATTGGACTACTCCATGAGCAAGAAATAATTTCCATATTAAGGGTCGAGGGTTCCGTTGTTACAGAAGCTAGTTTTATCCCAACCAGCACAGTTGACAAACAAAAACCTTTACTTCTTCAGCTTTTGCCCATTGTATTGCTCCTTCACTCTATGTCATTAGTTCTCAAACAGGGACAATTTTGTCCCATAGGGGAAAGTTGGCAATGTCTAGACAGTTTTGGTTGTCACAACTGAGAGGGGCTACTGGTATCTAGTAGGTGGAGGTCAAGGATGATGCTAAATATTCTACAATGCACAGGACAGCCCCCATAACAAATAATTATCTAGTCTGAAATACCAATAGTCTTAGCTGAGAAACCCTGCTCCAAGCTTAGATGAGGCCATAATATCCTTTTCAACAGCTCATCTATGGTTCAGCAAATGTTTTTCTTCCTCTTTCTTCTTTAAGTGTCCTGTTTTTATAAATAATTTAAAAATGATATTATTGTTGGCTTCCTATAGCAAAATAAAAAATCTGTGCAAGGATATGGGCTGTTTCCCAGCCTCTGTGCAGCCCCCCTCAGTCCACAGCTGTCACACACTTGCAAACTCCATAGGAAAGTAGAAAGTTTGTTTTCTTTTTTTGTCACTGTATCTTCAGACCCTAGAACAATGCCTGCTACATATGAGAAACAGAATCAATACGTTTGAGTGAATAATTGTGTTTCAGAAACCACAGAAAGTGGGGAGAACTGAATAGGGAGAAATTTCCCCATTTCAAGGGCAGCAACTTCAGATCCTGCAATTGTTGCCTGGAGAAGGAAAGCTGGGTTAGCTGATTTTATGTAAACTCTTCCAATTTTAAAATATTATAATTGATTTTAAAAACTTACAAACATTGTACAGGCGCTACTGTTTATACCAGGCAGTACACAACTGTGAGGCTCATTTGGCTCTAGGTATTTCACCTGGCACTCAGTTAATACTAATGTTAATTACAGCAGCTATCATCATTGGGTGCTGACTCTGTGCCAGGGACTGTATCAGCTTTTTCAGCATAAAAATTACCCCAATGGCTTAAAACAACAATTTTTAATTTATCTCAAAATTTGAGTTGGCAACAGACACTGGGCTTAACTGGACATTTCTGGTCTTAGCTGGCTCTACAATCAACTTTCAGTCAGCTAATTGATTATGCTCTGGGGGATTGGCTGGTTGTCCTATCAGATGTTTGGGGCAACAGAGCCATATGCTTGTTATCTTCCAGCAGGCTAGCCTGAGCTTGTTTACATGGCAGCAGCAGTGTTCTAAGAGAGCAAAAGGAGATGTGCAGGGCCTCTTAAAGCCTACATGCAGAACACTTCTGTTGCATTCCATTGTCCAAAGCAAGTAAAAAGACAAGTTCAGGCTCAAAGGATAAAGAGAGAGACTTCACCTTTTGATATAAGAACTACAAAGTCACATTGCAATGAGGCATAGATATAAAGAAAGGGAGAATTGAAGTCATGTATGCATAAACTCTACCAAGATGTTATTTAATTGCTTTACATTGATGTCACTTAATCTTTATTACACTCTTGAGAGGCAAGTTGTCTAAGTTCAGGCCACTGTAACAGAATATCATAGACTGGGTAACATAAAAAATAGAAATTTATTTCTCGGCCAGGTGCAGTGGCTCATGCCTGTAATCCCAGCACTTTGGGAGGCTGAGGCGGGTAGATCACAAGGTCAAGAGATCCAGACCATCCTGGCTAACATGGTGAAACCCCATCTCTACTAAAAATACAAAAATTAGCTAGGCATGGTGGTGCATGCCTGTAGTCCCAGCTATTCAGGAGGCTGAGGCAGGAGAATCCCTTGAACCTGGGAGATGGAGGTTGCAGTCAGCCAAGATTGCGCCACTGTACTCCAGCCTGGTGACAGAATGCGACTTCGTCTAAAAAAAAAATTAAAAAAAGAAGAAAAAGAAAAAGAAATTTATTTCTCACAATTCTGGAGGTAAGAAGTCCAAGACCAGGGTGCCAGAATGGTCTAGTTCTGGTGAAGGACCTCTTCTGGGTTGCAGAGAGCTGACTTCTTCCTGTGTCTCACATGGTGAAAAGAGAGCAAGTTAGCTCTGGCCTCCTCTTATAAGGTCACTAATCCCATTCATGAGGGTTTTACCCTCATGACCTAATTGCCTCCTGAAGGCCCAACCTCCAAATGTCATTACACTGAGAATTACAGTTTGACATATGAGTTCTTGAGGGGGCATGAGCATTCAGTCCATAGCACAAGTATTACTTTACCCATTTTAAAGATGAGAAAGCTGAGACTCCAAATGTTAAGTAATTTCTCAAATATTCACAGCTAAATCTTGAATTGAGATGAAAGACATGCAAATAATTGTATGTAAGGGATCTCTGACCAATTCTCTTGAGGCTTAGGGCCCTACCATACTCTTCTCCTACTCTACTGCCACCATCTCATACCCCACCTCATTCTCAAAGAGCAGAATGAAGGTCTTGTTCTCTGCCTAGAGATTGAGCCAGTGGTAACTACTGTCCTACTTAGTGTATTCATCCTTTTCCACACTGCTATAAAGACACTACCTGAGACTGCATAATTTATAAACAAAAGAGGTTTAATTGACTCACAGTTCTGCATTTCTGGGGTGGCCTCAGAAAACTTACAATCATGGCAGAAGGCAAAGGGGAGGCAAGGCACATCTTACATGGTGGCAGGAGAGAGAGAGAGAAAGAGAGCACAGTGGAAACTTCCACTTTTAAACAATCAGATCTCATGATAACTCCCTCAATATCATGAGAACAGCATGGGGGAAACCAGCCCCATGAGCTAATCACCTCTCACCGGGTCTCTCCCTTGACACCCGGGAATTACAATTCAAGATGAGATTCCAAGGGACACAGAGCCAAACCATATCATTCTGCCCCTGGTCCCTCCCAATCTCTTGTCCTTTTTACATTTCAAAACAAATCATGCCTTCCCAACAGTTCCCCAAAGACTTAACTCATTCCAGCATTAACCCAAAAGTCCAAGTCCAAGGTCTCATCTGAGACAAGGCAAGTCCCTTCTACCCGTGAGCCTATAAAATCAAAAATAAGTTAGTTTCTTCCAAGATACAATGGAGGAACAGGCATGGGGTAAATGTTCCTGTTCCAAATGGGAGAAATTGGCCACAGACCCTATGCAAGTCCAAAACCCAGCAGGGCATTTATTAAATCTTAAAGCTCCAAAATAATCTCCTTTGACTCCATGTCTGACATCTGGGTCATGCTAATGCAAGGGGTGGGGTCCCATGGCCTTGGGCAGCTCCACCCCTCTGGTTCTGCAGGGCACAGTCCCCATGGCATTGTGTCCCTGTATTGTAAGTTGTCAGTGGATCTACCATTTTGGGGTCTGGAGGATGGTGGGCCTCTTCTTACAGCTCCAATAGGCAGTGGGGACTCTGTGGGGGACTTCTACTCCACATTTCTCCTCTGCATGGCCCTAGTAGAAGTTTTCCAATAAGGGCTCTGCCCCTGCAGCAGACTTCTGCCTGGACATCCAAGCATTCCCATACATCCTCTGAAATCTAGGCAGAGACTCCCAAAGCTCAACTCTTGTCTTCCATGCTCCTGCAAGCCCAACACCATGTGGAAGCTGCCAAGGCTTGGGACTTGCCCCCTTTAAAGCCATGATCCGAGGTGTATCTTGCCCCTTTTAGCCACAGCAAGAGCTGGTGCTGCTGGGATGAAGGGTGCCATGTCCCAAGGCTGCATAGGGCAGTGGCCCCGCCCATGAAACCATCTTTCCCTCCTAGGCCTCCAGGTCTGTGATAAGAGGGACTGCTGACAAGATCTCTGACATACATGCCCTGGAAAGATTTTCCCGATTGTTTTGGTTATTACTATAACATTCAGCTCCTTGTTACTTATGCAAATTTCTGTAGCCAGCTTGAATTCCTTCCCAGTAAACGTGTTTTTCTTTTCCACTTTATGGTCAGGCTGCAAATTTTCCAAACTTTTATGTTCTGCTTCCCTTTTAAATAAAAGTTCCAGTTTCAGATAATCTCTTTGTGAATGCATATGACTGAATGCTTTCAGAATCATCCAGGTCACATCTGAACACTTTGCTGCCTGGAAATTTCTTCTGCCAGATACCTTAAATCATCTCTCTCAAGTTTAAAACTCCACAGATCACTAGGGCAGGAGCAAATGCTGCCAGTCTCTTTGCTAAAGCATAGCATGAGTGACTTTTACTCTAATTCCTAGTAAGTTCCTCGTCTCCAGATGAGACCACCTCTGCCCAGACTTCATTGTCCATATCACTATCAGCATTTTGGTCAAAACCATTCAACAAGTCTCTAGAAAGTTCCAAACTTTCCCACATCTTCCTCCTTCTGAGCCCTCAAAACTGTTCCAACCTCTGCCTGTTACCCAGTTCCAAAGTCACTTCCACATTTTCAAGTTATCTTTATAGTAGTACCCCACTCCCAGTACCAGTTCTCTGTGTTAGTCCATTTTCACACTGCTATAAAGATACTACCTGAGACTGTGCAATTTATAAACCAAAGAAGTTTAATTGACTCACAGATCCACATAGCTGGGGAGGCCTCAGGAAACTTACAAGGATGGCAGAAGACAAAGAGGAAGCAAGACACATCTGACATGGTGGCTCGAGAGAGAGAAAGAGAGCGGAGGGGAAACTGCCAGTTTTTAAACCATCAGATCTCATGAGAACTCCCTCACTATCATGACAGCAGCATCGGGGAAACTGCCCCCATGATCCAATCACCTCCCACCAGGTCCCTCCCTCAACACCTGGGAATTACAATTTGAGATAAGATTTGGATGGGGACACAGAGCCAAACCATATCACTTGGAGTTCAGAAGATTGTTAATGCTGGATTCCTCTTTACTGTGCCTCAGAAATCTGTCAGCCCCTCTTCTTCCTCCATAGTTCTCATGTCAGGCAGGGACTACCACCTACTGTCCCTTAGTTACCCTCTAGTTCTGGAGCTCACCTGTCAGTGTACTTGCTTCTGTAGTCCTCGCCACAGTCCATTGGACATATTTAGCTCTACTTCCCTGTCCCAAACCCTTACCATGCTACTTTCCGCTGTAGCTGACCAGTAAATATACAACTGTGCCCAAAACACAGCCAAATTGAACATCCATGGAAAAGTTTAGGGCAAATGCCTATGAATATTTCTAAAAGGGGCCTCTATCTGCTGTCCTGTAGATTTGGGAGGTTTGGAAGTCCTTCCTTCATAAGCATTGTGAAAGGCCAATCCCATCCACAGTCTACATATCACAGAGGCTGAAAATTCCAAATGTCTTTGGAGGGCTACAAGTGTATTTGATGAATGTCTAGGGAACTAGTTTCAAGAATCCTGGGTTGTTGAATGGTAACCCTGTGTATGTTGGAAAAGCATGACTGGTTTGCAAACTGCTGGGGACAAATGCCTTGTTTTTCTTCTGGCTGGGTTTTGAATAGAGAGTAGGAGGTTGGGCGGGGACTGAGGGGGAGTTGAGCAAGAACAGGCATTGTTGTGTAGGGTTGTGGATGCCCCTGCATGAAGTCTGAAACAAAAACCAGAGCCTCATTCGGCAAACAGCTTTTAGGATGAGTCATGGTGAGGGAAGTGGGGCTGGGTGTCCACCCTTTGTGCTGCCTGGGATCACAGCAAATATTTAAATGATCGGGAAAGTAGAGTGGGTGGGAAACAAGAAGAGGCTAAGAGAGAGATGAGTTACAGGCTTCACTAACTTTAAAAGAAATTTTAAAAAGGAGATCCTTTGTTCAACATTATTAATTTTAACCAGAGAAATGGCCTTTGATTTTAGGAAGCCCTTAGAAACCCAGGAGTTCGAAAACTGTCAGAAGCCTAAGTTGAATCCTCTACCTCAGTGGTTCTCAGGCTTGGCTACATATTAGCAACACTTGGAAATTCAAAAGACCAATGCTCACATTGCTCTCTAGACCAATTACATCAGAATCTGTGGGAGTGGATCCTAGGCATCAGTATTTTCTAAAGCATCCCAAGTAATTCCAATGTGCAACCAGGGTTGAGAATCACTTCTCTAAGTAAAACTGTATGAATGGTAGCTATATGATAAGATCTGTGCCACATATGGAAACCATATAGAGTGACATGTAGTCAGAATCTTCATGAAAAAGAGACCAATACCATAAAGTGCAACCTGTTCCCCTTCTGACAAATTATTGTACAATTTGGTTTTATATTTTAGGCTATTTTAAAATGGAAAATGATGCGATTCTTTTATGTTCACATTATCCTAGGAATATAATACATCTTTGTTTGGTACTCCTAAACTTACTGTTTCAGCTTCTGTTTTCAGCATTTAATCCATTAAAACAAAAGAAATAAAAGGAAAGAAAAGTTCCCAAGCAGCTTCCTATCTTGCTAGTAGGTTTTATCATAAAATATTCTGGTTTCTATGGATTCAGTATTAAAAATACATAGAACATCCCCTTCCAATGCTTTTCTTCACAATTCTGAAATCTGACTTAAAACTACAATGAATGATTTAATGGGTTATCCTAGAAATAACTTCACCGTTTGATAGGATTTTGTTGTACCATAACATCTAATGACAAAACAACAACAAACATCTTTGGTTTCAAGAAGAGTATGAACATATAGGGCATGGTTCATTTGATGTCTATTTTTTAATCCAAATGTAATCTAATCTTAATAGGGTCTAGACTGAGCTTGTGGCTTAATTCAGCAGTATTTTTACTATTATTCATATTATACAATTCTTCCAATTATTCTTCCTTTGAAGCAATTTAGACTATTACAGCTAGTTGCTATTATTACAACTAGTTGCTATTATTATCATTATAAAAATGACGGCAATAATCCACTCAATCCACCCTTATCCCAGGTGAAAAAGAAAACTTAGAGTTTACTGGTTAATAAGAAGTTTGAGTATGATTTGAATATCAGATCTTGTAGGACAACCCATGACTTTGTGATAGCAGAGCTTATCTATATCTATACCTATTATATCTACATCTATTTCATTGATATCTATACCTATATCTATTTTAAATATGTACATGTGCATTTTGTAAATTTAGTTTTCCTTTTCCACTGACTTAGAAGTTATACCTTTTTATCTCCATTCCTTAATGTTTTAACACACATTGTTTACAAAGACTAAATTTAATATCTCATTTTGTAGAAGAACATTTTAATTCCATTCAACTCCTATCTTCTTACAAGTTATTTTCCAAAGTATTTTAGTTTTATTTTGTTTTAATTCCCAAAGTAGTTCTAATTATGGACTCTACATGCCCCTCTACTTCCACAGGTAACTCACCCCTCCAATTCAGGGTTCTGTGATAAAAATCAGATTTCTCAAGGCTCAAGATTCAGCTCTCCCAGGTCTACTAAATAAGTTAATACTTATTCCTCTGCTTTCTTTCCATCTTCCTTAATTGCTATCTCTATTCTTTGTTTGCATTGTCCTTATGAACTCAAGCATTTAAAAATTTCTTTATATTTGTTTTAGTGGAGCTTTAAGGAGGCTGTAGAAGTGAATGAGTGTGTTCAACTTGGACAAGTCAGGATGTACTCAAGTTAAAGCTATCATTATTCAATGATTTTTTTAGGCATACCCATAAGTCTTCCAATTCCTTTGCTCACTATTCTTTTTGCATTCAGTCCTTTCTTTGAGATGATTGTCTTTCTTAAAGCATGTGCCTTAGAAGTTCTTTCAATAAAGGTTTTTTGTTGGTGAGCTCTCAGGTTTGTCTGAAAAAATACTTAGTTCACCTTTTTTTCCTTGAAAAATCATGTATCATATGTTACAATTCCAGATTGACAGTTATTTTTTCTCAGCATACAAATCTTAATCCATTGTTATTGTTGAAAATATGTGAGGTCTTATTCTATTCTCTATTTCTCAATCTCTTTTATATTTGCCATGTCTATACCTCTGTGCTGCACCTCGATAATTCTTCCTTGTCTCTCTTCAGCTGAATCTGTTCTACCATTTAAACCATCCACTGAGTTTTGTTTATTTCAGCAATTATATTTTTTTATTCCTACAGGTAACATTCAGGTGTTGTTAATCTGTGTGGGAATATTTTATACTGGGCCATGTTATCACTTCTATTTTGTCATTCTTTAATCACTTCAAATGTACTTATTTTGTGGTATATGGCTAGTAATTCTATCTGATTTTTTGGAGGTTCTAAAATCTACTCATAGTAGATTTTTTACGTAGGCATTTTTTAACTTTGGATTGTGAGCTTCTATTTTATTGGATTTTATCTAAGAGAATTCTGTGAGGACTGAAGCATGACCCTTCTGAAAAGGTTTAAATTTTTTTCTGCCAGGCAAACTAAGAATCACTTTAATTTCTTAGATTTATTTGGGACTTCCTAAAATATGTAACTTGTATAAATTTGAACTCCAATTCTGAAAAAAACAAATCTATGCTCTCAAATTCTCAGGAAAGAGGGTTTTTTGACTTTTTTTTTTTATCCATAGCCCAAGCCAGTTCCACTGTAAACAAATTTCTTTGTCATCTTCTTTTGCTGGTAGATTGTTTTTTCCCATTTCACCATTTCCTTTATCATGTACTTTAAAAAATAATTATTGAAGATTATCAATTCAGGTCCCAAAAGGCCTCTCAGGTAGCCAGAGCTTCAGCTTCAGCATCAGTTTCCCACTCTAGTTTCCGGTTATCACTGAGTTTTTTTCCTATCAGGTTTTTGTTACTTTCTAGTGGACTCAACTATGCATTTAAAATAATGCTTTCTCCTAACATGTCAAGATGTTTTATTTTAGGTAGCTTTCATTAATTTTTTTCAAGTTAGCTGCTTTGTTGCATTGTCAGAAGTAGAAACAATGATATACCTTGGTTAAGACAAGGGAAGACAAGAAAACTGGTAATATAGATAAGAAGTTGAAGCTAGGAAATTGGGTGAGATCTGGAAAAGTTGCTTAGAAAGGAATAAAATAATGGCTGCTGAGAAAACACTAGACAAACTCAACTTGAGGGACAGTCTATAAAATAGCTCTCCTATACTCTTCCAAAATGCCCAGGTCAAAAATACAAAGTAAGACAGAAAAACTATACAAGTTAAAAGAAATTAGAGGCATAATGGTTAATATAACACATGATCTAGATTGAAATCCTACACTGGAAAAACATAGTTATAAAGAATATCATTGGAACAACTGATAAAATTTGGATATGAGATTTGGATAGAAAATATTGTTACATTAATGTTGAATGTCCTAATTTTGATAACTATGGTATTGTTATGTAAGAGAAGGAATTAGTTCTTAGAACATACACACTGAAGTATATAGGGGTAAAAGGGCACATTGTCTTTAACTTATTATTAAATGTTCAAAAAAAAATACTATGCACACACACATACACAGGGAGAGACAGAGAGAGTGAAAGACAAAGACACAGAGAAAGAGGCAGTGATAAAACAAATGGAGCAAAATGCAAATTATTGGTGAATCTTGACTAAGGGTATATGGAAATTCATTGTATGATTTTTGCAACTTTTCTGTTTAGGTTTAAATTTATATCAAAATAAAAAGTTTTTAGACAATGAAGAAGAGCTAATAAAGCACTTTGGAGAATGCCTACCTTTAGGAGTAGAGAGAAGGAAAATAAGCAGTTGAAGGAGGCAAAGAAGAACAAGTTACTGATGTAGGAGGGCAACTAAGCAAACATATTTGACCAAAGTCAGCAAGATGTGTCACTTTGTTCAGGACAGCATCTACTCTCTGTGTACCTACAGTAAGGTTCACAGATACATAAGAAAATATTTCAGAACAAAGGTATTCCTATCCCTGCAAACAAATGGCATAGTCACTTTGCAAATTACCTAAACTAAGTGGTGCTATGACTCATTGAATCCCTTGATAAATATATTATTCTCATTTTTTTAAAAAAAATAACTTCTACCTTTGCCATATTAAATTAGTATCTGCAGAGTAGCTATAGTCTGAACAGCAGGATCTGACATTTCTCCTTTTGAAAGCACTGAATAGCACTATATATTTTTTTACCCAGAATAGTTTGTGATTATTGTTGAAAATTTCATAATTACATTCTATTAATTAGAATCATCCTTTTCCTTATAAGATTTAGGGTTTTCAAATTTAAGGCATAGTCTCCATATCAAACTTTAAGTTGAGTTATGCTAAAATTATGAAATATATAATTTAATTTGATGATATCATGCACCAGCTATTTTATATCACTCTGTAGAGATTAGCATTTTTGTTGAAAAGACGACGATTTTGCTGAACAACTGGGAGATAAATGATCATGACTTCTTTCTTTAGTACTATAATTAAGATGTTTAAATAACCAACACTCCCTGCTGCTTTAGAGATGGTGTGAAAAGTTGGGGGAGGGAAGACTTGATAGAATTCTGCCTGTGAAGGAAAAGCCCACTTAGAATATTTTAAATCCTTTCAAATAACTTCATTTAAAAATTTAAGATATAATTAATTACCATGGTCAAACAAGTGGTATAAGTCAATATATATCTGTAAAATGATCATATATGTATATTTAAAGTTAGTTAATGCTTTAGCTCAGCTATTGGCAAACTTTTTCTGTAAAGGTTTATAAGTACAGATTTTCAACTTAGAAGGCCACACAAACTTAGTTGCAACTTGTTGACTCTGCTGTTGTAATATGAAAGCAACCATAGATAATATTTAAATGAATGGGCCTGTCCATGTTCTAATAAACTTTAAAGAAACAGGCTATTCGCTGGATTTGGCCTGTGAGCTGTACTTTGATATTCCCTGCTTTAACTTATAGCTATTTTACGATGGATTAATCAGGCTTATCTCAAGTAGAATTCAGTACATGAAAGGGAAAATTTTGCAAAAGTTTTTTCAGCTTTGGAGAAAATTGCACTGGTTACTCATATTCCCCAGTATTGTGTGTCAAGGGCAAAAATCAGGAACACCAACTGTTAAAACCCAAACAACAAAAAACAATCTTTCTGCGTCAATTAAGAAAACTGAAATGGGAGAAAGACCAAAACAAAGGAAAACCAAAAATCTAGTTTTTATTAAGAAACAATAAAAGATAATCTCATTTTTCTGTATCTTCTAACTACCCACAGCCTTCATGACCTTCCTTTACCTGAAAGGGGGTGATTAAAGAATTTAAAGAGGTCAGTTCTTGGGCTCTAAATTATTTTTGGATTGAAGAAGTTTATTATTGAATGAATGAAGTAATGAATGAATTAATCTATATATTTGGTAGTACATCTTCCAACTCAGAAGTTCCTTTTCACAAACTTGTGAGTTTGACATTCAGTATTATTAGCTCTTCTTGAATAAAAAATGTTTTCAGCCAAATTATGCATAAACTTCTTCACTTTGATGGTATCATCAACTAGCATGACAAGTCTGTTTGTAAAGGAAGACCATCATGTTAACATCATCCCACATTATACTGTTACTGAGCAGCAGATTTTGATGACTATTAGACTCATTTCAATTATCCCAGCAACAATTTGCAGTTCAAGTTAATGAAATCATAACTACACTTTTTCAGGGATTAATATAAAAATTTAGCCTGAAAGTATTTTTTATCCATAAGGAATTTGTTGATTTAATATTAAGCCCATTTTCCAATATTCATCAAAGTAGGTTTATATCCTTTTACCACTTATCAAGTACTTTTCTTGGACATTACCTCAGTTGATCTCAGTAACAACCTTATTAGATGTGCCACCTTAAAAGATTATTATTTTTTTTATAAGTGTTGGAAAAAATGCACACTTACATTTCTACATATATCATGTTTAGAAAACCAAATAAACTCTGGGCAGGAAAATGCCTTATTCACTGTTGTATCCCCAGCATCTAGTGCAACTACTGGTATATAATAGGTACACTGTAAATATTTATTGAATGCATAAACGAGTGAGCCAGAAAGCAGGACACTTATTAAAGTTCCTACTATAGGAATGAGAAAACAAAACAAAACAAAATTCAGAGACTTTAAATGATTCGCTTAAGGGTGAAATAGTTAAGTATAAGTAGAACTGGAATACAGATGAAATGAATTAATGTATATAAATTGTTTATCACAATGCCTGAGGCATACCAGGTACTCAATAAATGCACCTGTTTGATATCCTATGTGCATATTCAAACATTTTAGTGTTCATTTCTACAGTAGTGGTGAATATGATAGTCATAGAAAGTAATTTCATATTTCAAGTAAGTTAAATCTTGTCTATTAAATAGCATCTACTGAAGGGTAAATACATTCCCAAAGGCTAAATGCTTCCTTTTCTTCATTTTAACACATTATCAATGACTTGATTTAAAACCTAAAGAAAATTAAATTGAATTTTATGCAAGAGCATAAAAATCTAGCCGTCAGCTATTCATCGTATGCCAATTTTCCTGTGTCAAAGAGGAAGATTTCCATTTAGTTCCCTGAAATCTGTATAGGCTGTTGTTCCCTTTTGCACTTCCTGAGCCATTTACTCTGTAAATTATCATGAATTGCAAACAGAAGTCCAGAAATAGGTCTGTGCAGATTCACACCAGTCAGGCAGCTCTGCAAATAGCCTTGCCTGAGTCCTATTTTAAATACCTTCATTACTAACAATGTCATGTCATCCTTAGAGCTGATTTCCATATACCCCACCCCCAATCCACCACCAAACAAATAATATCTCAAACATTTCAAAACAGGCACTTCAAGCTTTACAGAAATTGTTTAGCCATATTGTTATTAAGCTAAACTATCCACTGATACAAAAAAAAAATTTAGTTTCCCATGCCGGCTGTTTGGAGGATGTTACATTTTACTAAGGTCAGAGAACTGTCAGGTTTTCAATTAAGGCTTATATTTTTTTAAGCATGGATAAATACCTTTTTTTAAAAAAACTTCCTTAAATACTTTTAAAGGAAGTCTTTAGAGAATGTGTTTGTATTTTATTACCAGATAACTGTTTTTCCTGTAAGGCTTTTAAAAAATTTTTTATTTTAGGTTTGGGGGTACATGTGGAGGTTTGTTACATAGATAAACATGTCGTGGAGATTTGTTGTACATATTATTACATCACCCAGGCATTAAGCTCAATTAACTCTTCCGCTCCTCTCCCTCCTCCCACCCTTCCCCATCAAGTAGACCCCACTGTCTGTTTTTTCCTTCTTTGTGTTCAGAAGTTCTTATCATTTAGTTCCCATTTATAAGTGACAACATGAGGTATTTGGCTTTCTGTTCCTGTGTTACTTTACTAAAGATGATAGCCTCCTGTAAGACTTTTTTTAAAACTGATTGCTAGGTTCATAGAATGAGCTTCAGGACATCCTCCTATTCCAAAGTCTTTCTCCAGCATCTTAGTCTTTCCTTCCAAACTTTATTGAGGTATAATTGATGTGTCAAAAACTGCATATAATTGATGTATAAAATTTGTTGACTGTGAACCTATGTATACACTTACATTACTATCACCATAATCTAGCACCTTACTTTTGTCATAAACATTAAAACTGTGCTTTGAAAAGACATCTCTAATTTGCCTTAAGTATCAGACTGATATATTAGACAGTAGCTTGAGAAAGATGCTTAAAATGAGAAAAGCTAGAAGATGAAGTCAATGTCAGGTCAAATGGATTTGCCCAAGATCATTAAGCTGAAATTTGAATTTAGGTTCGTCTGCCTCTGGTGCCTGTGCCCTTTCCCATAATAGCAGGCTGGGGAAGATTCAAATTTTGCCCCTCCAGAGATCCAAGACGAAAATCACTACTGATTAAAAGCTAATGCAGATAATTAAAAAATCCAAAAACGTGTGTATTTACATCCCCAAAGAATGAACAGTTCTAAAGGCCAATAAGCCCTCCTGAACAAAATGCATTATAATCAACAACATGGGCACTATGGACAATTAAAGGTAAGGAAGTATGAGCAGCTTATTGTTTCATTTATTTATTTATTATTTATTTACTATTTTTCTCAGCTTGTTTACAAAAAGATACACTGATTAATTATATGGCCAGATCATCAAAGATGAACTGTACAGTCATCATTTTGAGAGGATTTTGAAAAGTAAGCTCAGTGCTCTAAGTTTTTTAGCCTCCTGGGATTTTCCCTTTCTTGATTTTCCAAATAAGATTACTGTGTGGAATCTTTTTCTCTCCCCGTTGTTTCTGAGGACTCTTCCAAAAGCAACAATGCTGGTTGTTGCAGCTGCAACTTAGTCGCCAATCATGTCTAGACATTTTGATGACATTTATTCCAATTTTTATGAGTTTCTAATCCCAAAAACTGGGAAGAACTCCTTTCTCCAGTCTCCTAAGCATCACAAACACAAGTCTAACTCCAAACTCTTCTGAAGACTTCAGGATGTTGAAAGATAATTATAATAGAGAGAAAAAGAGAACTTGTCATAGAGTCACATTACAGGGAGACGTCTTACTTCATTAGGGCTATTTTCCTTGCACAGGTATAACAAAAGCAAGGCTAAAAATGATCCGCAATTAAGAGACTTGAAGTCTACACTCAAAACTGCTAGAAATTCCAACATACTAGTTCTCTCACAAAAAAAATATAAGTTCCACATTATGGTCCATTCTGCTACAAAAATTTCAAGAATGAATTAACTTTCATACATGTCACCAACTAGAATTCATCATAGGCTTAGAAAAAGTAGATGACCTCATATTTTAAAATTAAATATCTATATATCCTCATGAGTTATATGAAGGTAGGTCTTCCTACTTTGAAAAGTTGGTCCAGGGTTACTTGGCATCTCATAAATCCCTACTTTTTTAATGTAATACATTTAAGTATTTTTTACATTCAGTCAAACTTTTGAAATGGATAAACAGTTTAAACAGATAATAAAGGTAAAAGAAATAATAAATTTCTCAATTTCAATGTTTAAATATCTACTTGGGCATTGAGTCATCAAATTCCTGGTTCCTCAAAAGGAATACAAGCTTGAAGATTAAGAGGGTATCACTTTGAACACTCTTCTTTGCCAATATTGTGCACCCTATAAATTTTCCTACCATCTACATGCATATGAATTCTACTTACATATATTCCTTCACTTTGTATTTGTCTTCTGATTTTTAGACTAATTTCTAAAAAAAATGACTGTGCTTGGACAGACTTCAGGTATATCAAATTTAGTTTTTTCCATTTCTTAAAACTATATTGATGATAGAGTTCTGTATTTCAACATCCTTCTCAATGCACTGTTACTGAGACAAGAAGTCTATTTGTCTCTTCATTTTCTTTAACCACATTTTACCTCCCATTCACCTCCACACCTCCACTCAATGATCAAGTCTGGCCGTTTTACTTTATAATTGTTTTTGACATTTGTTCACTTCTGTCTATCACCATGTGGTTCTCAACCCTAACTGCACATAAGAAATGGCTGGAGACCTCTAAAAATTAGTAATGCAGGATTTCTGCTATTGAACAAGGTGGACTATCAGGGACTGGATTTACTAGCCTGCCTAAAAAAATAAACAGTTCCAAGAAGCTGAATGAATCCATGCACAAGAAACATGAACACCAAGAAATATCAAAGTACACTATAATCAAATCATTGAAAATAATTGATTTTAAAAATTCTTAAAAGCAGCCCTTGAGAAAAAAATACATTATAAGAGGATAACAGATGAGAACGACAACATACTTCTCATTAGAAATAATGCAAGACAGAAGACAGTGGAACAACATATCTCGGGTACCAAATGAAGAAAAAAAGAACACTGTTAGCCTAGACTCTTATAAGTACAAAAATATGTTTCAAAAGTGAAGGTGAAATAATTACCTTTTTGATATACAAAACCTGAAATCATCCATCAACAGCAGAATTGAACTATGAGAGATGTTAAAGGAAGTATTTTAAACAGAAGGAAAATTATATCAGATGGAAATCTGTATCTATACAAAGGGATGAAAAGCACTGGAAATAGTAATTATGTGGGATAACAAAATGCTTTTCTCATTATTTTGCTTTCTTTGGAAGATAACTGATGATTTAAAGCAAAAATTTTAACAAAGTATGTTGAGGTTTAAAACAAAAAAAATGAAGAAGAAGGTGGAAATAATCAGTAAATTTGAAAATAGAAGAATAGAAATTACCCAATCTGAATGACAAGGAGATACAGACTTAAAAATAACCAACAGATCCTCAGGGACTTGTAGGGCTATAACAAAAAACCTAACATTTATGTTATCAGAGTCTTAGAAAGAGAGGAGAAAAAGAGTTATGTTAATAAAGTATTCAAAGACATAATGGCTGAAATTTTTTCAAACTTGACAAAAGCAAAATGACCTACAGATTCAAGAAGCTGAGTGAAGCTCAAACAGAGAAATCTTAAAGAAATCCACACCAAGATACAGCGTAATCAAACACCTGAAAAGTAAAGACAAAGAAAAGTCCTGAAAACAGCCAGAGAAAAACAATGCATTTTCTATAGGGTCAAACAATTTCATCAACAGAAAAGCTTATCAGAAACTATGGAGGCCAGGAAAAAAGTGGCACATTTTCCATGTTCTGACAGATAAGAATTTTCAACTTAGAATCCTACATTCTGTGAAAATATCCTCAGGAATAAAGGTGAAAGTGAAGTCAAGATGAAGAAAACTAAGAGAATTTGTCACTAGTATAACAACCCTAAAAGAATGCCTAAGTGTAATTCCCTAAAAAGAAAGGAGGTCTCTGCAGCGAACCTCCAGAGCCTTGGCACAGTTCACTTCTAAGTTTGGAAATGACTCACCATATCTGAAGCCTGCAGGTACAGAGGCCCTATGTGATCAGACCCAACCTTTGGAAGACCCACCAGGGAATTTCCCATTTTGTGTCCTGAGACCAGGAACTCAGCAGAGAAACTTTGTGGAGATAGGACAAGATGGCTGACTAGACACATCCAGGAAACACCTCTCCTACTGACAGAAACCAAAATATCAAGTATACTATCACACCTTGAACAGATCTTTTAAGAGAAAACACTGAAAGTTGATAGAAAAGCACAGACCTCAGCTCAATATCCCTGGGCAATATGCTCAAACCCTGGGGGTTTGAGACTGGGTCCGTGGCTTCATCCTCTGGCCCTTCAGGGTTGAAGAAGAAGAAAGCCGGGAAGCCTGCATGGAGTCATCAAGTACCAGGACTGACTACCGGACCTCAACAGTTCCTAAGGAGGGGGTGAGTGAAGGAACTCCAGAGCACCACACTCCTGCCATGAACCTCTAAGATTTTAGCTAGAAGAGATATCATGATCCCCATAGATGTTTGAGTTGTCAAGGGGCACTACCGAGAAAAAAGGCAGATGCAGAGCTCAAACTGCATGGAACCCAAAAGGTTTTGTGCATGGGGAAGTTGCAGCAAAACACGACCATAGGTGCTCATCCCCAAGGTTCTCCATCTTCCTCTGAGTATCTCTAGTCCCTGTTAACTGCTACCAAGGAGAGAGCAGGGCTGCCTTTCCCATGGGACCAGGGGACATCAGATCTGCGTGCCCTTGTCCACCAACCCCTGCAAAGGCTCCTGCCTGACCATTCCCACAAGAGGTTGCACACAGCACAGCCTCTGCTGCCCTACCTGACTGTTTTTTCAGTAGCCTGGGAATAGTTTAGCCCCCCAGCACCGCCAGTACTCAACCCTGAAGGGCCAGAAGATGAAGCCACAGACCCAGTCTCAAACCCCCAGGGTTCAAGCATACTGCCAAGGGATATTGAGCTGAAGTCTGTGGCCCGAGCTTGATCAAGGAAGGAGCCCCCAACCCAAGAATACTGAAAAGACTGAGGCACAGGTCTGTGTGCTGGCATGGGGGCTGGGCATCCCTTCTTCTGCAAGACTGGTCCAGGAAGGGTGTAGCCTGTTGGTCAGCTGCAGCTTCTACCCAAGAGAGTGCCATGGCCTGGAACAGCCCAGGGATCTGGGTACACAGGACTTGAGACAAAACTAGCTGATCGGCCCTATTCCTGGGACATACACTGGAGGGAGACCTGGTCAAGAGAGTGCGAGCTGGGAGGTCTCCACAGTCATCTGCTGGGCAAAAAACCTCAGACTGTGAACACCACACCAGCTGTACACCCATGGCATGACCATCTCTGCCTAGAGATTCTCCACCCTTGGCCCACTGCATCATCAGACCATGTGCAGACATACCCCACAGCTTGCTGTGACTTGTCCAAGCTCAGAGGACCAGCAGGCCCATGGCCAGTTGTGGGTCTCTTGGTGACCTAACCTTTGGGAGGGAGCACAACCCACCAGGGCCACTCTTGGGGCTAAGGAAACGCAGGCATAGCACCAGACATTGGCAGGGGGTTCCAACAAGGCCTGGGAATGGACTTGGTGAAAGGGTTGTCTCTCACCCACCCCCCACTGCCATCTACCCCTCTTCAGATCGCTGCTTAAAACACACTTAAATACAAAAGAGATGTGCAGCTGAGTAAGAGCCTATCTACTAGCTCTTACTGTTAGATGTCATCTACTGTATTGCAGTCTGAGTTACACCACCCAACAAAAATAAATGCCTTCAGCACACATAGCCTGTGAAACCTAATGCAGGAATTTAGCCACAACTAAGGAGCCCACACAGGGCCTTCGTCCTCTGAAAACATCCAGAAATAAGGCCAAATGACATAACATACACCACAATTAAACCCTCAAGGGAAAAAAAAAGAACAAAGAGAAACAAAAAGTCCCGTCCTAATGACAGCAATTTAAAAAGCTAAAGAAACATCAGCCCCCTCAGATAAGAAGGAGTCAATGCAAAAACTCTGGCAACAATCTAACATTGCACCTAGAGGACCTAGAAAAACAAGAACAAACTAACCCCAAAGCCAGTGGAAGAAAGGAAATAACCAAAATCTAAGCAGAACAAAATGAAATAGAAACCCCCAAATCCATACAAAAGATCAACAAAGCCAAAAGTGGTTCCTTTGAAAGTATAAATAAGATTGAGGTACTGCTAGTTAGATTAACAAAGAAAAAAAGAGAAATGCACAATCAGAAATGACAAAGGTGACATTACAATCAATCCCATAGAATTAGAAAGGACCCTCACAGACTATTATGAAGACCCCTATGCACAGAAACTAGAAAATCTAAAGGAAATGGATAAATTCCTAGAAAGACACAACCTCCCAAGAATGAATCAGGAAGAACTTTAAGATCTGAACAGACCAATAATGAAAGTTCTGAAATGGAATCAGTATTAAAATATAATAAACAAACATGTCAACCAAAAAAAGTCCTGGACCAGATGGATTCACAGGTGAATTCTACCAGACGTACAAAAAACAGCTGGTACCAATCCTACTGAAACTATTCCAATAAATCAAAGAGAAAAGATTCCTCCCTAAATCATTATACAAACCCAACATCATCCTGATGCAAACATCTGGCAAAGACACAACAAAAAAGATAACTACAGACCAATATTCCTGGTGAACATAGATGCAAAAATCTTCAACAAAATACTAACAAAGTGAATACAACAGCATATCAAAAAGTTAATTAACTACAATCAATAGGCTTAATTCCTGGGATACAAGGTTGCTTCCACACACACAAATTGATAATTGTTATTCACTACACGAACAGAATTAATAACAAAAACATATGATCATCTCAGTAAATGCAGAAAAGCTTTCAATAAAATTCAACATCCTTTTATGATAGGAACCCTCAACAAACTGGCACTGAAAGAGCATACCTCAAAATATGACAAATGCAAAACCAACAAAACCAACATCGTATTGAATGGACATGTTGGAACCATTCCCTTTGAGAACTGGAACAAGACAAGGAAGCTTACTCTCATCGTTCCTATTCAACATAGTACTGGAAGTCTTAGCCAGAGCAATCAGGCAAGAGGAACAAATAAAAGGTATCCAAATCGAAAAAGAAGTCAAACTATCTCTCTTCGCTGACAGTATGATTCTATACTTAGAAAACTCTAAAGACTCTGCCAAAAGGTTCCTAGAGCTGATAAACAACTTCATTAAAGTTTCAGAATACAAAGTCAGTGTATAGAAGTCAGTAGTATCTCTATACGAAAATAATATTCAAGCTGAGGATCAAGAATGTAATCCCATTTCTAATAGCCACAAAAAACATAAAATATCTAAGAATATAGCTAACCAGAGAGATGAAATATCTCTACAACAAGAATTGCAAACTACTTCTCAAAGAAATCAGAGATGATACAAACAAATGGAACAACATTCCATGTTCATGGATAGTAATAATCAATATTGTTAAAATGACCATATTGCCCTAAGTAATCTACAGATTAAATGCTATTCCTAGCAATTAAACTATCAATGTTATTTTTCATAGAATTAAGAAAAACTATTCTAAAATTAATTTGGAACCAAAAGAGAGCCCAAATAGCCGTAGCAATCCTAAACAAAATGAACAAGGCATCACATTACCCAACTACACTATAAGGTTACAGTAAGCAAAACAACATGGTGCTCATGCAAAAACAGACATATAGACCAATGGAACAGAATAGAGAATGCAGAAATAAAGCTATACAACTAGAATCATCTGATAGTCAACAAAGTCGACAAAAACAAGCAATGAAGGACTCCCTACTCAATAAATGGTGCTGGGATAACTGGCTAGCCATATGCAGAAGAATGAAACTAGGCCCCTACTTTCACAATATGTAAATTAACTCAAAATAGATTAAATACTTAAAGGTGAGACCTAGAAATATAAAAACCTAGGAAATACCCTTCTGGACATTAGCCTTGGCAAAGAATTTATGGCTAAGTCCTCAAAAGCAATTGCAACAAACACAAAATTGGCAAGCAGGACCTAGTTAAATTGAAGAACTTCTGTGCAGCAAAAGAAATTATCAACAGAATAAACAGCCAGCCCACAGAATGGGAGAAAATATTTTCTATGCATCTAACAAAGGCCTAATATCCAAAATATATAAGGAAATTAAGCAAATAAATAAGAAAAAATAACTGCGTTAAAAAGTGGGCAAGTACATGAACAGACACTTCTCAAAAGAAGACATACAAGTAGCCAACAAACATGAAAAGTGCTCAGCATCACTAATCATCAGAGAAATGCAAACCAAACTACAATGAGACATCATCTAAACTAGTTGTTAATAGAATGACTATCATTAAAAAGTCAAAAGAAACAGATGCTGGTGAGGCTGTAGAGAAAAGGGAATGCTTATATTCTGTTCATGGGAGTTTAAATTAGTTCAGCTGTTATGGAAAGCAGTTTGGAGATTTCTCAAAGAGCTTAAAGTAGAACTACTATTTGACCCAGCAATTCCATTACTGGGTATATATCCAAAGGAAAATAAATCAATCTAACAAAAAGACACATGCACTCGTATGTTCATGACAAAATAAAGTTTATTCCAGGGAAGTAAGGCTGAGTCAGTAGTCAAAATTCAGTTAAAGTTAATTGTACCCATAGGCTAAAGAAGAAAAAATATCACATGATTATATCAACTGATGCAGAAAGAGCAAATTTGACACAGTTCAACACTCATGCAGTATTAAAACTCTCGGGAAGCTAGTAATAGAAGAAAACTTTCTTAACTTAACAAAGAACATCTATGAAAACTCTTCAAATAAACCTACAGCTAACAACACAATTTTGAAAGATGGAATAATTTCACTCTAGGATGAGAAAGGCAAATATGTCTGCTCTCATCACTGCTCTTCATTTGATATTAGAAATTCTAGCCAGCACAATAAGGCAAGAAAAGCAAAAAGGCACACATATATGGAAGGAATAAATAAAATTGTCCCTATTTGTAGATGACATGATAGTCTGCATAGAAAATCCCAAGGAATCTACAACAAAATTTCTAGTCACAGGATATAAGATTGACATACAAAATTATTATTTTTTCTCTATGTTAACAATAAACTGTGAAAACCAAAATAACAAATATAATACTATTTACAATTGTTCTTAAGAAAATGAAATACTTAGGTGTAAATCTAACAAAACAACTACAGAATTTGCATGCTGCAAATTATACAATGCTGATGAAAGAAATTAAAGTTCTAAATAAATGGAGAGATGTACCATATTCATGACTTGGCAAATTCAAAATAGAAAAACAAAGTCAATTCTTCATAGTTTGATATACAGGTTTAATACAATAAATATCAAAATCTCAGCATGACTTGTTTGTTGATATAGACAAGACTATCCTAAAATTCATATGGAAAGACCACATAACATAGAATAGCAAAAAGAAAAACTTTTTAAAGAAGAGTAAAGTAGAAGGAATCAACCTACCCTATTTCTTTTTTTTTTTTAATTTAGTTTTTATTATTATACTTTAAGTTCTAGGGTACATGTGCATAACGTGCAGGTTTGTTACATATGTATACTTGTGCCATGTTGCTGTGCTGCACCCATCAACTCGTCAGCACCCATCAACTCGTCATTTACATCAGGTATAACTCCCAATGCCATCCCTCCCCCCTCCCCCCTCCCCCCTCCCCATGATAGGCCCCGGTGTGTGATGTTCCCCTTCCTGAGTCCAAGTGATCTCATTGTTCAGTTCCCACCTATGAGTGAGAACATGCGGTGTTTGGTTTTCTGTTCTTGTGATAGTTTGCTAAGAATGATGGTTTCCAGCTGCATCCATGTCCCTACAAAGGACACAAACGCATCCTTTTTTATGGCTGCATAGTATTCCATGGTGTATATGTGCCACATTTTCTTAATCCAGTCTGTCATTGATGGACATTTGGGTTGATTCCAAGTCTTTGCTATTGTGAATAGTGCTGCAATAAACATATGTGTGCATGTGTCTTTATAGCAGCATGATTTATAATCCTTTGGGTATATACCCAGTAATGGGATGGCTGGGTCATATGGTACATCTAGTTCTAGATCCTTGAGGAATCGCCATACTGTTTTCCATAATGGTTGAACTAGTTTACAATCCCACCAACAGTGTAAAAGTGTTCCTATTTCTCCACATCCTCTCCAGCACCTGTTGTTTCCTGACTTTTTAATGATCGCCATTCTAACTGGTGTGAGATGGTATCTCATTGTGGTTTTGATTTGCATTTCTCTGATGGCCAGTGATGATGAGCATTTTTTCACGTGTCTGTTGGCTGTAAACCTACCCTATTTCAAGAATTACTACAGATATCTGTAGAATCGCTACAGATATCACAACTGTGTTGATATTGCTGAAGAGGTAGACACATAGGTCATTGGAACAGAATGGAAAACCTAGAAATAATCCCACACAGCCCTATATAGCCAACTGATTTTTGGCAGTAAAACAGTTTAACGGAGGAAGGACATTCTTGTCAACAAATGATGCTGAACTGAATATCCATAGGCAAAAAGTGAACTTCAACCTAAACCTCATACTTTACATTAAAAGTAACTCCAAATGAGTCACAAATGTAAATATAAAGCCTAAAACTATAAAACTTTTAGAATGTAATATGGAAGAAAATGTTTGAGACCTAAGACAGCAAAGAGTTCTTAGACATGACACCAAAAGTGTAATTGATAAAAGAAAGATACTAAAATTGGACTTCATCAAAATTTAAAACATTTTTTGGTAAAAGACCTTGCTAAAAGGATGACAAGATGAGCTTCAGACTGGAAGAAAATATTTGCAAACTACATACCTGGCAAAGGACTCATATGTATGATATAAAAAGAACTCTCAAAACTGAACAGTCAAAAAAAAAAAAAAAAAAAGCAACGTAATTAGAAAATTGGCAAAAGACATGAAGAGACATTTCCCCAAAGAGGATGAAAGGATGGCAAATAATCATATGAAAAATGTTCAACATCAGTAGCTATTAAGGAAATGCAAATTAATATTATGATGAGATATCACTATATACTCATTAGAGTGGCTAAAATATTAACAGCAAACAGTGACAACACCAACTGTTTGCAAGGATGCAGAGAAACATACACCTACCTTATGACCCAGCAGTTGAACTCTTAGGCACTTATTCTAGAGAAATGAAGTTTATGTCCACACAACACTTGTGCACAATTGTTCATAGCAGCTTTATTTTTAATGGTCAAAAACTGGAAACAACCAAAATGTTCCTCACTAGGTGAATGGTTAAACAAGCTGTGATGTGTCTGTGTGTGTGTGTGTGTGTTTGTGTGTATTAATATATATATGTCATATATATAATGGAATATTTTTCAGCAACATAAAGAAACAAACTATTGATTCAAACAAGAGTTGAATAGAGCTCAAGAGCATTGTGCTGAATGAAAAAGAAGCCAATATCAAAAGATATTATATGATTCCATTCATATAACATTCTTGAAATATCAAAATTATCGAGATAGAAAACAGATTAGTAGTCACCAGGAGTTAGGGATGATGGGGGGGTGGTAAAAAGGTGTGTATGACTATAAAGAGGCACCAAAAGGAAGATCTTTGTGGTGACGGAATAGTTCTGTATCGTGTTTTAGGTGGTTGTTAACATTAACATACATATACAGTGTACCATTTAAAAAAATATATTTGGAGAACTCATACTATCTGATTGAAGACTTTTTATAAAACTATAGTAATCAAGACAGCCTCACACGAGAATGGCCACTTACGTAGTTTGAGTTTAAAATACCAAGAAAGTTTTTCCTAATAAAAGTTTGAAATACTTGCCCTCCCGTATATTACTTGGTACTAAAATTATCTTTTAAATGAAAAAAAAAAAAATCTTTCCTTCCACACTTAGAAATGAGGCTTCAAACGCAATATTGTGGTGCCATAATTATAGGTGAATGAGGAATAAATAAGAAAGCCGTTGAACCAGGTGGTTCTCCTCAGGGTTGCCATCTGCCATATAATGGGTTAGAACAAACTTCACAAGCCACACCGTATTGGTTTAAGGAATAAATATCAGTGAGAAAAGAGAAAAATCACAAGGCCAGAGTCAGCCTCCAGAAGTGGTTGTGGTTCCCCAATTTGACCATCTTCCTGTGGGGGAACGTTTTCAGGACCTGGTTGGAGTTTGACTCCAACGAAGATAACAACCTTTTGCTCTTGGGTCTCTCTTCTTATGACACAAGTGTGAAATTGTGGCTTTGCTACCGAATGAAATAAATAGGCTGTTTGGAAACAGGAATCTGGATTTAGGATGCTAGCTAATCCAGTACCTGGCGCCTGTGGAGCCCTTGAGAAGTTACAGTTCTCCTTGTGTGTCTGAAGGTGGAAGGAGGAAGAAGTTGGACAGGAAGCCACCAGTGCCATTGCGAGCTTAGCTTGGGCCCTGTCCCTCCTGCTAGGAAAAGATTCTCCCGGATTGCAATCACCTTATTGTCCAGGCAACCTAGTGGGGGTGCCTGAGTAATGTTCACATGAGCCTGCTTTTTGAATTACAAAGACTTTTCTTTCAGGTCTTTTTTTTTGGAATGGAGGTGGGAGGGGAGGGCTAGGGTAAGAAGGGAGAAATTAGATAAGAAAAGCCAACTGCATACGTCTCTATGTTGAAGAAAAAACTCATGAAAAAGAAAATGAGAGTCTAGAGAGACTGACTACAAACTTCATCATTTTTCATTTCGTTTAGGAAATTTCTTCCAAATACTAACGTTGGGGGGATGGAAATCAACAAGAGATAATGTATGTCAGTATTATCTTCTAATCTTAAAACCTGCAGACCCAAAGTCACACTACATGCACTCACCAAATCCCTATTTCTCATAATAATCCCAAAGCACTTGGTCATTGTGTTTATCTTCTTGAACAATATTCTTTCCATTGCTTTAATCTATACACATTGTTTTAATCCAACACATCTCATGATCTTCATTAACTTACATTTGAGAATCTCAGTGCGTTGGAAACCACTGCTTTGGAAATTTACCTTAAAGCATTTCTGTCTTACAGTCATATAGACTAACTCCCAAATCTCTTACTGAAAGTTAAATCAATGTAGACATTATGCATCTATTAGTTACTTAAAAAAAGCCAAAGTTTTTAAATTAAAACTATCAAATAGGAAAGACAAACACCAATTAACTATAAAATACTATAGCAAATATTTATATTCCAGAAATATCAAAAGTTAACTATACATAAAATATATTTCAATTTCAGTGAAAAAAATTATTTGAGGTAATTGCACACAAGTTTTTATTCCATGTGTTCAGAGTTCAACATTTATCTTTTTCAATTTTCTCATTTTGCATATAAGAAAATTTCACATGACCATTATACTACAATGTTCAGCTTTTGATTGTCCTATAAATCAATTTTTGGCATTTGCATTTAACAGCAATGCTTCTTGGCTTAACCAATGCTGGCTTTATTTTTCAAGAGCTGGCCCCTTAGGTTGCTTGAGGAGATTAGCATATGATGTATTTTGCAAGGATTTTAAATGTCAATTTATGGGAATTGGAAAAGGTGTCTTAATAAACAACTGCTTTTATTATTTTATTTATTTCCTTTTTAGAGACAAGGTCTCACTCTGTCACCCAGGCTGAAGTGCAGTAGTACAATCATGGCTCACTGCAACCTTGACCTCATGGGCTCGGGTGATCCTCCCACCTCAGCCTCCCAAGTATCTGGGATTACAGGTGCGTGTCACCATGCCCAGCTAATTTTTTGTATTTTTTGTATAGATGCCCAGGCTGGTCTCGAATTCCTAGACTCAAGTGATACACCTGCCTCAGCCTCCCAAAGTGCTGGGAGTACAGGTATAAGCCACTGCAACTGGTCAAACAACTACTTTTAATATGAATATATGTCTGTGAACATCTTCTTACCAGAAAGGTTGGTCATTCTTTATCAGATAGGTGCTTGGGTTCATATTTCCTGTTTTTAACCCATTCAAGGAAGAACTACTGGAAATAAGATTTGGTGTATCTCTTTTCTATAATAGTCATTTTAAGAGATAATAATATTCATTTTCTTGACCCTAAAGGCTTCCACTTGTCTGTGCAAGAAGAGTGAACACTATCTTAATTAGCTTCACATGATTTATTCTTGGTGGTGTTAAGGGACAACATTAATTTATTTGAGGACAAAAAGCTCATAGCTCTTCTTAATGAATATTGCTCCAATCTTGAAATACTGATTTAACAATGTAGTTCTAAAAAGTGGCTTCATTTAGGCAAAAAAAAAAAAACCCACTTAATAATCAATATAGAACCAGGCAGCTGAGATCCAGATGCAGTCCAAACTGAAAGCATATGCATATTAGTCCCTCTGAGAAGATAGATTGTAGATCTGCCTTTGTGAATACAATCTAATGCTCCTCATTTTCCTTCAAAGAAATGTAGTCAAAATGTTTTTTTCTCTCCAGGCTCTGCACCAGGCACATACTGTGCAGGCACTGTCAAATCTGGATGTCACTGCAGCTAAACTCATTTCCTGCCTAAGTCAGTCCTAAATTTCCATCCCTTTCTTCTTGATGTTTACCCTTCCTGCTATTGTCTTGAAGTAACCTCTCATTCAACTTTCAGAGAAAATAAAATAGTCCCATTTGTCAATTATTAAATAGTAACCAGTGCTGCTGGCCATTGTTTGACTTCCTGTGACCAGCCATTCACCATGCTAGTGACATGGTGATGTCTCATTTGCCTTCAGAAGGTGATTAATCATTCTGAGGCAACAGACCACACACAGCAGTCTGAGGAAGTGGCAACAGAAGCATTCAAGATGTAGTACAATTTTATAAGGCTAATCCCACATAACTGAGTTGATGATTGCGTTATCTCTCTTTCCCCCTTGTCTGCAAATTGTCTCATATTTTAAAGGTAATATATATCAAAGTCTAAGTAAGGAAGAGTTACTGCTGATAGCATAAAACTTTGAAAAGAAATGTTGATAAGAACCGTTCGATTTAGATAAATAAACTACTAGAATATGTCAAAACACACAAATATTTACAGTGAATCATCAACTGCTGGTATAACAGGAATTGTTAGTATTCTTGGGAAAAATACATTGAATTTCTATAGATAAGCAATTTGTGGCTTTTTATGCAGTCAGTTGGCAAGGCTTTATTGAGTGTCTATGTGTCCAGTATGTCCAAAGCCTCAAGGAGAGGAAAGCAAAAGGAACAACTCCAGGATTATAAAACAGCAGGTCAACAAACTACATGGAAATCCAAGTTCTTTTGAAGGGGATTTCAAGTAGAGTTCTAAGCCAAAAAATATTTTTTTCTCTACCAGGCATGGTGACTCACACCTGTAATCCTAGCACTTTGGGAGGCCAAGGTGGGCAGATCACGAGGTCAAGAGATTGAGACCATCCTGACCAACATGGTGAAACCCCGTCTCTACTAAAAATACAAAAATTAGCTGGGCATGGTGGTGCATGCCTGTAGTCCCAGGTACTCGGGAGGCTGAGGTAGGAGAATCACTTGAACCCAGGAGGCGGAGGTTGCAGTGAGCCAAGATCACGCCATTGCATTCCAGCCTGGGCGACCAGAGGGAAAGTGTCTCAAAAAAATTTTTTTTCTCAAACTATAGTTTATACAGGTAATAGGTAATAGTAATAATAATTAACACTATTGACAAAATTAAGGCACATGGAAGTTTAATAAGTCCCTCAAGATCATAAAGTGAGCATAACAAAGAATGTAGAAACAGTGTATAGGTTTTAAAGGCCTAGAACATTCCCATTATCTGGAATCTGGATTAAAACTTCCCAGGAAATTGTGTTTGTTGCCTCAATTTATTCTTATGTAAAACAGAGAACTAAATGAGATAATGTATAAGTAGCACTTAATAACATAAATAATATATAGTAAATCTGTGTAAGTAGGTGGCCTTTACTGCAGGTGAACAGTTTGCTATAAATATAGCATAGCTCCTGTAGTCTTAGTAACAGAAAATGATCACATATCACAGGTTAAATTGAGCAAGTCAAAGCTTTCACCTTTAAAAATATAAAAACTGAGCTGAGAAATCACCTGATTGTCCCCCAGGAACATTTGAATACATTTTAGGTTATCAATATTTGGTGAAAATGCTACTGCCATCCAGTAGGTCGAGATCAGGGATGCTGTTAAAGACCGTGCAATGCACAGGACAGTCCCCCTACAACAAAGCATTATCTGTCCAAAATATAAACCCTTGTCTAAGGTAATTGGCATAAACTAGAATGCCAATTTAGCTCATGTTGTAATAGAACTATTGAGGGTGTCTGATGTAGAAGTGGGTTTGGGGTCAGGTGCAGTGGCTTACTCCTGTAATCCCAGCACTTTAGTAGGCTGAGGCGGGAAGATCGCTTGGGCTCAAGTGTTGGAGACCAGCCTGGGCAACAAAGTGAGACCCTGTCTCTACGAGAAAAAAAAGATAGCCAAGTGTAGTGGTGCATGCCTGTAGTCTCAGCTACTTGGGAGGCTGAGGTGGAAGGATCGCTTGAGCCCAGGAGGTCAAGGTTGCAGTGAGCCATGAGGTCAAAGCTGCAGTGAGCTGTGATCATGCACTGCACTCCAGCTTGGGTGACAGAGCAAGATCCTGTCTCAAAAAACCAAAACCAAACCAAAACAAAACAACAACAACAACAACAACAACAAAAATGTGGGTTTTTCTTAACAGAGATTTGCTTGATAGAAAAAATAAAAACTGGCTGGGTACCCATATACCCATAGCATATTTCTCTGATACAATGTCTCCTTAAAAATAAAAACCAAAAGTGATTTTAGAGCAGACTCTTAGAGAGAGAGAGAAAAAAAAAAACAGAAGGATTTTAACAAATAGAGAAATTTGTTTTAAGAAAGAACAAAACATTACACATTTTCTAGGCCTGAATGTAAGACTATGGGGGTCATGCCAGCGTCCACACTTATAAGAGAACTCAATTCAAAGAACATTCCACAGGTGTAACTCTTGGTCATTTAAAATTCAAGAGATAACAAAAATGAACTTAATGGATTTGAATAGAGTGAGATTTTAATTAAAGGACCAAAAAAAGAAAAAAAAGGGTTTCAATCAGGGAATGGTGACAATTTTGCCTTGTGAGGTTTTTATTTATTTAGAGAGACACAAACATACAAAAAGATCAAATAGGAAGGAAAGGAGTGTTGTGACCCAAAGAGCAAATATCACAACTACAGTGTTCTAATTAAAGATGGAATTTAGGGACATCAGACTGCTGGTGAAAACTGAAGTAGTTAGTATTTATTCCTGGACTGATAAATATTGTGTTATTGAGTGAATATATGGATTCCAAAAGTAATTATAGTCTAAAAACTTCTAACTCACTAATGGTAGTAAGAAGTAGATAGAAGACATAACCTACATCTGAAGACAGCCTATCATGCTACCAACCTAATGCACTGGGAGACAATAAGTGGATAACTCTGTCTGCTGAGATTCACAGGGAGCCATATCAACCTGATAAATTACTTACAGAGGCTGTAAACTTGCCAGCAAATCAATTACAGTATCTTTGCAATTCCTTTCTGTTTGTAAATAAAATAACAACACTGTGAATTGGAAAAATAAGCCATCACTGATTTCTTAAAACTCAGTTCTCGAGGTGGTGAAAGACACCCCAGTCACCATTCATTAGTAAGGCCTTTACTATATCATTTAGAGCAGGCATGTGTTAAATGGGAAAAAAAAGGAGTCTCTACATATAAACATGATAATGCTAACTCATGATCACTAAGGCATACATTTTGAGCTGCTTCTCTAGTAGTTAATATGAGTTTGTATTAAGAAAACCATATGTTCTTGCCTAGCTTCAAGGCACAACAGGACTAAGGATGTAATATATTTATGGTACAGTTTATCTTTTCACCATACGTGATTAATAAATAGTGGGGCAATATCATTGCTTTTATCTAGGGCATTGGAAAATCCCTGCATTTTATTCTAGCAACTATGATATGCTTAGAATCAATTGAAAAGGGATTCTAATTGTTAGATATATAATGCTTCCTTGGTCCTATCATCTTCTATCTTAGTACAGTCTTAAAAATATCTAGTAGCAGCCTATATTTTGCAAGTGAGAAAGCTAAGATTCAGAGAGATTAAGAGACTTATCCAAGCACACCTAGTTAAAGTGCTGGCTCATTAGGGTCTAGAATTCAGGGTTCTGAGCTGCCAATTTAGTGATCTTTCCATGATAGCATGGAAAGATCTCCACCATACCACCAACCAAATGCACTGGGAAACAATAAGTGGGTAACTCTAGCTAATATGAGTTAGTAATAATAAGTCTGAGGTCACACTTGATTCTACTGTTATCTGTGCAACACAGAAACATCTCATTGCCAACTTACCAAGAGTATTAGTTCGGAGATGCTCTATTAACTTCTTTGAATCAGTCTTCAAGAGATAAGACTTCAAGTTCATGACAACTGCTTACACCATCTCAGAATTACCAGTTCTTTCATCACCACCCAGTGAATGAATGCATGAGGAGCCACGTGTCCACTAAATTCCTGTCATTCAAACTTGTACGTTTCCTCACATGTCCTGGGAGTGTTCACATTTTTCAAGCTGACTCAAAGACATAGACTTGGTCAGAAAGCCATCTACTTATCAAATACTACATTAGCTGATTTTTAAAATTCAAATCTAGAATACCCCTTGTTCTCTAATAATCTTATTTCTGCAAGCTTCTTTCTTGTACAAAACAATTGTGTGTTTATTAAGAATATGCTTCGGCATTTCACTACATAGGACAAAGATGTGAATATGACTGTGAAGTGAGCAAACTGAATTTGAGAAGCCTAAATATCACTTAGGAAAAATTCACCCAGAGAAAGACACCTATCACAATGTCCAAAAGTCATGACGAAACTAAGGTGTGGTTTGGGAAAATATACAGATGCAGTCTAAAATTGCAGCAGAAATTAAGAGGGGGGATGAGAAGTTCAACAGACTATATCAGTGACCCAAATTCTTCACTTCTCCCTGTATTTATACCCTTTGTCATGTAACTTTGCAGTCCTTTCCAACATGGATGGAGCATAATTCCTCACCTCTGGACTTAGCTATGTGATATGTTTGTCCAACGAAACGTAGTAAATGTGACACAGAATCTTGAAAAATGCTCACACAATTTGGCTCACTCATTCATGTGCTTATACCTTTCCCATGAGAAGGACATGCCTAACCTAGTCTGCTACTCCCAGGGGGAGGATGAGAGACATGCGGAGCCCAGTTGCCTCAGCTAAGGTGCCCCAAACTACCCAACCTAAAACAAAGCCCCAACCAACACACAGATGCATGTGGTATAATAGGTAATGATTGGTGTTTTAAACCACTGAATTTTGGGGTAGTTTGTTATGTAGCAACAGAAACTTGATATACAAAGAGTGGCTTCTTATAATTTGGAGTTATTTATCCATTCATAGAAAGATGTCAGGAAGCGGCTGAGGATCTTAAATAGTTAGAGTAGCCCTTTATGTAGGAAAGCTCAAAAGCCCTAAGCAGGCATTTTTGCCTAGCAATGAAATCAGATCTGGGGGTAGGGAGTGGAGAAGGATGTTCCAGAAGTGGCACTAACTTGATTATATAGGTTGAAATAGAGTTTGTCTCCTGAGATCATAGGGATCGACACAGGCATTGGAATTACCAGAATTGGGAAGGCATGGCACACAGAAAGTATTGAATATACTGGTGTCAGTAAATAAATAAATGATCCAATGTAAAAGTAACCCAAAAAACAAAGTCTAAAGCAAGATCAGACTAGTAGAATTAGAGTGGGAAACTGTGAAAGCTAATATATGCGGTCAGAGGTGGGGGCTATGGTATGGAGAAAAATTCAGGCATGAGCAGGATGAAGGAGTGTAACTAGGAGGGCACAGGTGGTTGTCTGTAAGCAAAGCACTGTTGATAAGGTTTGTGTGACAAAGTAGTATGAAGGACTGTTTGAGATCTTTTCTTGTCTCTAAAGATTGTAGAATACCATAGAGATTGTAGAATACAGTAGAGATTATGGCTGAGATCAAGCTTTATTTAGAACAGATAAATTATCTCAGACTGAATTTAAATAAGACTGTTATTGGCTCAAAGATTCCATGCCCCCTGGCATTTTTCATAAAGAGATAAACTAGGGGTACTGGCAGAGAGGAGAGCTGGCTTCTTGAGGGCATGCCTAGGGTCCATCAGATAATGGACATGTGACTACAAACCTTGAGCACCGTTCCTGTATCACTGTCTCTTTATTTCTGCGTTCCTTCTGTATTCTAAAAGAAATCCCTTTACTTCACCTTTCTGAGAGAAAGAGGAGGAGGGGATCACTCTATTCATTACTCCCCCAGTATTGAGAAAACCAGTCAATATTTGGGCAGGTCTACAAGGGGGAGAAGACGTCTTTATCATTGTGCATATTGTTGTGTTTCTGAAGGTATTGAGGAGAGATATGAAGTATAAGAGACAATATCTCTTACCAAAAAAAAAAAAAAAAAAAAAATGCCTGCCCACTCAAGCTCCCAGTTTCACTTTCTGCAAGGTATGGGAAGATGGGTCCCTTCTGTACCAACAGGTCCTAGAGGCAGGACTGCAGAATTGCTAAGATACTGATCACTTGGAACAAAGTAGCTCAGAGGAAAGTGGAGGTGGATGCAGTGGGAGGCTCCAGCTAAGAGTCGACTAGATGTGCTGAATCTCCCAGAGGAGTTGCTTGGAGATGATTGCTTCATCCGGCGGGGGCGTGGTGGCGGGGGGAGCGGGGGCTGTTGGGATCATGAACTGCACAGACTGAGTCTTTAAACAACATGATGATTGCTCATTAGAGAATTAAACAATGGGATCAACCAACTTGTCATTGGTGGTCACATAAGGAGAAAACTTTTCCTTCTCACTATTCCTTGTCTCAATACCTGAGGAGGTATAACCTTCTGGAAAGAGAAAAGTATAGTCAGGCAGACCATACACCATGCCTCTCCCTCAAGCCTACAGGGCAGTAGATCTCAACTGTATCATACCCAGTGCCCTCCACCCTGTTTGTCAAAATTGTGGTAAACTATACATAATACTAAATTTCCTATTTTAACCATTTTTAAGTATTCAGTTCAGTAGTTTCAAACACTTACACTGTTGTGTAACCAGTCCCCAGAACTGTTTTCATCTTGCAAAATTGACACTTTATACTGATTAAACAACTCCCCAGTTCCCCGCACCCCCGCCGCCAGTCTCTGGAAACTCCCATTCAACCTTCTGTCCGTATGATTTTGACTACTCTGGGTACCTCATATCAGTGGGATCATACAGTATTTGTCCTTTTGTGACTGGCTATCTTACTTGGTATAATGTGCTCAATGTTCATTCATGTTGTAGCATGTAAAAGAATGCCCTTCTTTTTAAGGCTGAATGATACACCACTGTATGTGGATGCCACATTTTGTTTATCTATTCATCTGTGGGTGAACGTTTGGGTTGCCTCCACCCTTTGACTATTGTGAATAATGATGCTGTGAGTAGGGAGATACAAACATCTCTTCAAGATCCTGCTTTTAGTACTTTTGGGTATATACCCAGAAGTAGAATTGCTAGATTATATGGTAATTCTATTTTTAATGTTTGCCAGAACTCCTACCCTGTTTTTAAGAAATATTTTATATTGTCTCCTTTGCTACACTGAAATGAAACTCATGGCTAATATCTCTCTTCACAGGTAAGTTTAAAAATCTATGTAATATCCTATGACCTAAAGGAGAAATAAAAGGAACACAATTCATAATATAAAATATACTTTAAATGTAAATGTTTGGGCATGACCACACTAGAAAGTCAGCTTACTTTTACTCATAATAAATAAATTAGAATGTAAAGGAAATAAGAAATTTTAAATGAATATTGCTAAATGAAAGAAGACTGTCTAAAAAGGCTATATACTGTATGTATTAGGATTCCAATTCCAACTACAATATATGACATTCTGGAAAAGGCAAAACCATGGAGATGGTAAAAAAAAAAAAAAAAAAAAAGTCAGTAGGAGGAGGAAGAGATGAATAGGCAGAACACAGGGGATTTTTTAGAGCAGTGAAACTATTCCATATGATAATATAATGGTAGATGCATGTCATTATAAATTTGTCCAGTCATGTGGACAACATCATGAACCCTAATATAAACTATGAAATTTGGGGGATAATAATGGTGTCAATGTAGGTTCACCAATTATTACAAATGTACCACTCTGCTGGGGGATATTGAAGATGGAAAAGACTATGTAGGGGAGGAGATATATGAGAACTGTCTTTACTTTCTGCTCAATTTTGCGGTGAACCTAAAGCTGTTTTAAAAATGAAGTAGATATTAGTCATCATAATTTTAAAAGTCAAGAGCAAAATGCAGGTAATTTTCAATGAAAAAATAAGGCAATATTCAGTTGAATATTGTTGAAATATTTTTAATTTTTTGACATTTTGAAATAAAGGTTAAATAGTTATATTCGTCTATATTCCTGGGAGCTTCATAATAGAGACAGGTACATATGCAGACTAATTCAGGTGTGTTGTGTTGCCCACACAAATGTGAATGACATTACCATTAGTGGCATGATTTTCCAGATTGATAAGCAATTCCTAGTAAAACACCAAGCAAAATAAGTTCAATTTTTTCTCATTGTATATGGCAGAAGCATCTAAATTCCTGGAAAACATAGTGATTATTAAAATAGTGCAAAAAACTTGTAAATAAAAAAATAGAATTATGTTCTGCACTTGATAATTTTTTTTCTTTCTCTTGGAGCTTCTTTTTACTCTTTTTTTTCTTTCCAACTTTTATTTTAGGTTCAGGGGGTACATGTGCAGGTTTGTTACATGGGTCAATTGCCTGTCATGGTGGTTTGGTGTACAGATAATTTGATCACTCAGGAAATCAGCATAATAACTGATAGGTAGTTTTTCAATTCTCACTCTCTTTCCACCTTCCACCCTCAAGTAGGTGCTGGTGTCTATTGTTCCCTTTTTTGTGTCCCTATGTACACAATGCTAAGCTCATACTTAAAAGTATGAACATGCAGTATTTGGTTTTCTGTTCTTGCATTAATTCACTTAGGATAATATTCTCCGGCTCCATCCATTTCACTGTAAGGAACATTATCTCATTCTTTTTTAAGGCTATGTAGTATTCTGTGGTGTATAAGTAACACATTTTCTTTATCCAGTCCACCATTGGTGGGCAGCTAGGCTGATTCCATGCCTTTGCTATTGTGAATAGTGCTGCAATTAACATACATGCGTATATGTCTTTCTGGTAGAACAATTTATATTCCTTTGGATATATACCCAAAATCCAGTAATTGGATTGCTGTGCCAGACGGTAGTTCTGTTTTAACTTCTTTGAGAAATCTTCTCACTTGTTTCCACAGTGGCTAAACTAATTTACATTACCAGTTGCAGTGTGTAAGTTCTTACCTTTCCCCACAATCTTGCCAGCACCTGTTATTTTTTGACTTTTTAGTAACAGCTATTCTGACTGGTGTGAGATGGTATCCCATTGTGGGTTTTTTTTGTTTTATTTTTTATTTTTTGGTGTGTGTTTTTTCTTAACTTTTATTTTAAGCTTAGGGGTGGGTACGTATATGGGATGTGCAGGTTTGTTACATAAGTAAATATGTGTCATGGGAGTTTGTTGTACAGGTTATTTCATCACCCAGGTATTAAGCCTAGTATCCAGTAGTTATTGTTCCTGATCCTCTCCCTCCTCCCACACGCCACCCTCTGATAGGCCCCAATGTGTGTTGTTCCCCTCTCTGTGTCCATGTATTCTCATCATTTAGCTCCCACTTATAAGTGAAAATGTGTGGTATTTGGTGTTCTGTTCCTGCATTAGTTTGCTAAGAATAATGACCTCCAGCTCCAACCATGTACCTGCAAAGGACATCTTATTCCTTTTTATGGCTGCATAGTATTCCATGGCATATATGTACCACATTTTCTTTATTCAGTCTATGATTGATGGGCATTTGGGTTGATTCCTACAGGGATACTGTAACCAAAACAGCACAGTACTGGTACAAGAATAGACACATAGACCAATGGAACAGAATAAAGAACCTAGAAATAAGACCACACACCTACAACTATCTAATCTTCGACAAACCTGACAAAATCAAGCACTGAGGAAAAGGTTCCCTATTCAATAAATGGTGCTGGGATAACTGGCTAGCCATATGCAGAAAATTGCAACTGGACCCCTTCCTTACACCATATACAAAAATTAACTCAAGACGGATTAAAGATTTAAATGTAAAACCCAAAACTATAAAAACCCCGGAAGACAACCTAGGCAATACATTGAGAACATAGGCATGGGCAAAGATTTCATGGTGAAGATGCCAAAAGCAATTGCAACAAACGAAAAAATTGACAAGTGGGATATAATTAAACTAAAGACCTTCTACACAGGAAAAAAAAAAAAAAAAAAAAAACTATCAACAGAGTAAACAGACAACCTACAGAATGGGAGAACATTTTTGCAAACTATGCATCTGACAAAGGTCTAATATCCGGAATCTATAAGAAACTTATACAGACTTATACAACTTATAAAGAACTTATATAAATTTACAAGAAAAAAACAAACAACCCCATTAAAAAGTGGTCAAAAGGGCATGAACATACACTTCTCAAAAGAAGGCATACATGTGGCCAACAAGCATATGAAAAAACTCAACATCATTTGTCATTAGAGAAATGCAAATCAAAACCACAATGAGATATCATCTCACACCAGTCAGAATGGCTATTATTATTAAAAAGTCAAGAAATAACAGATGCTGGCAAGGTTGTAGAGAAAAGAGAATAGTTATACACTCCAACTGGTGAGTTATTTCACTTCCTTGGTTAGCTATATTCCTAGGTATTTCATTATTTCTGAGGCTATTGTAAATGGGATTACATTCTCAATTTGGCTGTCAGTTTGGACGTTATTAGTGTATAGAAATGCTGCTGATTTTTGTACATTGATTTTGTATCCTGAAACTTCGCTGAAGTTGTTTATCAGATCTAGGAGTCTTTGGGCAGAGTATGGGGTTTTCTAGGTATAGAATCAACCGTGAAGAGAAATAGTTTCATTTTCTCTCTTCCCATTTGGATTATTTTTATTTCTTCTCTTGTCTGATTGCTGTGGCTAGGACTTACAGTACTATGTTGAATAGGAGTAGTGTCTGTTTTCCGTTCTCAAGGGGAATGCTTCCAGCTTTTGCCCATTCAGTATGATGTTGGCTGTGGGTTTGTCATATATGGCTCTTATAATTTTAAGGTATGTACCTTTGATGACTAGTTTGTTGAGGATTTTTAACTTTAAGAAATGTTGAATTTTATCGAAAATATTTTCTGTGTCTATTGAGACAATTATGTGGTTTTTGTTGTTCTGTTTCTGCGATGAATCACATTTACTGATTTGCATATGGTGAACCAGCCTCACATGCACTTAGATAATTATTAATAGTTTTTTTCTGAGTACCTACTGTGTGCTAGGCAATATTCTTTTTTAAAAATTTTTATTTCCATAGGTTATTGGGCAACAGGTGGTATTTGGTTACATGACTAAGTTCTTTAGTGGTGATTTTTGAGATTTTGGTGCACCCATCACTCGAGCAGTATACACTGTACTCAATTTGTAGTCTTTTCTCCCTCACCTGCTTCCCGCCCTTTCCCCATTAGTCCCCAAAGTCCATTGTGTCACTCTTATGCCTTTGCATCCTCATAGCTTAGCTCCCACTTATGAATGAGAGCATATGATGTTTGATTTTTCATTCCTGAGTTACTTCACTTAAAATAATAGTTTCCAATATCATCCAGGTTGCTGCCAATGCCATTAATTCATTCCTTTTTAGGGCTCAGTAGTATTCTATCATACATACATACACACATACGTACATATATATCTCACAGTTTCTTTAGTCACTCGATTGATGGGCATTTGGGTTGCTTCCACGTTTTTGCATTTGCAAATTCTGCTGTATAAACATGCATGTGCAAGTATCTTTTGCATATAATGACTTATTTTCCTCTGGGTAGCTACCCAGTAGTGGAATTGCTGGATCAAATGGTAGTTCTACTTTTACTTCTTCAGGGAATCTCCACACTCTTTTCCATAGTGGCTGTACTAGTTTACATTCCTGCCAGCAGTGTAGAAGTGTTCCCTTTTCACTGCATCCACGCCAACATCTATTATTTTTAATTTTTTTATTATGGTCATTCTTTATAGGTTTTTACCATCAGGAATATCCAGCAAGAGATTTCAAAGTAATGCAGGAAGTAAGACAACTTTTCATAGAGGAGGTTTATCCCACACACTGTCTATCAATCCTGACCTCCTCCCACTAAATGTCAATAGTGCCCCCAACAAATATTGAGACCATACTTCCAAAAATTTCCTTTAGAATAGCAATTATTTCAAATGACTTCATTTAAAAACAAAACTGAAGGTCATTTAAAAACATAATACTTAGATGAAATATTTCTATTTTTATATTCCTCAAAATGGGACACATTGAATTTGCTGAAGAACCAGAGAAAACACTTGCACAACAATGGTAGAGAGTATTTGCAATATCCACTGAATAAGTATGTAAAGTTGATTTCTGTATGAAATTCACATTCAAACCACAGATCTAAAGTTGACACTAGTTCATTCTATTTCAAATTCAAGATTTTAGGTGAATTTGGTATCATTTAAAACAGATTGTAGTTTTCTTTTTACAATTCTTTGACAATGCTATGGATTTTTTGTGTCATTGCTAATAATTTTAGTGCACACAAGATGAAAGCCAGGCAAGACAAGACTTTTGAGACAAACGAAGCTGAATGCCAAGTATAACAAATATTTTTTAAAAAGTGTTTTTAAAGTTTTTATTTGGAAATAGTTTTAATGTTATATAAGAGTTATGTACATAGTATAAAGCATTTCCTTGTGCTCTTTATCTAGATTCACCAGTTGTTATTCCTATTTGTTTTATTATTATTTCATTAGATGGATGGATAGATAGATAGATGGATAGATAGATAGATAGATAGATAGATAGATAGATAGATAGATAATGACACTTTTTTAACTCGCAGAAATCATGCCTCTATACCCCTACATACATCAAGGTGTATTTTCTAAGAACAAGATTATTCTCTTACATAACTACAGTATCAAAATCAGGAAATTTAACCTTGATGGAATACTATTATTTAATCTATAATCCATATTTCATTTTTGCCAATTGAACAATGTCCTTCATAACAATGCTTTTAAGGTCCAGGATCTTGTCCAGGGCCACATAGTACATTTAGTTGTCATGTTCCTTTTAGTCTCCTTTAATCTTAAAAAGTCCTGCAACCTTTCTCTTTTTATGACAACAGATACTTTTGAAGAATAATTGAATGATCCCCATTTGGGCTTGTCTGATGTTTTCTAATAGTTATATTCAGATTATGCATTTTTGGCAGGAATACCACAAAAGTCATGGTGTGCCCTTCTCAGTACATCTCATCAAGAGGTGCATGATATTGTATTATCCCATTATTAGTTAGAGAGAATATCCTCACCCCCCCAAAAATAATAATAATCTAGGAAAAGCAAACTTACCCAAACCAATAAAACATACTATTCAATTTTGGTGCTTTTTCATAAGTAAGCAAAAATGTGAGTTGATTTGACCTAAACACAGTATTTTTGTTTGAAAAGAAAATCAGTCCCTAATCAACATAAGCTATTGAACATCACCTTTATTGACATGAGCTGAGAGTTTCGAATTCAGATGTAAATTGTGTTGAAAAGTAATGTGCTTGGCGCTATATCCCCTCAAAATCCTAGACAGAACTTAGCTGGTGGCCAAAGGATATTGCTTTACTTGGGAAGTGCATACATCAGAAGGAAAGGGGACCACCTCGTGAGACTGTGTATTGGGTCTTTGTGAAGGGTTCGCTGCAAAATACTTTCCTACAGACCAGTGAAATGGAAAAGACGAGATTCATTTTTCTTTCATTTTGCTTTCTTCTGATTTTCTTCTGCTAGCAAAGTACTTGAAGTAAAGCATCTATTAATTTTGGAACAACCACTGAATTTAATTACCATGTCTAATGTTAGCTTGTACAAAGTGTTATAGGGATATGTTTTCTTCCATAAGAAGTACAGTACAATATGTTCTTCTATTTCAAATCCATTTCACTTAATTCCAGTGCTTTGACAGGAAAAAGTAATACTGTTGCCTACCTTCATATTCAGGCTGCTATCTTTCTCTGAACTGCACACCTGAGAAAAATCACATCCCACTTACCTTTATCTCAACATGCTGCTCTGTAAAACTATTTCCATTTGCCTGCTCCCCAAAAAAATAAAATGAGAAGGGCATGAATAATTGTTGCATTCCAAGAGACCATGATGAATTTTATTAGTGTACAAAGCATATTGCATGAATTTACCAAGGGTCCTTATTCTGAGCTCACATATGCTCTGCAAAGCTGTCATTTTAAACTGCTCATAGAGTGGTGCTGAGTGGCTTATTCCATTTCCTTGTATGGCTATTCACCTTTTTGGGTAGGGTGGTGGGTGGGTATTAAACTCCACATGCTGTGACGGGAATCTATACAAAGTTTATACTTCTCTGTACATTTTTAGAAGAAGCAAGTAGAGATGAAAACAAAGTCATATTGATTCTCTCTGTGAGTCTCTTGAATTAAGAGGCTGTTTAAAACTGGGAGGTGGTTTGATGGTATGTTGGGTAACAAACACAGGGGCAACATGTACATGGAAAACACTATTGACAGTTGTAAAATTATGACCCTCCATCTTCCCAAAAGAGTGAAGGAAATAAATTTAATTTAAAGTGTAGAAAGAGGTATTTAGGTTAAATTTTAAAAACCCACTAACTTGTTAAGATTTGTCAAATAGTATCTTTTCTCTAGAGAGTCTAAAAAAGGGAAGATGATGCCCATGTAAATTTGAGAACCTAGTCACAAAGATGGGCTTGAAAGCATTTAAGATTTTTTTAACCTTTGAGACTTTAGAGCAAAGAGGTGATTTCATGAGGTAAAATCAGAAACAGTTATTTCAAACAAGTGTAACAATCTTGTATTCACCATTAGCCATACTTCCCTGGATTTTCAATTATACTTAAGTTCTGATTATTATTAAAAATGGTTTTATATAATAATAAAATGTATCATGCCTCAATTTCACTCCTCTCTAGAAGAAACTTGTACATTTCTGAATGAAACCACACACACTGAAGCTTTCAAAATATGACAACAAACAATAATAAAAAGTAATAAGAGAGTATCATACTACACTTGAGCTATGATAACAATCATTCCTTTTTAATTATTATAGTTTTATTATTTAAATTCTCAGTATTTCACTCATATATCTATTGATTATACTTCCTTTCTGACCCTATTTCTGCCTGCTTACTTTCGTAACATCTACTTTCCTACCCAAATAACCAAATCCCACCTGTCCCCATCATGTGCTTTTGCTGCTATTGCTCCTTTCATCCAAAGTCTCTCCCTGTCCTATCACCACCTTTCCTTTTTCACACACCCATCTTCAGACCTCTAAATCCTCTTCACCCTTCTGGACTCAGATTTAATGCACTCCCCCTGACTCAATATAGCCTCACCCTTCTCCATTTCCCCATACTCTCTTGTTCTGTGTTCTGTTCCTTTTGTTCACCCATATATACAATGGTTATTAAATGTCTCTTCTGTGCTAGGTTATATGTGCTAGGAATGGCAGTAAATAAGAAACCCTATAGATCTTGGTTCTCAGAAAGCTCACATTCTCTAAGGAAACATAGACATTAAGGAAAGAATTGCAAAAACAATTAATTCTATAAATGAGAAAACACAGGATGATATTGGTGTACTAGCAGGTTATGTCTCTACTTTCAGTGGGTCAGAAATGTCTGTCCTTGGTCCAAAGGGATCAAGTTATATGACTTGAGGGTTTGGTTATACTTTACTTGGTTTGAGTCCTAGGAGATGAAATGCATTGTTTTGGAAAGCCCAGAGCAACCCACTCACATCCATGCATAGCATGGGACTTTGGAAAGCATATGACTCCAATGCAAATAATGTGGATAAGCACTGGGTCCACAGTGAGTATATGTAAGAGTCCCCCATAGGTTAACAAACATTTGAAGCTGCCCATTCATAGGACAAACCTTCCCTGAACTGTGTCTTCAGGCCTGGCCTGGTGCCAAGTACTAGGGCTATAGTGCTGCTGAAGACATGTTCCCTCCTTCAAGGAACTCATGGTCTAGCAGGAAAGACATGCCTGTGAACAAATGGTTGGTTATTGATTCGTGTATCTGTCCATCTTGCTTAGTGCCTCTCATTTTGTGCTGTCATACTAGATCCATTCAACCCCAGACTCTCTCTAAGTGCTTCACTAACAAGGGAGTAACCCAGTGTCTTTTCCAAGCTGGTCCTTGTGTGACGCTTGGAGACATTGTGAGGAAATACTGAGCTTTCCCAGACAGGGTCTCTCTGAATATTCTAATGGCATATCAATGTGTCCATTGAGAGCCTGACTACTTTGGGAAAATGGAAATGGAAGAGATCTCTTAACAATCTATTCCGTCTTCTTATACAGCTCTTTGCTTTTAGTCTCAAAGATTCATTTACATGAAAGAATATCTCATCACTTTTATTTCCAAGGAATTTGAAGATTAGATGGAAGGGTGGAACCCATAGTGTTTTCTCTTTTGAAGTTGTATACTTACATTAGAAACAGAGAATCCTCAATAAACATAATATAATAGCATACTATAGTTTTTTATGCTATGAGAATGGTAAATAGAAAATTTCTTGAGGACACAGTCTCTTACCCTCTCTGTACATTCTGAATTATTTAGTGCAGTGCTTTTTACTTAGTATGTACTCAGCCAATAGAGTAAGTGCAAACAAAGGAATAAACAAATTAGTCGCGGAGGATAAGTAACAGGATATCAATGACACTGAAAATCAACTTACAAAGAACTTGGATAAATTATGCCATTCCACCGTTTTTATTGCAAGAGAACTTTAAAATTTGGTCAATATGACTAATACTGTTATAATTAATTAAGATCAGATTTAGATATAATCTAAAAATAAAAAATTGATTACTTCCTGTAAAGCTTCTACACACATAGGAAAAGAAATGATGCTACTCAGAAAATGATAAATAAGAAATAGAAACATTGAAAATCTCTAACCCAAAGGACTCCTAAGAGCTTTTATCTGATGCCATATGTGAAATGTATATCAGTAGAACCAGAATAAAGCAGAAGACTGCCATTTCCCCAAAAAGGGGTTGAATATGGGTAGAAGTTCTCTATTTTCTGGAATAAATGAATTAGCAGTAAAGGGTAGTGGAAAATGGGGAGAGAAGATGGAATAAAGAAAATTTTCTGGCAGAAGAAGTCCTTCTTTCTCCCAAACAAATTAATCTGTAGTCTAAGTCATATTACTAGTCCTCCTACCCTTCAGGGTTGCCCAGTCATTTGAAAACATATGAGCAATCTTGCCCCACTGTGCCCTTTGAAATCATAGTCTTTCAAGATATTTATTAAGAACAAATAGAATGATGGCAACTTTATAGTAGAGAAACCCAACAGAAACCACCTTAACCAAGTGATCAAGGTTAACATTACCAGTAATGGGACAAATTGATATCATGAACCTTTTGATAAGAAACATTGAGAAGGACACAACATCACTTCTGTGGCGTTCTTGTCAAACATGCTAACCTCAATCTAATTATGAGAAAGCATCTGACACACGTTAGTTGACGTTCTACAAAATAACTGGCCAGTACTCTTCAAAAGTGTCAAAGTCATAAAAAACAAAGAAATATTGATGAATAGTCACAGATTGAAAGAGACTAAGGAGACATACCAATGTTAACGATACGTGGAATCCCAGTTTAAATCTTAGACTAGAAAAAAAAATTAGTGAAAAAACTGATGAAACTTTAGTGTGATTTGCAGTTTAAATCTAGTTAATTGTATTATACCAGTGTTAGCTTCTTGGTTTTGATAATTGTATCATGGTCTTTTAAGATGTTAATTAGAGAAAGCTGGATAAAGGGTATATGGGAACACTCTATACTATTTTTGTAACTTGCATGTAAATCTAAAATTAGTTCCAAATAAAATGTTTTCAAAAATCTGATGGCATGTTTGTTCAAAGATACCTTTCAGAGATACGTGAGTAGAGACACATGATAGAGTGGTCAAAATAGGATTAATCAGGATAATGTGATTTAAATGTTGTCATCATCTGTAATACCCATTTATCCAGTCTTAACTAATGGGTTATACCATTAGCATCACCCTACACATTGATCCAAACACTCTGCTAGGTGCTACGGTGCTCACCATCATTATACCATCTGATTTTAGTAATTTTAATTGGTTATATTACAAGAGTTTGAAAAAAAGCAAAGAAAAAGCTCAAAAAGTTTTGAAAGCACTGCCATCTGCTCCTTAAATGCTATATTTCCTTTTCTACTGATTTTCACGTCTACTAGACCAAAAATATGTTTGCCACTATCGTGTCATTCTAACTTCAGTGGCAAGGAAGCTTACCCCTTATCAATAAAAAAAATGCTCCAGTATTTTCGATATGTAAGTGTGAGAAATCAGTTGGTCTGACTCCAAATACAAATAAAAACAAAACACACCATCTAACGACCCTTCCCCCAATTTGTCTTATCTCTAGTCTCTGGAAATAGAATTTTGGAAACAGTCCTTACCACAATGTGAAAAACACTTCTGGTTTCCAATTGTCAGTTGCCAAAGAAATGAGGGCTTATTCTGTCAAAGTTGTCTCAATTTTTACAAAAGCAATTAAGACTTTTCTGACTTTAGGCTAACATTCTTCAGATTGAATCAGATGCCAAAACTGAAGTGAAATTCAAACTAAGCAAGACATGATTTTCATCTGGACTCCTACTAAACAGAGCTAAATCATAAAATTTATATGAAAATTCTTAACTGTTTTTAAAAGTATAAGATGTTGGTTGCAGTTTTAAGCAGCCAAACATCAACTTATTTTGAGCAGAGTTAGTCTCTAGTTTTAAACAGGGTATAATACAACCTTCAAGTCTCAGTTAATATTCGTTTTGGTTTCCATTGCAAGTCAGGATGGAACCATGAACTCACCCAGAATTTTGCTCCAATTTATGTGTGTGTGTGTAAAGGAATTTATACTACTATGTAATAATTCTATAATTTCACTTGATATTTCTATTCATACAAACTTTACTTAGTTTTATTCTCCTAAATATAATCACTCTGAAAATTATTCTTCAACAATAGTATTTCAGATTCTTATTAAATAGTTTGTGGTGATTTGGAATAATTCTTCCTCCTCTTCTTCTTTCTCTTCTTCCTCCTTCTCCTCCTCTTCTTCCTCCTCCTCCTTCTTCTTCTTCTCCACCACATCCTCCTCCTCCTCATTGTATGCTCTGATTTAGATCCTTGAATCTTTTCTTCTATTTCTGCCTTGATATATCTCAGTGATTTCATTTATTTTCCTTTTCATAAATCTCTTCATTTTATCTTTAATATCGTCACACAAAAAAGTCATCTATCACAGATTCAGCTGTATTATCAAAGTTGTATCACATTTACAAATTATTGTCTGATAATAGACTTGTATTCAGAAAATATAAAGAATCCTCACAATTCAATAATAAAACCACATATAATCCAACTTAAAAAGGGAAAATTATTTGGACAGACATTTCTTTAAAGAAGATATACAAGTGGTCAATAAGCACATGAAGAGATGCCCAACACAACTAGTCATCAGGGAAATACGAATCAAAACCATAATGACTTCATACCAGTTAAGGTATCTACAATAAAAAAGATAGAAAAAAGTGTTGCTGAGAATGTGGAAAAATTGGAAACCCCATACATTGTTGGTGGAAATGTAAGATGGTGAAGCTGCTTTGGAAAATGCTCTTGTTTCTCAAAATGTTAAACAAAGTTGCCACATGACCTAGCCATTTCACTTCTAGGTATATACTCAAGAGAAATGAAAATATATATTCACACAAAAACTTGTACATGAATATTCATAATAACTCAAAAGGGGAAACAACCTGAATATGCATCAACTGATCAATGGATAAATAACATGTGGTATATCCATACAGTGGAATATTATTCAGCTGTTTTCCTTAAAAAGGAATGAAGTACTGATGCATGCTGTAACATAGATGAGCTTCAAAAACACAATGCTAAGTGAAAGTAGCCAATCACATGAAGACCACATAATGTATTATTCCACGCTTATGAAATGTGTACAACAGGCAGATTTATAAAATAGAAAGTAAATTGGTGGCTGCTCAGGGCTAAGGTGAGGGGCAGGAAGAGAATGGGGATTGACTTCTAATTGGTATGGGGTTTCTTCTATGGGAAGAAAATGTTCTAAAATTATAATGATGGTTCCAGAACCCTGTGTATATACTAAAATCCATTGAATTCTATTGCATATTAGTTATATTTCAATAAAGCTATTTCTATTTTAAAAGTTGCATTAGGGATGCAAACAAATTTTTAGGATATATTTATGTCTACCCTCCCATGCCTGCCATCTCTTCATTCCCAAATTCCCTTTGATGCTGATCTATCTACTTATCGATTAGTGTATATTTTACATTAATATACTTACCACATAATTAATTAGAATTTGTTGTGAGTAAAACTGTGGGCAATTCAAACATGATTCAGATAAGACATGCACTCAAATAAATATACTAAAATACAAAAGGTTGTGTATACTATAATTACAATTTTATGAATGTTCAGAAAAGAGAGACATTATTATCAGCTGGGTGATCAGGAAAGTATCATTAAGTAAACAACATTTGAGATGAGTTTTGAAGGATAGGTAGGATTTGGATGTGTAGAAATATTGGCAAAGGATGAAGCTCTGCAAGAGCAAAAGACCAGAAGTCAGGAAGACTAGAATGTGTATGGCAAATGATTTTGTTTGTCTGGAGAATAGGATATATCTAAAGAGGTGGCATTACATTTGAAATGTAAGATGGAGTCAAATTTTTAAAAGATCTTGGATATCAGACTAAGAAGCTTGAACTTTATATATGAAAGAATGAAGTTTTTTTTTGTTTGTTTTTGTTTTTTTGTTTTTAAATTATCCAGTGTTGATAGTTGTGTTTCCAGAATATTGGTCAAACTGAAGTGCATTAATTGATGGGAGCAGAGAGATTCTGGAGGCCAGAGAGATAACAGAGGTAGCTTTTCCTTAGCCTGGGTTAGCAATAGATAGAATGTGGGCTTGGATAGTAATGATGAGAATAAAAATAAGGGAATGAGTGCAACAAAAACTTAGAAAGCAGAACTAACATGTTGGGGTACGGGAGAAAAAGATGCCAGGGAAAACTCAGAAGTTTCAAGACTGATCGTCTTGGGGGTTGGTTGAGGCATCAGTAGAGCTTCCCAAAGAGTGGAAGGCTTGGTTCAGTTTTGGACTCAGAGTATTGATTTGGGATACAGGGGAGACATTCAGATGGATGTGTCCAGGAGACAGTTGGAAATATGGAAGTAAAACTCATAAAAGAGGCCAAGGCTGAAGCTATACATTTGAAAATCTCCATCGAGGCAAGAGCAAAGGTGAGGTATTAAATAAGACAGGAAGAAAGATATAGATAAAAGAAGGCAAACACCATATCTTTTCAGAATATCTGTATTTAGGAAGAAGTAGAAAAAGAGGTATAGCAAATAGATGGCCTGAATAAGAGGAGGAAAATCAGGAGAGGATAGAGTCTTGTAAGCCAAAGAAAGAACATTTTGAGAATGAGTCAAGGGGAAGGAAAATGCAGAGAAACTGTGCTTCCTAATTAAGAGATGTTTAGGCCAGGCGTGGTGGCTCATGCCTGTAAACCCAGTACTTTGGGAGGCAGAGGCAGGGGGATCACTTGAGGCCAGGAGTTGGAGACCAGTCTGGCCAACATGGAGAAATCCTGTCTCTACTAAAAATAAAAATATATTAACCAGGCTTGGTGGTGCACACCTGTAGTCCCAGCTTGCTTGGGAGGCTGAGGCATGAGAATCGCTTGAACCTGGGAAGGCAGAGGTTGAAGTGAGCCGAGAACACACCACTGCACTCCAGCCTGGGTGACACAGCAAGACTCTCAAAAAAAAAAAAAAAAAAAAAAAAAAAAAAGCCGTTTAGACGTAACATCCTAGAAAGTGATTGTAGCAATGCGTTCAAGGTTTTAGGTAACAATGAGTTGGGAAGTAAATGGGTGGACAGAAAATAGGGTTATTGGAAATAGAATACTTGAGACTTACTTCAATGGGATGAAAGGAGTGATATGGCAGAGGGAGAGATGGATTGTTCTGGAATGAGGATCTTGATGATGAGTTTAGAGGAGCCTTGAGGAGATGTAACAAAGGCACATAGGAGGAGTGAGCCTTAGCTCGGTTAGTGAGAAGGAAACTTTCTCTGAAGTGGAAGGGAGGAAAAAACTTGAAGGTGAGTAAGGATGCAGAGAACATGTAAGGTGAAGTGGAGGAAAGCTAAAGAAGCTAATGTCATATGATTTCTTTTCTGTGGCAGCAAAGCCAGATAAGAATGGATGTGTTAGGGAGACAGGGAAAGCAGGGGATGAGGAATTCAGGACTTAAGGAGAATAGACGTGGCACTATGGAAATTGACATCAATATCCGTAAAAGGCCTGCTGGAAAGCAGAGGATCACGCCCTGCTTTAATCTGTAGTAGAATCATTGTCTAGGCTTTGGAACTTTATCTAGTCATGCTGGGCATATTATCTATGATTTTCCTACAATTCTATTATTTTCTTTCTAATGAATTTTAAGCAAGTTTACATTTACTATAAGAAACAACCATTGGCATTTTCTCGGCAAAATCTTCCCGAGTCTATTCCAGTCCAGTTTGCTGTCTTACCTATCCTTGTGCTTACTCTAGCTACACACCTGCAGGCCATACCTCTCAATTTCCTTCTTGTCAAGAATTTCATTAATGCACTGTTTAAACCTTGTTCTGTTCAATCTTTCAAAAAATTCTTTTGTGAAAAGAGGAGTTTTCTTTTCTTCTGTCCTATAAACGGCAAACAGGCTTTCCTATTATTTTAAAGACCTTGCTGAAGAGTAAATTTTTGTTCATAAAGGATCTGTAATCTGACAATGAAAGGTGAGGGCAGGGTGGGGTAGAGCAGGGAGATAGATGAATAGTCACAAATGAAGATATTCAATTTGATTTTGTCTTTTGTCTCAGTAAAGGCTTTTTGTCTAAATTGAGCTTCATTATATTTCTTCTCTGGCCCTTTGCTTTATACTCTCCTCAGTGAGGTCACCATTCTTGATGACTCTTCTATTATCCTAGTCTCTATTACACTGATTCCCTAAACCCCAATGACCTCCATCTCCATTGCATTTTAATCATTCACTATACTTCCGAAATTTTTACTTCTCAAAGTCTCTAATAACCCAAACTCTCAAATTCCCTCCTCTGGCTCTACAATTCCCTTTCCTACATTCTCACACATAATCAGCCTGAGCTGCTTTACTCTCTTCATGACTACTTTCAAGCCTCTCATCCTTTCCAATTCTTCTGCCTTGTCACCTGAATTTTTTTGTTTGTTTGTTTGTTCGTTTTGAGACAGAGTCTCGCTCTGTTGCCCACGCTGGAGTGCAGTGGCACAATCTTGGCTCAATGCAACTTCCACCTCCCAGGTTCGAGTGATTCTCCTGCCTCAGCCTCCCAAGTATCTGGGACTACAGGCGTGTGTCACTACACCTGGCTAATTTTTTTTTTTTTTTTTGTATTTTTAGTAGTGACGGGGTTTCACTGTGTTAGCCAGGATGGTCTCGATCTCCAGACCTCTTGATCCGCCCTCCTTGGCCTCTCAAAGTGCTGGGATTACAGCATGAGCCACTGCACCCAGTCCCCAAATTTTTAGTTAACAACATTAATTCAGCGTATCTTAGGTGCAAAACCCCCATATGTATAATGCTTTATCCCTTTGATCTCTGTGTTTTCTGGTTTTCCCACTTTCCCAGTGTGGGAAAACTGTACTACCAAAGGGCTCAACGCTTTGTCAGTTGGATTCACCACAATTTATGCTATTTAGTGTTAGGGAAGCCTTAACTGCTCTATAGAAGCCCTTTTATTTTCTGCTCAAATGAGAGGTTCTAAAGTGCCCTCACAAATCTTCAGTCCCTACCCTGTTTCCCCTCACTTCAAGTTTCAATTGTACCTTGAAACTATGAAGGTCAATCCCTTCAAACACAGCATCCCAATTTCCCTTCTCTCTACTTCAAACCCTCTTTATATCTCAACTTCTCTTTTTTCCTGTTTCTGAGAAAGAAAGAACTCTTCTAGCTGCCATTCTTACTCTCCTCCAATCCATTATAGCAAAAGAGAATCTGCCTAAAGGACAACACTAATCCCTTGCTCAAAAAGCTTAAATGGTTCCTCACTGACTTTGCAGTAGAATCCAAATACATTAGCCTGCCATTCAAGGCCCTCTTCAAGATGGCCAAAAATTACTATCCCAGAATAGTCACCTATTATTCTCCTATATAACACATTCTAAGTTGCCATCAAACTGAACTAGTTGTTCTTCCCCAAAAGTGCCTTGTATTCCATGCCTCCATGACTGGTAGAGTCAAGGTATGTTCTTCCATGTTTATACTCTGAGTTTAAATCCTAACTCTGCCACTTACAAGCTGGGAGACTTTAATCAGAGATACAGAATCAGTGCTTCAGTTTCTTTCCTATCTAGTTGTGAGAATTAAATAAAACGATTGTTGCAGCACTTGAAAAACTGCATAATGCTACTAAGATGTTCTAAAGTGTTCTTTCATTCAACAAATATTCACTTAGCACCCACTACTTGCCAGACACAAGTACTGCTGCTGTTCACTTTTCAAATGAACGTTATAGATATACTCGAGGAGACAGACCCAATCTCATCCACTGATCAATGTAAACTAAAACAACTAGGAAAATCAAGACATAAAGTAAATCCATATAAGCTTGAGATTTGGCAAACAACATTTTGAAAAACATTATTTGCAGATGGGTTGATGGTTTCAGCTCAGAACCATTCTTCTTTAGATTATACATCTTTGTTGCTGCTTTTCTGGACATCAAAATCAATTCAGATCAATAACTTAAATAAAGGAATTCTGAAAGTTTATTCGAAATAAGAGTAAAATCTTTCATTCCTCTGGATATGAATCTCTGATTGAAAAAAAAAAAATGCATTGCTTTAAGTCAGCCCATGTCTTGAATTTCTTCAATCCATGCCAGATGGGACATTCAGGAGCAGATTGTACAAGCAAGCTTGCAAGGGAACATGGCCTTGTAAATATAGTTTCTCTTGATAATGGCTGTGATTCTGCTTGGTATAAAAGAAGACCTTACTGATAAGAGGTTTCTTCACTATAGTCACCAATACAAAAAGCACACACCAAAAACTACATTTTCTCCTTTATTGACAGACTTGTGTTAGTGCCAATAAAATGATTGTTGATTCCCAGAGAGTTGGGGGTAGGGGAAGCAGGTGGACAAAAAGCTACCCAGTGAACAAGCTGTTTCTCTTTCTCTCTCCCCACCCCTTTTTCTAAAAGTCCAAAATAGAAATTTCAAAGCTTAAAAAAATTCAAGGCAATTTAATTTAAGTTGCTTCCCATGACTTTAAACACTGAATGTTCACACCTACGTCAGTACTACATTGAGAACCTCCCACTCAGAGACTGTATTTAGGAAAGAAAAGATGCTGTGGTCTCAGCTGAGGCCTAGATTTGAGGGATCTTGAGTTCCTGGATGAATTCTTCAGCAAGACTCTGGAGTTCAGCAGATTTAATTCTTACTGCTTTGTGGAGAGTCAGGTCAATGTTTTCAGAAGGTTTCCCTTCAGGAATAATTATAGGAGATAAAAATATTCACTCTAAGGTAAACACAGTAAAATCCCTGTATAACCTACTTTATTATTCACATATATGATGCTTCATGCAATAGGTTTGGTCCTAAGAATCTGTATACAAATTAAGTTTTATCCCTCAGGACTTTCCTGATGTAACCCTGAAGAACAGACATTGTTATCTCTCCACACACTTAGGCACTGACAACAATCCATGCCCCATTTTCTTTAATGGTGTTTGCACTTTTATTAGTTTTCAATATGTACTACAGATTTACTAATCAATTCTTTTCTGGGAAAATAAAATCTGGTTTTAGTATTTAAGCCATAACATGGCCAAATTGTATATCTGACATGTTATTTCATACCCCACCATTTTCATGTTTTTTTTTTTTTAAGCTTAAGCCAAGCCAGGTGAGTAGGCGTCATCCAAGATAAAATCTTGCTGACTTTTTTTCCCCCAAAGAAAAGCTAGTGAACAGGAGGTGATAAATGCTATGCTTCCTACTCAGACTCTGTCACATAAGATGTCAGTTCTTTATTTTAATTATATTCTTTGCCAGCTCGAAGAGGCAAGTAATTTTGCTGCATATTATCTTACCTTTGTTAGAGTTCCTCACAAGCAGCAGTTGAAGGCCTTTCATTTGTTGTGCCAGAGCTGGTCCTAATATCCAATTCCAAGTCAACCTCTTGGCATCCTGGAGAAAGAAACAAATTATTCATTGTCAAAAAAGCAGACCAGACAATTACTGAAATGCAAGCCAGGCATGAAAAGTGAAACACCTTTATGAAACAATATAGCAATTAGAAAGAATATTTTTAATATTTACTCCACTCAAGTGGTGGCATTGACTAAATGGGTTAACACAATACAAGCATCGTCAGAAAGTTTCTGGAAACAAACAAGAAACTAAGAGCTTATATTTTATTTGGGTGTCCAAGAGTCGGGCCCTGACATGAGGACTCTATTGTCAGCTGTGTATTTGGGAGGCACAGAGACCACTGATAGGGTAGTAAGAAAGGAATGTTGGAAGGGGAGGGCAACATGTTCAAGGATAGGGTCATTATAAGACCAATCACCACAGTGACAACTGGAGTTTAATCCTGAGAGAAAGCTCTAGGAAATAGTGTAAAATAAATGCTTCAGAATCATCCCACCCAAGAGGCAAAGGAGCTGAGGCATTTATACCACAATTTCTGGTAGTCAATGGTTGAGGACTACTGAGGTGGAGGGACAGTGATTATTTCACTAGCATTTCCTATCTGCATTTCCAGTTTCAGAAAAAGCCCTCAGGCCCAGAGATGCAGACACTGGCAGCTGGAGGTGAACTGGAACATGTTGTTGAGTCAGGGCCAAGGGAGCAAGGGAGACAGCAGCACACTGACAGCATCTAATACAGCTCCTGTTTGTACTGAATCTTGGGATCCTCAGACAGAGAATGTCCTACTGGTCCCTGGTCACAGGACCTTTAGATAGGGTCATAAGAATATAGGAGGCTAAGTTCAAACCCTACCTCCAGAAATACATGACAGAGAGACAACAAAGTCAATGTGTCTAGAAGGAAACAGTGGTCCACTTGCCCACCTCCTTCTTCCTTCTTGCTTGTATCTCCCACTTGTCATTTACTCAGGTGAAACAACTTTGCCCTCTATGTGAAGAGTGGAGGTGTTAAGACCCTGTTGAATTTATCTGTGGAGGAATGAGGAACAGGCATCTGCTCTTGGAAGAAAACAGATGTCTTTTTCATGATTACATGTAGGCTGTAGGCATAGTAAATAATAATAGATGCTCACATTTATCAAGGCTTTCTGTATATGAGGTACCATTTTATGTAATTTTCATGGATTATTCAATTAATCCTTACAACAACATTATGAGGTAGGTACTATTATTATCACTTTTTTCCAGATAAGGAACCAAAGACACAGAAAGATTAAGTAGCCTGTCCCAGACTACAAACTTAGAGACTATCTCCAGAAACCAAGATCTTAACTACCATGCTAAAGATAGAAAGAGGGAATAGTTGATGGGAATCAAGATAAAATGTTCACAAAAGAAATTAATGTGAGAAACGCTTTAGGGAAGATGCAAACAGGCCTTTAAACAGTGAATTAGACCTGAACATTCCATATCCTTTGAACAAACTAAAGAGAACAGCAACAACAACAAAACCCAAGAGTAGAAAAAGAGAACTCATAATTATCTAACCCCTTTTCCTGCCACCATAGGGAAGGATAAGTTAGAAAGAAAAGCTACCAGGCCAATGGAATCTAAATAAGTACTATATATGAGCTAATGCTGGTCCAAATATCATTATTGCTACTGCAAAAATAATAAATTGCATTTAAATAACATGGCACAATAAATATGAGGACAGTTAACAATATTATTTTACACTCGTTTTGTATATTAATTTGAAAATTCAAAGGAGATGTCCACAAAAATCAAAAGCAAGATGAGATAAAGCTAGCAAAGATGTCTTTTTATAAGCAGAACCCTTGAGGATAATAAGTTGGTATCTTGCTGTATTAGTCCATTCTCATGCTGCTAAAAAAGACATACCCAAGACTGGGTAATTTGTAAAGGAAAGAGGTTTAAGATATGGCTTGGGAGGCCTCAGGAAACTTACAATCACTGTAGAAGGGGAAGCAAACACATCCTTCTTCACAAAGTATCAGGAGAGAGAAGTGCAAGTGCAAAGTGAAGAAGGGGGAAAGCCCTTATAAAACCATCAGATCACACGAGAACTCACTCACTATCATGAGAACAGCATGGAGGTAACCACCCCCATGATTCAATTACCTCCCACTGGGTCCCTCCCATGGCACATGTGGATTATGGGAACTACAATCAAATGGAAGAAATTGGCCAAAATGAAAGGGACTACAGACCCCATGCAAGTCCAAAATCCAGCAGGGCAGTCAAATCTTAAAGCTCCAGAATGATCTCCTTTGACTCCATGTCTCACATCCAGGTCATGCTGACATAAGAGGTGAACTCCCATGGTCTTGGGAAGCTCCATCCCCGCGGTTTTACAGGGTACAGTCCCCTTCTGGCTGCTGTCATGGGCTGGCGTTGAGTGCCTTTTCCAGGCACACAGTGCAAGCTTTCAGTGAATCTACCATTCTGGAGTCTGGAGGATGGTGGCCCTTTTCTCATGGCTCCACTAGGCCATGCTCCAGTGGGGACTCTGTGTGGGGGCTCCTACCCCACATTTCCCTTCCACACTGCCCTAGCAGAGGTTCTTCATGAGGGCCCTGCCCCTGCAGCAAATTTCTACCTGGACATCCAGGCATTTTTTTACATCCTCTGAAATCTAGGCAGAGGTTCCCAAACCTCGATTCTTGATTTCTGTACACCTGCAGGCCCAACACAATGTGTAAGCCACCAAGGTTTGGGGTTTACACCCTCTGAAGCAATGGCCTTAGCTGTACGTTGGCGCCTTTTAGCCACAGCTGAGACACAGGGCAGCAAGACTGCACAAAGCAGCAAGGCCCTGGGCCCAGCCCCTGAAGCCACTTTTTCCCCCTTGGCCTCCTGTCTTATGACATGAAGGGAGGGGCGTCCTCTGACATGCCCTGGAGACATTTTCCCCATTGTCTTGGCAATTAACATTTGGCTCCTCTATACTTATGCAAATTTATGCAGCCAGCTTGAATTGCTCCTCCTTTTTTGTTTGTTTGTTTTTTAATTTTCTATCACATCATTAGGCTGCAAATTTTCAGAACTTTTATGTTCTGCTTTCCTTTTAAATATAAGTTCCAATTCCAAACTGTATCTTTGTGAATACATAAAACTGAATACTTTTAACAGCACTCAAGTCACACCTTGAATGCTTTGCTTCTTAGAAATTTCTTTTGCCAGATAGTCTAAATCATCTCTCTCAAGTTCCAAGTTCCACATATCTCTAGGGCAGGGGCAGAATGCTGCCAGCCTCTTTGCTAAAACATAGCAAGAGTCACCTTTATTCCAGTTCTCAACAAGTTCTTTATCTCCATCTGAGATCACCTCAGCCTGGACTTCATTGTCCATATCACTATCAGCTTTTTTATCAAAGCCATTTAAGTCTCCAGGAAGTTCCAAACTTCCCCACATCTTCTTTTCTTCTGAACCCTCCAAGTCTCTAGGAAGTTCCAAACTTTCCCACATTTTCTGATCTTCTTCTGAGCCCTCCAAACAGTTCCAACCTCTGCCTGTTACCCAGTTCCAAAGTTGCTTCACACTTTTAGGTACCTTTATAGCAGCACCCCACTCCCCAGTACCAATTTACTGTATTAGTCCATTCTCACACTGCTAATGAAGACATACTTGAGACTGGGTAATTTATAAAGGAAAGAAGTTTAATTGAATCACAGTTCAGCTGGCTGAGGACACCTCAGGAAACTTGCAATCATGGCAAAAAGGGAAGCAAACACATCTTTCCTCACAAAGCAGAAGGAGAGAGAAGTGTAGAGCAAAGTGGGGGGAAAAGCCCCTTATAAAACCATCAGATCTCGTGAGAACTCACTATCATGAGAACAGCATGGAGGTAATTGCCCCCATGATTCAATTACCTCCCACTGGGTCCCTCCCATGACACATGGGGATTATGGAAACCACAATTCAAGATGAGATTTGGGTGGGGACACAGCCAAACAATATCACTTGCTTTTGAACAGAAAATAATTCTGGCTGGAAGCTATTGACAATTTCACATCTTCCAAATAGCCAAACTATGTCTTTGAAATATGATGTGCTCTTAGCAACCAGGTACATAGTGCAGTTCTCAGATGGTACTCAGTGTTTTTTGGTGTCTACCGCTTGCCTAGATATGAAATGGGGGCAAATAAGAGCAGCAGAAAAAGCCAGCTTGGAAAATAGTCATGGAATTTTTTTCTGAAACCAAAGATGTCAGAAAAGATGTCTAGAAAAGACAGAGGTAAAACTGAAGATAGCAATATTTTCCAATGGCCAATAGAGACATAGAGAAGAGACCTCATAATGGGCACAGCACAGAAGGCACAGAGAGCTGCAAATCCAGCTTTGTTTTGGGTTATCCAGTGGTATACCGAAAGTAAAAATCTCAAAATGAACTGATTATTTTTGGAAAAATTTTCTGGCTCTGTCCATTGAAGGGGTCTGAAGGCAGTGACACTCAGTGGCAGTGAACATACCTAATGCTCCGATTTGGTGTCTACATACCATTTCTCTCTTAGAGAAAACAGGGTTCTTTTGATAACTGGCTAATTACAAACATGGGGCATAGAGAGTATGGGAGTGAGCCTGAAATATTTCACTGAACCAGAAAGTTAAAAAGCACTCAAAGAGTTTTAGAAAGACATAGAGGCCAGCTTGAAGGAATTCCTCTTGGACAAGTTTGAGACAATTTGAGCATCAAAAAAGGCCATAAATTATTATAAGGTTGAGTAAATAAGCTCTACGGGTCCAAGTGATGCTCAGGGAAAAGGGCAAGAGAGGGGGAAACAGGTATGCTCTTTTCTTCAGAAGGATGCCAGTTAATAAATATAGAAGGACTGAGAGAAACAAAAAACAAACTTTTTGCAACTATAATGCAATAATTATTTGATATAGGAATGTTAAAGCCACTAAGTGAAGGGTTATTGGAAACAGGATGCTCAGGTGATATCAACATATCACCCTTGGGTTACTTAGTAATTGCAAAGGGAAAGGTTTTCACCTTTATTAGAGAAATCTGATGGACCCAATGAAGCACACATCTATGAAATGAGTATAAGAATAATACCAACCTCAGAGAGTTGTTGTAAGGATTGAATAAAAAATAAAACACATACCACTGGACCACAGAGAAGAATCGAAGCAGGTCAAATGGTTTATTTTTTTATGTTTTTATTTTCCACAAAAACCATACCCAAATCACAAACTTGCATAATCAGATGACCAATATAAAGAAGTAGCAAAGCCAAGAGTGTGAAATCCAGAAGCAGAGAGTGCCCCAGTATCAAAAGAGAGCTTACATAGAGAGTTTACTTCATGTCTTTCCAGAATGGAGTTGCTTCTAAGCTCTCTAGCAAACAGATGTATGCTTCTCACCCATCTACCCTTCCACATGAAAGAGAATGGAAGGAGTAAAGTGATTCAAAGAGAAAAAGAGATAGCTGGATCTTTCCCCAAATGGCAGCAGCCATAGTTCCCCGTGATCACTATTGTTTTAAGAAAGAAAATGCTTTTGAAGAGCTGAAGTGAAGTTGTAAAGAGAAAATAATGGTTGAGATTTCTCTTAAATGAGGGAAATGCAGACCCAATTCACTTTTGCTAAAAGTACCTGGAAGAAGATTATTCAGAAATATGAGGGATATATTACTCCAATGCAAGCTAACTTATTTCCCTTCTATTAAGGCCTCCTTCACTCAATAATGTGTCAACATGAGAAAATGTGCCTCTTGAAGCTGATTAATCCTAACATACTTCTTCTTCACCTTGGGAGTAAGGTGAGACACCAAGTAAGGTAGTGATGGCACCAACAGGAGTGTGCTGTGAGCATCTCTTGGCTAAAGCCTAGATTAGCAAGTCTTGTTGGACCTAACTCTTATAGTTCAATCTTGTCCTAGTGATTTCCAATTACCAATATCTACGTCTTTTTGACAGAGAGATTTCTCTAGTAACATGGGCCAGCTCTGCCTACTTCACAGCAAGTACTATAGAATTAATGCCCCTAAAGACCTCAATTCATGACAAACAGAACTATGAGTATTTATTCCTTAGATCTCTAACCCCTCAGGTGGTGTCTTAGTCTATCTTATGTTGCTATAAAAGAATACCTGAGACTGGATAATTTATAAGGAAAAGAGGTTTTTTAGCTCACAGTCCTGTAACTTCGGAAGTTCAAGGGCACGGCCCTGGTTTCTGGCAAGGGTTTTCATGTTGTGTCACGATATGGCAAAGAAGGTCAAAGGGAAAATGAATACATACAAAAAGGGGAAACCCTCAGGGACTTCCTGTATTTATAAAAATTTACTCTCATTAGAACTAATCCATTCCCATGAAAACCAATCCAGTCTTGCTAGAGCGAGAACTCATTCGCTACCAAGAGAATAGCACCAAGCCATTTATGAGGTGTCCGCCCTCATAACCCAAACACCTTCCACTAGGTCCCACCACCCAACACCACTACATTGGGAATAAAACTGTGAATTTTGATGAGTACAAACCATATCCAAACCATAGCAGGTGAAACAACTTTAAGATGTGCATTCTATACTGGCTTCCAGACTTCTCCAATGAGATGAAGTACTAGTTTCTCACAGTGGTATCTTACTTGATAAGACACACTTTATTCCTGTGTTAGCTTGCTGAGAATTAAGTGTGTTTTATCAAGCAAGATACATGAACACAGGGAGGGGAGCATCACATACCAGGGCCTGTTGGGGGTTGGGGGGCAAGGGGAGGGAGAGCATTAGGACAAATACCTAATGCGTGTGGGACTTAAAACCTAGATGACAGGATGATAGATGCAGCAAAGCAAACAGCCATGGCACCTGTATACCTATGTAACAAACCTGTACATTCTGCACATGTATCCCAGAACTTAAAGTAAAATGAAAATTTAAAAAAAAAATTTTTTTTAAATACACTTTACTGACTGCCTTTCCTTCCCTGTCTTACCTCCCCACTTCTCCATTGGGATCTTCTGGGATGACCTCCCTAATAAACTATTTGTGCCAGGATCCTTGTCCTTATGGAGGAAGACAAGTTTAGATGTCTGGCTAAACCAAAATTACAACTTCTAGAGTCACAGATAAACTGCATAACCAAAAGCCACATTTGAAATGTGCATCTATACTCCTAAGAGAGGATGTAGAACCCTGCAAGAAGTCTCTAGGTGCCTCTTGTTGCTATATATGCTTACCTAAGTGATTAAGAGTGGCTTATAATCCATCTTGAGCAATGCTAGTATCCTTATGTGGGATATTACTCAAAACATTTACTAGTTGCAACAGCATAAGCCCTGGAGTAGGGTTCTGAAAGATGTCAAGAGTGGTGGGACCAGGGCATTTGTGGAGGGAACAATAGCTGGTCTCTGGATTGAGGTCATTTATTAAACAGTAGGGTAATATTTCACCATTTTAACAATCAACACAGTCCTACCACTGTGTAGTGATTGAACATTAGTCCTATCTTTAGGTACTGAAATGATTTTTATGATAGGGGAATAAATGGGAGATTCCCAAGGATTATAAAAATCTTTATCACCAGCACCTCAAGAATAACTGCAAATAATAGTGTAGTACAATCCCTAGTGTAGAGTGTGGTCTGAGAATTAAGTGCTTTGGCATAATAGTCAATTCCTGCGTGCGTTGTCAATTTTAAAAGAATTATGCTGCAACAAAATAAACTGAGTACTAAAACAAAAAATAACATATTTTGAATTTTCTCTTCATGATGACCTCTTTACAATGACCTTGGAGTCATTATTACAAATATCAATTTTCATTGTTTTGTAGATATGTTAGAAAAACAATTGTAGAACAAAGTATTCCATACTGTACAAACAAGTTCTTATAGTATAGTTACAATAAAACAGCTCTATAACCTAGAAAGTCACTTTTGAGTGTATTTACTTTCCTTAGAATAATTGCGATGATAAGGGATTTTTTTTTCAAATATGAAAGAGCTGTTTTAAACACATCTCTTACAGAGTTACCAATAAATGTACAAATTCAGTAAAGATGCTGTTTCTGTAAGCTCTATTGGAGCTTACAAAATAATAGTAAGGAAATGTCAGAATATAAGATATAAGAAAAGCCTGATCCAGACTATATGAGGGATCAATTTATTAATGCTTGGCCTACAGGGAAGCCTCAAAAAGCATACCTATAGATTCAGGTAACAATTGGGTCCTAAACAATCCTTTATAGTAAATCAGTTCTCACAAAAAATAAAATTGAAAGGTAAAGATTGTTTTTCAATACTTCCCTTTAAAACTGCATGTGATGGGCATTCAGGACAAAAGTACTGATAAACATCAAATAATTATACTCTAATAATTATGTAAGTACACGAATATTCTGGGAGACAGCAAGATTTTTGAATTAAGTTGGAGATTTTCATGAAAAGCAGGCTCTGCTTCCAGAAAAGATGGTAACATGAGCCTAAGTGTCTAATCCTTCTTATTATTTGTTTCCTGTGTTTTATCTCTTTTGCTTTTTATCTCCTTCTGGCCTTCTTTTGAATTGAGCATTTTTATTATTTTCTTTCTTCTATTGCTTTTTAGCAATGTGTTTTCTCCTACTCGTCAGGGTTTACCCTTAAAATTACAACATATATCCTTGACTTACAAAAGTCAAATGAAAAGTGGTAACACTTCCCAGCAAATAAAAACACCATGGAAGTCATTTGCTCCATCTACTTCTTTTCCAGTTTTGTGTTATTGTTACATAGTTTAATTCTAATTATATTTTAAATCGTATGAAAAATTATACTTTCGTGGACTTTGGTTTTCAGCACTTTTAGTACTAAATGCCTCAGTATGTTTTTTTTTTTTTGTTTTCTTCCTGCTTTGGACTTGCATCATTTCTTGAATCTATAACATGAAGTCTTTTATCAGTTTTCAAAAATTGTCTCTTCAAACATTACTTCAGCTCTATTCTCTCTCTCCTTTTGTAACTTCAATCATATGTGGGTTAGACTTTATCATTGTGTTTCAGGTGTCTCTTATGCTCTTGTCTGTATTGTCCATCCTTCTGTTCTCCATTTTAAGTCTAGATATTTTTTTCTGATCTACCTTCCATTTAATTATTCTCTTTTGAGCTGTGCCTAATGTGCTATTAAATCCATCTATTGAGTTCTTAAGTTCAGATATTTCATATTTCACTCCTTAAATTTCCATTTGGTAACACTTTATACTTTCCAGTTCCTTGCTGATATTCATCTTGTCATTTAAATTATTGAAAATACTGATCACAGCTATTTTAAAGTCCATGCCTGGTAACTACATTTTCCAGTTTTCCTGTGTGTTTATTTTTACATTAGTTTTTGATCAATTCATGTTGCTGTGTGCATGATTATCTTCCACTGAATGCTAGATGATGTATATGAAATTTTTAGAGAAAATTTGATACTCTGGATGTTCTATTCCTCCACAGAGAATTTATTCTTGCTTCTGGGAGTCAGCTGGTCTAAAAGACCACTGTGATCCAATCAAAGACTCAGCTGATTCAAAGTTAAACTTCTAGCTTTGTGAGAGCTGGTATACTCCTGGTTTACCCTCACTCTTAGGGAGCCTTTTGGTGTCAGAAATGAAGGCCAAGAGTGTTTACCTGGGCTATCCCTCCATAGTATGTTCTAGGCTTTATTTTGTTGTCATTCAAATTGTCACAAAATCTGTTTATCTTTCCTCTCTGGGCTTTTTTATTTACTCTGAAATATTGGCTCTGCATGTCCTCTATGTCTTGGTGACTCTGATGCCTTTAAAAAGATGTTTCTCATGTTTTATCCAGTTTTGCTAGTTCTTTTCTTCAGGATGTTGTTTTCACACAAGCTAGTCAATATTTTTAGAAACAGAACTCCTCCCAATTGGCTTTTAGTTGCCCATCTTGAAAACAGAAAGACAATAAAAGTTTATCCAACTCTGGAAACAATTGAATATAAAAGAGTGAGCGATCAAAGCCAACAAAGAGAAAATACGACCTGAAAAAAAGCGTACACTATGCAAATAGAGTAAAAGTTCAATAAGCTGTCATAATATTCTTAGGAAATAGGAAAAGATATTGCACCCATTAAATAAGCAAAAAATAGAAAAATTTAAAAGTACTTAAATTACAAAAGATCAACTTGCAGAATGAGAAGAATTTAAAAGGAAGTAAAACCACTTGCAAGAATTTTTCAAATCAAACTTCTTGGAAATCATAAGAAAGGAGAGTCATATGGTCTGGAAGCCATTTGGCTCAAAGAAGATATTCACAATGTTTATTTAGTTCTGGAGGGAGAATCAAGATAAAGTTAAGCAATAGATTTTAGTGACTAAATATTAATAAAAAATATCAAAAGGTGATCAGATATAAACTTATGCTAAATCAATCCTTTATTATAATAATTAATTATTAAATATTAACCACTTGCTGTTTGAATTTTAGAAACTATATTTTTGAAAAGCACTAATATATGTAATATATGATCTAATCTGACAGTCTAGTTAAAAAGGTCACAAGAACCTGACCCTTTGAATTTTGTTATCCTAGCAGAGTTCTCCAGAGAAACAGAACCAATAGGATATATATGTGATAGATATAGATAGATCTATATGTACACATATACATATGTATATATATGTGTATAATCATGAACGTATTGCAATTATCTACCTATCTAGGAAAATATTTATTATAAGATATTTGCTCACATGCAATTATGGGGGCTGAGAGGTCCCCTGATCTGCCATTTGCAAGCTGCAGACCCAAAAAAGACAGTGGTATAGTTCAAAAGCCTGAGAGCCAGAGAGCCAATGGCTTAGATTCCAGTGTGGGTCTGAAGGCCTGAGAACATGGAATACTCGGGGATGGAGATGACTGATGGTCCAGCTCATGCAGCCAGCAGAGTTAATTCAACATTCCTCTGTTTTTTTGTTCTATTCAGACCCTCAATGAATTGGATGATTCTCATCCACATTGGGGAGGGTCATCTGCTTTACTCACTCCACCAATTCAAATGCTAATCTTGTCCAGAAACACCCTCCCAGATACACCCAGAAATAGTGTCTATTCAACTCTGAACATACATGAACCAGCTGAGTTGACACAAAATTAACCATCATACTGTGTATCAGTTCTCATGACTAATTCTCCAAATTTTGGTCATTTTGGTGTCTAAGAAAATATAGCAGCAGTATAAATATTAACCCATGGAGTCCAAACCTATAACATAAAAACAAATTCCAGAATCATTCTAATTATTTGTATTTAAAAGAACCTGTAGTGTTCAGAAAAAATGTAAGAAAACTATTATTTGAAACACACCATTAATCTATAACATTATGAAACTATATGACATAATATAATTAGTAAACGTACACTCTGAGGTCTTTACCAAACCCATGCTCAAGAATTGGATTATTTCGAATTTGTGTGCCATATAATATCATAATATGTTCCTTTTCTCACAAATGGAAAAGGGAAAAGGAATTATGTTATCATTTTCATCTACTGCCACCCTCGACAGCCTGTAATAAGCTTCGAGACTATCCTCTTTTATTACAGAACAATGACTCACCTAGAGTTACATAACACACAGTTACTAGGAATCCAAATCTCTCATTTTCTCTTTAATATCAGAAGTGCTTATTGCTTAAAGCTAAAAAAAAAAAACAAAAAAAAAAAACCAGTTTTAAAGAAATATTCAAGAAACAGCAAATAAAGGGGGAAAATTGCAAGTAACTACCAGGGGATACTTACTATTATGCTTACCTGTCCTTCCCTGAATTCACTGTCTGGGTTGTACAAGTGCTGGACTTGCGTTTGAAGACCCTGACAGTGAGAACTTTCTTACTTGGTGCCCTAGGAGTCTTGCTTGCCTCACTCTAGTCCCTGCTCTGTACAGGACAGGGCCCAGAAAAAAAAAAAAAAAAAAAAAAAAAAAACAGCATTTAAGAGATATGCAAAGGAAGAGAGCCCCATAGGGGACACTGAAAACAAGTAGTCAGTAATATGAAGAAAAAATGCAACAGCAGTGTTATGAAAGCCAAGAAAAGAGGGCACATCTGGGGGAAAGAAAGACACAGTGATCATTGTCATTCAACTCTGAACAGGAATCATGTAAGGTAATTCTCAAACAGTGTTTATTGCTAGGAACTGCCAGTTGAAAGGAAACTTATATGTCTCAAATATACAAACAGATGCTCAACCTTACTTAAAATTTTTTAAATGCAAATTCAAACTTCAAGAAGACACTATCAATACACTATGTTGGAGAGGGCATTGGGAAACATTCTCTGAAATATTTCTTGTGGGAGTGTAAATTGGTACAATTGCTATAGAGTCCAATGTAGCAGCATCTATCAAAAATTGCTTTGACCTAGTAATTCCACCTCTAAGTATTACCCAACCTATTCTTGACACATGTGTTTGAGGAAATGTATTACAATATTGATTGTAAATATTAAAACAATCTAAGTGTTATAGAAGATGAGTTAAATAAATCATAATATATCTATTTAATAAAATTAATAGAATTATATGCAGTTGTTCAAAGGAATGAGTGAGCTCTATAAGTACTGATATGGAAAGACCTCTGTCATTATGTAAAAACAATAAACAATGAAATCATGTTTTAGTATGCTCAACTTATGATTTTGTAAAAATTAAAAACCACTTATATTCATCTTTACATAAAATAGCTCTAGAAAGAGACACAAAAAACGGGTGATAGCCATTGCTTCTTGAGATGGGAACTAAGCTGGAAAACACTAATGGGAGGGAGAAACTTTCTTTTCACTTCTACTCTTATACTTTTAAAATATTGTTTTATATATGTATCTACTACCTGTTCAAAAATGCAAAATAAAATATAAAGTGTTTTATTGTACTCAGCAGAAAGGAAATTGCAAGTAACCTTAGTAATGGCTGTTTCAGGGGCATGGCAGGCAAAGCAACCATGTTGCAATGGGTTAAAGAGTAATACTGAAGTAAATGGACACATTCTAGTAGGAATAACTGTTAACGCCCCTTGGCCCTAAATGGAAGAAGAGTAATAGGACTGTAGTCACAGGTGAACCTGAGGTCATGGAACTCAAGGGCTAAACCTCCACATAGATACTGAAGTCACCCAACAGGGCAAAGTGCGGGGGATAACTTTTGTAAATAGCCTCTAACTTTTATGCCTTCCCAGCTACATAAAGACTAACAGCATATCCAGTGCATGCAGGCTTCAAGCACCATGATCACTAACTTCTTTACTGAAATCAGACAACCTGGCTTCTAACTCTGCCATTCACTAGCTATGTTGGTTTAGGAAGCTATTTCATTTCTCTGTGCCTCATTTTCCTCATCTGCCCACTTCATATAGGTCTTGTAAGGATTAAATGAGTTAATAGAAGTAAATCACTTAGAACATGTCTGGCACATACTAGATACTGCATGTATTAGTTTGCTAAGGCTGTCATAACAAAATAACACAGACTGGGTAGCTTAAACAACAGAAATTTATTTTCTCAAAATTCAGGAGACTAGAAGTCTGAACTCAAAGTGTCAGCAGGGCCAGTTACTTCTGAGGGTTCTCCCCTTAGCTTTTACATGAGTATCTTCTTCCTGTGTCTTCATATGGAATTCCCTCTGCATGTGTCTGTGTCCTAATATCCTCTTCTTATAAGGTTACCAGTTATATTGGATTAAGGCCCATCCTAATTGCCTCATTTAACCTTAATTACTGCTTTAAAGACCCTATCTCCAAATCAGTCACATTTTGAGGTACTGGGGGTTAGGACTTCAAACATGTAAACTTTGAGTGGATACAGTTCAGTGCATAACACTGCATGTTTGTGGCTTACATAGTGTCCAGGATAATGGCAGGTGTTTGGGTACAGAGGAAGTCAGTAACGCTTACATTAATATCTTCAATGGATTGGGGGGAAGGGAAGGGATTTCGTAGATGACAACAATGAAGAGGGGGAAAGAATGGTTTATTGTGTGGCAATTAAAATGAATATATAAAAATATATATTATATGTTTAATAATATATATCTCATAATTTATCATATATGCACATTAACTGTTCAGCCTGTATTAAAATTATTCATGGGCTCCAAGTCCTTAGCAGCTCTTAATGGGAAACATTAAAGAAGCCATTAACACAAGTAGTTTGCACAGACAATGCACTAGGTTAGCCATTAGCTTTTATTTAGACAGAGAAGAATCAAGGTTAGGGAATAACTATAAACCAACTAGCATAAAATTTGAGTTAAATATGTATTTATGCAATATATTCTCATCATGAAGTCAAATTTCTGTCTAGTTACAATTACTAAAACTGGCAGGAAGGCTTTATATAACATTGAGAGAGTTTTTAAACTAGTTCTAAGAACTATTGACTCATAACCTTTAGACTATCATTGTTGGTTTCAGAAACTACATTTGTTAAGATGTTTGGGTAGAAAGCCAAATTTTTTCACTTAAAATTGTGAATGGTTCATGGTGAATAATTGTGAATTCTGGATTATATATTTAACATTGATTAACTGCTGGAGGTTGAATTTATTCATCATCCTTGGAATAATTAACTGTCATTATAACTGTACTGATCCAGTCTTAATTGCTTAACCACTATAAAAGACGATGTAGATCCTCTGACAACTAGGAACAAGTGTAAAGGCTTCTTATAGAAAAGTTATTTTCCACATAAAATAAGTGACCATACAGAATAACTAAAAACAGAGTAGAGTTTCATTCTTCCATAATAAGCCAATGGCATGAACATCAATGGGAAGTGTTTCTCCAAAAATATGAAAGAACAATATCTTAAAAGCAGCATGGGAACTGAAGAGGTGTGAAAATAAGAGTTGCTCCCACTTGAGAGGATTTTAGGTGAAGCTGAGTCTTTGGGGAAAGTCCTGGTTGTCAGTATCAACAAGGAGATGGAGGAAATCTCCAAGAAGAGGATTTGAATGTGGGAAAGTTGTACGCATAAAAGAGAGTTATTGAAGGCTCATGGGAAAGTTTGTTTTTCTAGGAGTTTGAAATGGGAGTTAGAGGGCAAAGAATAATTTGGAGATGTGAGTATGGCAAAAGACTCGTGGTTTCATATATTTAGAGGTGACCAAGGGTGGTAAGAATGTATTTTTAAAACTAAAATAGATCGAAATGATCCCAGTTTTAAGGGATTTTGCCTATTTGGGAAGAATAAAACTAAAATGTTAAAACTGTTGAATTATGGAGAACAGATGTACTCTGAGACATAATTTTTTTAAAAAAATATTTAAAATAAGGCAGGTTAACATTTGCATCTAGGCACAATAAACCTTTATTAAAGGGAAGCACATCAAGGGAATGTATATGTTGAATAATGTAACTGGAAAATATTTTTTAAAAATGACTTAAAAAGAAAAATAATTTGGTGGGTACTTTAAGCATTGTAGCTAGAAATTAATTATAATAGTGTCTTCTCAGTCTTTGTATGAAAAGTTAAAACTCTCTAGTCCTTTAATGAGCATGAATTTATACTTCTAGATTTGTTGCTTAGTAAAATTATACTCAGTACTTTTAGTTCTTCAGATTTATGTTTCATATTGTTAAATTGTTCATCCAAGAGCATAAATATACTGTCTTCTACACTTTGTCACTTGTGCATATCTAAAGAAACTAGCAATGAACATTTTGGAAGATGTTTTTGTGTTTTTTTCTAGTAAAGTTTTAGAGTACATGTGTCTTAATAGGAAGTTTTCGGAGAAATAGGAATGCTTTTACATTGTTGGTGGGAGTGTAATTAGTTCAACCATTGTGGAAGACAATATGGCGATTCCTCAAGGATCTAGAACCAGAAATACCATCTGACCCAGCAATTCCATTACTGGCTATATACCCAAAGGATTATTAATCATTCTATTATAAAGACACATGCACCTGTATGTTTATTGAAGCATTGTTCACAATAGCAAAGACTTGGAACCAACCCATCAATGATAGACTGGGTAAAGCCTATCAGTGCTAGACTGGATAAAGCAAAGGTGGCACATATACACCATAGAATACTATGCAGCCATAGAAAGGGATGAGTTCACGTCCTTTGCAGGGACATGGATGAAGGTGGAAACCATCATTCTCAGCAAACTAACATAGGAATACAAAATCAAACATCGCATGTTCTCACTCGTAAGTGGGAGTAGAACAATGAGAACACATGGACCCAGGGAGGGGAACATCACATACCAGGGTCTGTTGGGGTTGTGGGGCTAGGGGAGGGATATCATTAGGAGAAATACCTAATGTAGATGACGGGTTGATAAGTGCAGCAAACCATCATGGCACATGTATACCTATGTAACAAATCTGCATGTTCACATGTATTCCAGAATTTAAAGTATAATAAAAAATAAAAATAAAAAAATAACAGATGACGGAGAGGTTGTGGAGAAAAGGGAATGCTGAATGCAAATTAGTTCAGTCATTGTAGAAAGCAGTTTGGCAATTTCTCAAAGAACTTAAAATAGTATTACCATTTGACCCAGCAATGCCATTACTGGGTATAGACCTAAAGTATTACAAATCATTCTACCATAAAGGCACCTGCATGCTTATTTTCATTGTAGCATTATTCACAATAGCAAAGACATGGAATCAACTTAAATACCCATCAGTGGTAGACTGGATAAAGAAAATGTGGCATGTATATACCATGGAATACTACACAGTCATAAAAAAAGAATGAGATCATGCCCTTTGCAGCAATATAGATGGAGTTGGAGGCCATCATTCTAAGTGAACTAACACAGGAACAGAAAACAAAATACCACATATTCTCACTTACAAGTGAGAGCTAAACATTGAGAATACATGGATGCAAAGAAGGGAACAACAAACAGTGGGACCTACTTAAGGGTGGAGGTTGGGAGAAGGGAGAAAATTGAAAAACTACCTATTGGGTACTATGCTTATTACCTGGGTGATGAGATAATCTGTACACCAAACCCCCATGACACATAACTTACCTATATAACAAACCTGCACATATACCCCTGAACCTAAAATAAAAGTTCAAATAATAATAAAAAAAAAAAGTATGTGGATTAAGGCCGGGCTCAGTGGCTCACCCCTGTAGTCCCAGCACTTTGGGAGGCCAAGGCAGGCGGATCATCTGAGGTTAGGAATTGGAGACCAGCCTGGCCAATATGGTGAAACCCCATCTCTACTAAAAATACAAACATTATCTGGGCATGGTGGCACGTGCCTGTAATCCCAGCTACTCGGGAGGCTGAGGCATGAGAATTGTTTGAACTCAGGAGGCAGAGGTTGCAATGAACTGAGATCATGCCACTGTACTCCAGCCTGGGCAACAGAGTGAGTGTGACTCTGTCTCAATTAAAAAAAAAAAAGTATGTGGATTTAGCAGTCCATAGTTCTACCAAGTTAATCATTCCACTGGTAAATGAGGCGGGCCTTCAGGCATTAGCCAAGACACAGATGGATTGCACTTTCAAGATAGATCAAGTCAAAAGGGAAGTTTCCAGCTTCTGTAGGAGTAAGTTGAGGTCTGCATTGGTTGTGAAGCTCGATGGGCAAGGATATAGGCCCCAGGCTATTGAAAACAGGTTCTTTGAGGGTGGTTCGAGGCCAGGTGGTTGAATCAGAGAACCTGGTCCCTAGAGCTATAGAATATTTATTATCTAACTCAAGTCTTCCGAAGTTTGAATACTTCTGGTGTGCCACATACAGATGTAGGACTTTATTTATCAATGCAAGGAGGAGGGTGTGATTAGTTGAAATATGAAAAGCAGAAGAGAGAATACATTTTGGAAATAATGATTGTTGATTTACAAGTATGTTGAGTTTGAGGAGTGCCTGGACCACTCAGGAGTAATTGAATAGCAGATAGTTGTCAATGTAGCCTAGAGTGAAAGAAGGAAGGTAGGAAAGTTGAGAACCTTGTCAATGAAGAGAATTTCCTCCTGTCCTGATCCATGGTGTATCTGGAATTTGAGGGACAGGCCGTATGTCAGCTTTCATATTTTTTCTCCTGCTCCCTGCATTTCTATTTCTTTCTCCTTTCTTCAGTTTCAGTCTGATTTTCCACTTGATCTTTCACCTTATCCATTAAGCATACTTCAATTTTAATTTCCTAAATAATTCCTTCCCAGGGATGGTTCTTCTGCAAGACACTGTACTTACCACCACCACCCCCGCCCCCACCCACACACATTCTTCTTTCCTGTGACCTTTTCAAAATAAGAGGTGCACTTGATGCCTACACTTTATTCTCCACTCATCAGTTCCTTGCAATCTGGCTTTCATAAGGAAACTGTCCTTAATTCTCTTCTACAGCACCCTAATTTCCAAATGTAATTATCAATGCCAAGTATTTATCCTACTGACCTCTTGGCAGTATTCAGTATTGTTGAGCATACTCTGCGTTGATGCTTTTTCCTAGCGTTTGTCTGCTCTTCCTTCCTCATTTTTCCCATCTCTTTTTCTGTAAACTTCACTGAGCCCAGTTCTCTGGTTTTACCTTAAAATTAGCTGTTCTATAGGTTCTGTTGGCTGCTCCTTCAATCTGAAGCTGTGGGGAAGGGGACTACCAAAAGGACTCATGGAACTCAGGGACCCATTCAACCATTTTCACCATGAATTCCACTTGAAGGACTCACCACAACCACTACCAGCTGCTGCCACATTCCTCAGCAGAAAGAAAAGCAAAAAGGTTTTTACGTGGGTTTTCATCTGATATTTAAATGACTAATAAGATGTCACTAAAATAGAAAAAGTAGCAAAATGCTACCTGCCACTTAACATTCTGTAACTCTCAGCTCCAAGTTCCCAAAGTGAGTTAAATGTGCCACTTGCATTGCCCTGTATTATGACCTCTGTTACATTCCTTCAAGCCAACAGTGGCTCCTGACAGGGTTTTGAGCATTGACACCAATTAGTTATCATCAAATCGACCCTCCTTTGTCCTTCTTCGTAGGTGTTATCAGTGGTAGGGAGGAGGTAAAATGACAGCAGCCCGTAGGATTTAAACGTGAGGGCATTTAGGGTTTTGTGAATGTGAGAAGGTCATATTTTTACTGTTTAGAAGATTTGCACAATTTTATCTGAACTCTCAAGCTTAGTACAAGCTACCTAGTCTGAGATCCCTTATGTAGTACTGCCTTTAATCCTCTTCTCGTCTCCTGCGCTGCTTATTTTCTCCAGTCACCTAACTTTTATCTCTACCCCTGATTGCAATAATGGTCACTCTCTTAAGTTCCATATCCGTACTTGCCAGTGCTGGTTGGAAAACTCCACATGGGTGCCCTGCAGGCAGTCTGACCTCATCTACGACAACGTATTTCCTGCCCCCTCAACTCTTCATGCCCTTTCACTAATAAAAACCCAACTATGATATTTGCTTTGGCAAATGGTAAGGCATCCTCAACTCCTCTTTATCTCTCACCAACCTCACTATATATTTTCATTGATATTAACTCTGTGATGTTTCTCCCATCTGTCAGCTCCCTCACACCCACTTCCACTGCCCTAGTTTCATGCTACACCACTTCTTGCCTGGACTTGCAATAGCCTCCAGATACTCCCCTCTCCAATCTGTCTTTTACACTTTTCTCAGAAATGTGAAAAAAATAAATATATTCAGTGCCTGATTAAAAATCTCTAGTGAAGACCTGTCACATACAGGATAAAGTCCAAACTCATTAACCTGGCTTGCAGGGTTCATCACTAATGAACCAATAGCCAAAAAATAACCTTTCCCTAAAGATTTTCTTAATCGGGGTAAAACTTAGATACAGTGAAATATTAATTGTATTAAGGTACAATTTTATTAGTTTTGACAAATGTGTACACTCATGCAACCAATATCTCAGTCAAAATACAGAACATTTCCATCACTTTAGAAAATTTCCTCATGCCCCCTTGAATCAATTCCTACGTTTTCACAGACAATCACTGTTCTAACTTTTATTATTGATTATGCTTGTCTGTTCTTGACATGAAGTATACACTCTCTTTTTTCACTCAACATAATGATTTTGAGATCATTCATGGTGCTTCATATATCCCTAGCTCACTATTTGTTTGTTGCTGAGGAATATTTCACTGTATGATGATAACTACCAATTTGGGTTGTTTCCAGTTTGAGGCTATGATGAATAAAGTAGCTAGGAAGTTTCTTGTACAAGTGGTTTTTTGGAACTATGCTTTCATTTCTCTCAAATAAATATATAGGAGTAGGATTACTGGCTCCCATAGTAAATGTATAGTTAACTGTATAAAAAATTGTTAAGCAGTTTTCCAAGGTGACTTTATTATGTTTTATTCCCACCAGTAATATATGAGTTGCCCCATATCAGTAACAAAGTTTGGTGCTGTCAGTCATTTTAACTTAACCATTCTTGTGGTTGAATAATGCTTTTAAAAGCTCAGTGTGGTTTTAACTTCCATTTCCTTGATAATTAATAAATTTGAACACTTTTCTATGTGTTATTGGGCATTTGTGTATCTTCCATTTTTAAGTTCTGTTCTGGTATTTTCACCATTTATATTGGATTGACTGCCTTTATACATGCTTTATATATGCATTCAAAACATTCTTTATTTATCTTTACTACAAGTCCTTTGTCAGATCTCTGTATTGTGAAAATTTTCTACCAGACTATGGCTTGCCTTCACACTTTCTTAACTTGTCTACTTCAGTAAGCAGAAGTTTTAAATTTTGATGAAGTCTGAATTATCAATTGTTTTCTTTTACATTTGTTGATTTCTATGCCCTAAGAAATCTTTTCATTCTCCCAGATAGCAAGAATATTCTCTAGTAACTTTATTTTAGAAGCTTTAAAATTTTACCCTTTGCATTCATGTCTATAGTGCAACTTGAGTTGGTGTTTGTGTATGGGGGCAATGTTCATTATTTTCTATATGGATATCCAGTTTGTCAAGAACCATACACTGAGGTTAATTTTCCTATTGAGTTGCTTTAGTGTATATATTAAAAATCAATGGACTTATAAGTGTAGTTCTATTTCTGCATTCTTTATTTTCTTCCATTCATTGTCTACTTTTTTGCCAATATGACACCACTTTGACTAATATTGCTTTATAGCAAGCCTTGAAGTTAGGAAGTGCAAGGGCCCAGCCTTTGTGTCTTTTTTTGGATTGTTTGACTATTCATAGTCCTCTGCATTTCCATATAAATTTTAGAATCAGCTTTTCAAATTCTATTTTTAAAAGCCTGCTAGTATTCAGATTGGAGCAGCATCAGATTTATAGATCAAATTGGACAAAAATGACATCTTAACAATTTCAAGTTTTACAATCCATTTAACATGGTATATTGTTCCATTTATTTAGCCCTTTTATAATTTTTTCCAGCAATATTTTGTTTTCAGTGTAGTGGTTTAGCTAGTATTTGTGAAATGTACTAATAAGTATTTATGTTTTTTGATACTATTACAAATGGAATCCCTAAATTTTATTGTTCAATGACTTGCTGCAAGTATCTAAAAATAAAATTGGATTTTAATATTGACTCTGTATCCTGTGCCTTTGATATATTCATGAATTAGTCCTAGCAGTTGTTTTTAGATGACAACATTTTGAATGTGAAAATCATGTTGTCTACAAATATAATACTTTTACTTCTCCCTTCCCAATTTGTATGCCGTTTTTTTTCTTGCCTTATCACACTGGGCAGGACTTCCATCGAATACATTGGTTAGTAGAAATGGTGAAAATATCTTTAGTTTGCTCCCAAACTTAAGGGAACATGCTCAATATTTTACCATTAGCTATGATGTTAACTGTAGTTTTTTTGCAGATATCCTTAATCAGATTGACGAAGTTCCCTTTTAGTTCTAGGTTTTGGAGAAATAGATGTAAAATTTTGGTCAAATGCTTTTTTTTCATCAATAATATTGAGATAATATTATCTTTTTTGTCTTATTCTGCTAATGGTTAATTATGTTGACTGATTTTTATAAATTAAACCAATCTTACATTCTTGAGATAAATCCCACTTAATCATGATATATTGTCCTTTTTACATACTGCTATATATGTTAAGTTCAATTCACTATTGTTTAGTTAAGGACTTTTGCATCTAAGTTCATAAGACATATAAGTCTGTAAGTTTCTTTTCTTCAAACGTATTGTGAAATTTTGTTATTAGTTTTGTTGCTGGCCTTGGTTTTAAATTGAGAAGTATTCTTTCCCCTTCTATTTTCTGAAACAGTTTACAAAGGATTGGCATTATTTCATCATTAAATGTTTGATAGAATCCACAGGTAAGTCACAGGGGTCTGAAGTTTTTGTGTGCATAATTTTTATTAGGAATTTCATTTTTAAATTAAAAAATTCATGGATACATATTTATGGTACATATTTATGGGGTACATGCTATACACCTACTCTGTACCCACAAATGTTTTTTAATAATTTTAAAACATTTAAAAAACAAACATAACAAACATATAGTGTGTAATGATCAAATCTTGGTAACTGGGATATCCATCAAACATTTACCTTAAACATTTATCATTTCCTTATGTTGGGAATATTCTAAATCTAGTCTTCTAGTTATTTTGAAATATACAATACATTATTGTTAACTATAGTCACCCTATTGTGCTACCAAACACTTGATCATACTTTTCCTATCTAACTGTTTGTTTGTACCCATCAACTAAACCCTCTTTTTCCTTCACCTCTGGTGACGACCATTCTATTCACTGCTTCCATGAGATCCACTTTTTTAGCTCCCACATATGAGTGAGAACGTGTGATACTTGTCTTTCTGTGCCTGGTTTATTTCACTTAACATAATGTCCTCCAGATCTAGTCATGTCTTTACAAATAGCTGGGTTTCATTCTTTTTTTGTGGTGGAATAATATTCCATTGTGTATATATGCCACATTCTCTTTATCCAGTCATCCACTGATGGAAACTTCAGTTGATTCCATAGCTTAGCCATCATAAATAGTGCACATTAAAAATAGGAGTTTAGATATCTTCTCAATAAATTGATTTCCTTTCTTTTGGATATATTCCCAGCAGTGGAATTGCTGGATCATGCAGTAGTTCAATTTTTAGTTTTTTTTATTGATACATAATATTTGTACATATTTATGGTGTACATGTGACATTTTGTTTCATGCATAGACTGTGTAATGATCAAGTCAGGGTATTTGGACATCCATCATCTCGAGTATTTATCAATTCTATGCATTGGGAACATTTCAAGGCCTTTCTTCTGAAACCCACATACTGTTTTCATAGTGCCTGTACTAATTTGCATTTCCACCAACAGTGTATGAATGTTCCTCTTTCTCTGCATCCCCACCAGCATTTGTTATTTTGTGTCTTTTTTATAAATAGCCATTTTAACTGGGGTGAGATGATGTTTCATTGTGGTTTTGATCTGCACTTCCCTGATGATTAGCGATGTTGAACTTTTTTTTAATATAGCCGTTGGCCATTAGTGTGTTTACTTTTGAGAACTGTCTATTCAGATCTTTTGCCCATTTTTTGTTATCTTTTTTAGTTTATTTTAAGTTTAGAAGTACATGCGCAGGTTTGTTACGTAGGTAAACCTGTGTCATGGGGGTTTGTTGTATGGATTATTTCATCACCTAGATATTAAGCCTACTACCCATTAGTTATTTTTCTTTTTTGTTTATTATACTTTAAATTCTAGGGTACATGTGCACAACATGCAGGTTTGTTACATATGTACACATGTGCCATGTTGGTGTGCTGCACCCATTAACTCGTCATTTACATTAGGTATTCCTCCTAATGCTATCCCTCCCCACTCCCCCCACCCCACAACAGGGCCTGGTGTGTGATGTTCCCCACCCTGTGTCCAAGTGTTTTCATTGTTCAATTCCCACGTATGAGTGAGAACATGTGGTGTTTGGTTTTCTGTCCTTGCGATAGTTTGCTCAGAATGATGGTTTCCAGCTTCATCCGTGTCCCTACAAAGGACATGAACTCATCCTTTTTCATGGTTGCATAGTATTCCATGTTGTATATGTGCCACATTTTCTTAATCCAGTCTATCATTGATGGACATTAAGGTTGGTTCCAAGTCTTTGCTATTGTGAATAGTGCTGCACTAAACATACGTGTGCATGTGTCTTTATAGCAGCATGATTTATAATCCTTTGGGTATATACCTAGTAATGGGATGGCTGGGTCAAATGGTATTTCTAGTTCTAGATCCTTAAGGAATCACCACACTGTCTTCCACAATGGTTGAACATGTGCATGTGTCTTTATAGCAGCATGATTTATAATCCTTTGGGTATATACCTAGTAATGGGATGGCTGGGTCAAATGGTATTTCTAGTTCTAGATCCTTGAGGAATCGCCACACTGTCTTCCACAATGGTTGAACTAGTTTACAGTCAACTAGTGTTCCCATTTCTCCACATCCTCTCCAGCATCTGTTGTTTCCTGACTTTTTAATGATCACCATTCTAACTGGTGTGAGATGGCATCTCATTGTGGTTTTGATTTGTACTTCTCTGATGGCCAGTGATGATGAGCATTTTTTCATGTGTCTGTTGGCTGCATAAATGTCTTCTTTTGAGAAGTGTCTGTTCATACCCTTTGCCCACTTTTTGATGGGGTTGTTTGATTTTTTTTCTTGTAAATTTGTTTAAGTTGTTTGTAGATTCTGGATATTAGCCCTTTGTCAGATGGGTAGATTGCAAAAATTTTCTCCCATTCTGCAGGTTGCCTGTTCGCTCTGTTGGTAATTTCTTTTGCTGTGCAGAAGCTCTTTAGTTTAATTAGATCCCATTTGTCAATTTTGGCTTTTGTTGCCATTGCTTTTGGTAGTGTAGTCATGAAGTACTTGTCCATGCCTATGTCTGGAATGGTATTGCCCAAGTTTTCTTCTAAGGTTTTTATGGTTTTTAGGTCTAACATTTAAGTCTTTACTCCATCTTGAATTAATTTTTGTATAAAGTGTAAGGAAGGGATCCAGTTTCAACTTTCTACATATGGCTAGCCAGTTTTCCCAGCACCATTTATTAAACAGGGAATCCTTTCCCCATTTCTTGTTTTTGTCAGGTTTGTCAAAGATCAGATGGTTGTAGATGTGTGGTATTATTTCTGAGGGTTCTGTTCTGTTCCATTGGTCTATATCTCTGTTTTGGTACCAGTACTATGCTGTTTTGGTTACTGTGGCCTTGTAGTATAGTTTGAAGTCAGGTAGCATGATGCCTCCAGCTTTGTTCTTTTTACTTAGGATTATCTTGGCAATGCGGGATCTTTTTTGGTTCCATATGAACTTTAAAGTAGTTTTTTCCAAGTCTGTGAAGAAAGTCATTGAGAGCTTGATGGGGATGGCATTAAATCTATAAATTACCTTGGGCAGTATGGCCATTTTCACGATTGTTCCTATCCATGAGCATGGAATGTTCTTCCATTTGTTTGTGTGCTCTTTTATTTCATTGAGCAGTGGTTTGTAGTTCTCCTGGAAGAGGTCCTTCACATCCCTTGTAAGTTGGATTCCTAGGTATTTTATTCTTTTTGAAGCAATTGTGAATGGGAGTTCACTCATGATTTGGCTCTCTGTTTGTCTGTTATTGGTGTATAGGAATCTTGTGATTTTTGCACATTGATTTTGTATGCTGAGACTTTGCTGAAGTTGCTTATCAGCTTAAAGAGATTTTGGTCTGAGATGATGGGGTTTTCTAAATAAACGATCATGTCATCTGCAAACAGGGACAATTTGACTTCCTCTTTTCCTAACTGAATACACTTTATTTCTTTCTCCTGCCTGATTGCCCTGGCCAGAACTTCCAACACTATGTTGAATAGGAGTGGTGAGAGAGGGCATGCCTGTCTTGTGCCACTTTTCAAAGGGAATGCTTCCAGTTTTTTGCACATTCAATATGATATTGGCTGTGGGTTTGTCATAAATAGCTCTTATTATTTTGAGATACATTCCATCAATACCTAGTTTATTGAGAGTTTTTAGCATGAAGGGCTGTTGAATTTTGTCAAAGAGTTTTTCTGCTTCTGTTGAGATAATCATGTGGTTTTTGTCGATGGTTCTGTTTATGTGATGGATTACATTTACTGATTTGCATATGTTGAAACAGCCTTGCATCCCAAGGATGAAGCCAACTTGACCGTGGTGGATAAGCTTTTTGATGTGCTGCTGGATTCTGTTTACCAGTATTTTAAAGAGGATTTTTGCATTGATGTTCATCAGGGATATTGGTGTAAAATTCCCTTTTTTTGTTGTGTCTCTGCCAGGCTTTGGTATCAGGATGATGTTGCCCTCACAAAAGGAGTTAGGGAGGATTCCCTTTTATTCTATTGATTGGAATAGTTTCAGAAGAAATGGTACCAGCTCCTCTTTGTACCTCTGGTAGAATTCGGCTGTGAATCCATCTGGTCCTGGACTTTTCTTGTTTGGTAAGCTATTAATTATTGCCTCAATTTCAGAGCCTGTTATTGGTCTATTCAGGGATTCAACGTCTTCCTGGTTTAGTCTTGGGAGGGTGTATGTGTCCAGGAATTTATCCATTTCTTCTAGATTTTCTAGTTTATTTGCTTAGAGGTATTTATAGTATTCTCTGATGGTAGTTTGTATTTCCCTGGGATCAGTGGTGATATCCCCTTTATCATTTTTTATTGTGTCTTTTTGATTCTTCTCTCTTTTCTTCTTAATTGGTCTTGCTAGCTGTCTATCAATTTTGTTGATCTTTTCAAAACACCAGCTCCTGCATTCACTGATTTTTTGAAGGGTTTTTTTTGTCCTTTATCTCCTTCAGTTCTTCTCTGATCTTAGTTACTTCTTGCCTTCTGCTAGCTTTTGAATGTGTTTGCTCTTGCTTCTCTAGTTCTATTAATTGTGATGTTAGGGTGTCAATTTTAGATCTTTCCTGCTTTCCCTTGTGGGCACTTAGTGCTATAAATTTCCCTCTACACACTGCTTTAAATGTGTCCCATAGATTCTGGTATGTTGTGTCCTTTTTCTCATTGGTTTCAAAAAACATCTTTATTTCTGCCTTCATTTCGTTATTTACCCAGTAGTCCTTCAGGAGCAGGTTGTTCAGTTTCCTTGTAGTTGTGCGGTTTTGAGTGAGTTTCTTAATCCTGAGTTGTAATTTGATTGCACTGTGGTCTGAGAGACAGTTTGTTATAATTTCTGTTCTTTTACATTTGCTGAGGAGTGCTTCACTTCCAACTATGTGGCCAATTTTGGAGTAAGTGTGATGTGGTGCTGAGAAGAATGTATATTCTGTAGATTTGGGGTGGAGAGTTCTGTAGATGTCTATTAGGTACACTTGGTGTAGAGCTGAGTTCAATTCCTGAATATCCTTGTTAACTTTCTGTCTTGTTGATCTGTCTAATGTCGACAGTGGGGTGTTAAGGTCTCCCGTTATTATTGTGTGGGGTTCTAAGTCTCTTCGTAGGTCTCTAAGGACTTGCTTTATGAATCTGGGTGCTCCTGTATTGGGTGCGTATATATTTAGGATAGTTAGCTCTTCCTGATGAATTGATTCCTTTACCATTATGTAATGGCGTTGTTTGTCTCTTTTGATCTTTGTTGGTTTAAAGTCTGTTTTTTCAGAGACTAGGATTGCAACCCCTGCTTTTTTTTGTTTTCCATATCTTTGGTAGATCTTCCTCCATCCCTTTATTTTGAGCCTATGTGTGTCCCTGCAAGTGAGATGGGTTTCCTGAATATAGCACACTGATGGGTCTTGACTCTTTATCCAATTTGCCAGTCTGTGTCTTTTAATTGGGGCATTTAGTCCATTTACATTTAAGGTTAATATTGTTATGTGTGAATTTGATCCTGTCATTATGATGTTAGCGGGTTATTTTGCTCGCTGGTTGATGCAGTTTCTTCCTAGCGTCGATGGTCTCTACAATTTGGCATATTTTTGCAGTGGCTAGTACCATTTGTTCCTTTCCATGTTTAGTGCTTCCTTCAGGAGCTCTTGTAGGGCAGGCCTGGTGGTGACAAAATCTCTCAGCATTCGCTTGTCTGTAAAGGATTTTATTTCTCCTTCCCTTATGAAACTTAGTTTGGCTGGATATGAAATTCTGGGTTGAAAATTCTTTTCTTGAAGAATGTTGAATATTGGCCCCCACTCTCTTCTGGCTTGTAGAGTTTCTGCCGAGAGATCTGTTGTTAGTCTGGTGGGCTCACCTTTTTGGGTAATGTGACCTTTCTCTCTGGCTGCCCTTAACATTTTTTCCTTCATTTCAACTTTGGTGAATCTGACAATTATGTGTCTTGGAGTTGTTCTTCTCGAGGATTATCTTTGTGGCATTCTCTGTATTTCCTGAATTTGAATGTTGGCCTGCCTTGCTAGGTTGGGGAAGTTCTCCTGTATAATATCCTGCAGAGTGTTTTCCAACTTGCTTCCATTCTCCCCATCACTTTCAGGTACACCAATCAAACGTAGATTTGGTGTTTTCACATAGTCCCATATTTCTGGAGGCTTTGTTCGTTTCTTTTTACTCTTTTTTCTCTCAATTTCTCTTCTTGATTCATTTCATTCATTTGATCTTCAATCACTGATGCCCTTTCTTCCACTTGATCAAAGTGGCTACTGAAGCTTGTGCTTGCATCACATAGTTCTCATGCCATGGTTTTCAGCTCCATCAGGTCATTTAAGGTCTTGTCTATGTTGTTTAATCTAGTTAGCCATTCATCTAATCTTTTTTCAAGGTTTTTAGCTTCTTTGTGATAGGTCTGAACATCTTCCTTTAGCTCAGAGAAGTTTGTTATTACCAATGTTCTGAAGCCTACTTCTGTCAACTCGTCAAAGTCATTCTCTGTCCAGCTTTGTTCCATTGCTGGCAAGGAGCTGCAATCCTTTGGAGGAGAAGAGACACTCGGATTTTTAGAATTTTCAGCTTTTCTGCTCTGGTTTCCCCCCTCTTTGTGGTTTTATCTACTTTTGGTCTTTGATGATGTTGACCTACAGATGGTGTTTTTGTGTGCATGTCCTTTTTGTTGGTGGTGATGCTATTCCTTTCTGTTTGTTAGTTTTCCTTCTAATGGGACGCTCAGCTGCAGGTCCGTTGGAGTTTGCTGGAGGTCCACTCCAGACCCTGTTTGCCTGGGTATCACCAGCAGAGGCTGCAGAACAGCAAATGTTGCAGAACAGCAAATGTTTCTGCCTGATCCTTCCTCTGGAAGCTTGGTCTCAGAGGGGCCCCTGGCTGTATGAGGTGTCAGTCATCCCCTACTGGGAGGTGTCTCCCAGTTAGGTTACTTAGGGGTCAGGGACCCACTTGACGAGGCAGTCTGTCCATTCTCAGATCTCAACCTCCATGCTGGGAGAATCACTGCTCTCTTCAAAGCTGTTAGACAGGGATGTTTAAGTCTGCAGAAGTTTCTGCTGCCTTTTGCTCAGCTATGCCCTGGCCCCAGAGGTGGAGTCTACAGAGGCAGGCAAGCCTCCTTGAGCTGTGGTGGGCTCCACCCAGGTCGAGGTTCCTGGCCTCTTTGTTTACCTCATCAAGCCTCAGCAATGGTGGACACCCCTCCCCTAGCCTCACTGCCACCTCACAGTTCAATCTCGGACTGCTTTGCTAGCAGTGAGCAAGGCTCCCTGGGCATGGGACCCGACGAGCCAGATGCGGGATATAATCTCCTGGTGTGCAGTTTGCTAAGACCATTGGAAAAGCGTAGTATTAGGGCGGGAGTGTCCCGAATTTTCAGGTACCATCTTTCATGGCTTCCCTTGGCTAGGAAAGGCTAGTTATTTTTCTTGATCCTCTCCTTTCTCCCATCCTCCACTCTCCAATAGGCCCCCATTGTTTCTTGTTCCCCTCTGTGTGTTCATGTGTTCTCATCATTTAGCTCCCACTTATAAGTGAGAACATGCAGTATTTGGTTTTCTGTTCCTGTGCTAGTCTGCTAAGGATAATGGCCTCCAGCTCCATTCATGTCCCTGCAAAGGACATCATCTCGTTCTTTTTATGGCTTCATAATATTCCATGGTGTATATGTACCACATTTTCTTTATCCAGTCTATTACTGATGGGCATTTAGGTCGATTACACATCTTTGCTATTGTGAATAGTGCTGCAATAAACATATATGTGCATGTTGTCTTTATAACAAAATGATTTATAATTGGATTTTTTGCTATTGCTTGAATTCCTTTATAGTCTGGTTATTAATCCCTTGTCAGCTTATTCAGCTTTTTGCAAATGTTTTCTCACATTCTGTAGGTTGTCTCTTCACTTTGTTGATTGTTTACTTTGTTATGGAGAAGGTTTTTAGTTTAATGTGATCCAATTGGTCAACTTTTCTTCAGTTTCCTGTGCTTTAGATATAATACAATTCAGATTTTCTATTTCTTCTCTTGTCAATTTAGTAATTTGAATTTTTCAAAAAAAATTAATAGAATTTTTCATTTTATCAAAAATGTAAACTCAATTGAAATAAATTTGTATATAATACAGGTTAAACATCCCTACTCCAAAAATCTGAAATCCAAAAGCTCCAAAATTTGAATCTTTTTGAGCACCATCATGATGCCACAAGTGGAAAATTTGACACCTAACCTCATGTATAAAACATTGTTTTGTGCAAAAAAATGAAATATTGTATAAAACTATCTTCAGGCTATGTGTATAAAGTGTGCACAAAACATAAATGAATTTTATGTTTAGACTTGGGTCTGACTCCTAAAATATCTCATGATGTTTATGCAAATATTCCAAAATCTGAAAAATTCCAAAATGCCAAACACTTGTGGTCCCAAGCATTTCATATAAGGGGTACTCACCTATATTACATTAGTATCCCCTTAATGTCTATATTATTTTTAGTGAAGTCCTTTTTTATTTGTCATATTAACAATTTGTTTTTCCTCTTTTTTCTTGATCATCCTCCTAGAATGTTGTGATTTTATTATTTATTGAAGTAATCAAATTTTGCCTTTGTTAATTTTTCTATTATTTGCCTGTGTTTTATTTTGTAGATTTATTTCTTATCTTTCTCATTTTATTCCTTCCCTCTATTTATTATGGCCTTAATTTCTTGCTTAACTCTTTTTTGTAGAGATGGAGTCTCCCTATGTTGTGAAGTAATTCACATTGTGTGAAGTAATTCACATTTCTGTGCTGAAACCAACAGCAAAATACCAGACAGAGAAGACAAACCTCTGAAGCCTTGATAAAGAAAATAGTTATTTTTAAATGTGTTTATTATTACACATTTTATTTTCCCACTCAAGTAAAGTTGCATTAATGCAATTAGCTCCAATGCTCAAAATATGAAAAATTAACATTCAGAAGCTTCACTATACAATTGGATTATTTTGGATGAACTAAAACAATGAAATTATTTTAACCTCTGCAGGCATTACCATTTGAGAACTGGAAGAAATATATACAATTTAACAAATTCTAAAGCAGTAACGTAAATCCTATCTCTTGAGTTATTAACTTCAGTGTATACGTTTTTCAACTTTAGAATTTCCAATTCTCATAGCTTCCAGATTTCTACTGAAATTCCTCCTCTTGTCATATAAACATATTAAACATATTAATTAAAGTTATTTTAAAGTATATGATTAATAACTCAATATCTGGATCTCCAGAAGATCTGTTACTAACTCCTGGGTTTTTTTTCTTTTTAAATAAATTATTGCCCTTTTGCATGTTTGGTTTCAGTTTTATTAACTGAATATTAGACATTGTGCTTGAAAGATGTTAGAAGTTGAATCTTTGAATGGTGTTATCTTCCCCCAGAGTGATCTACCTTTGCTTCTGGCAAGAAGTTAGGGTAGGGGAACATTGTTTTACTTTTGTCTGGGATTGAGCTGATTTGAAACTTAGCTTCAATCGTTATGAGAACTGGTCTATTATGAATTCACTCTTTTACCTAAGGTGTAGTCCTTCAAGCATTCTAAAAGACACATGCGCTCATATGTTCATTGTAACACTATTCACATTAGCAAAGACATGGAATCAACTTAGGTGTCCATCAGTGGTGGATTGGATGAATAAAATGTGGTACATATACACCACATAATACTACGCAGCCATAAAAAGGAATGAAATCATGTCTTTCACAGCAACGTGGATGCAGCTGAAGACCATTTTCCTAAGTGAATTCATGTAGGAACAGAAAACCCAATATCACATGTTCTCACTTTTAAGTGGGAACTTAACATTGAGTACTCATAGACATAAAGATGGCAACAACAGACACTGGGAACTATTACAAGATGGAAGGAGGGAGGAGGGCAAGTGTTGAAAAACTAGCTGTTGGGTACTATGCTCACTACCTGGGTAATGGGATCAATCATACCCAAACCTCAGTATCACACAATATAACAAACCTGTACATGTACCCCCTGAATCTAAAATAAAAGTTAAAGTTATTTTTAAACAGGGTTCCAACTAAAACTCATGTGTATTTATAAGGGGGCTCCTCCTCCTTAGAGGGCCCTGAACTTTAGCTCTTGTCCCCTCAATCCATTAGATTTCTAAATCCTCTGTGCAGTGTCTCAATCTCTCAACCTCTGCTAAATCAATAAATGCCTCAGGGGCTCTTGATAAGTCCCTTAACCTTTCCAAGCCACAGTTTCTTTATCCATAGAATGAGGACCTTACAGTGTTATTGGGACTCTTTAATAAAATAACTTTTGTAAAGCAGATGATGTAATGCTTGGTACTTAATAGCTCTTCTATACTTGTCACTTTTTTCATCTTTTGTGGATCTAACCCTTCTTCTCAAAATGTTCAAGACAAAACTGCAATGACTGCCATATGGTAGTTGTTCTAGACAGGATTTGAAGGGAAAGAAAGCATTATTCCAACTGCCTTTTTACAGCATCTGAAGCACAAGTACCTTATGCCTATCTTGTATGGAATTCAGCATCACAGTTCATCTCTTTCTTCAAAATAAGCCATAAAAAGGCACAAGTTATTTAGAGGTAAAGTACCTAATCCAGAATGCAATATTTATGAGCTAATTTGAATTTCATATGAGAAAGAATTCTAGCATTTTGCTTACCCTTGGAAAATAAAAATGTGTTGCATGTGCATAAATATTATCAGAGGGTAAAGGACACACATAGGCTGGAAGACACTTGTAATCAGTTCTAATCTTCCCACATGCACAGCAAAATGTGTAAAATTCAAACACTGGACACTGCTTGACAGGACCATGGGTTACATCACAGAGAATATCTCTTTTGTTTTTCTTATTTCCTTCAATAGATAAGCCTTTTTCTCTCATAAGAAGCTGGGGACTTCTTTGCAGCAGATATCTGAAAATAAATTACATACAGCAAAATACTTTCCTCCTTAACCCCAGTAAAATTGTCTATTTCATCCTGCATTCAGCACCAATCGCCCTGCTACAATTTTACCATTATCATGGATTGAGATTCAAAGTAAATACTGGGCCCCTAGAAACGTTTTTTTATATAAAAAAGTTTTATTGAGTTATTATTTATATACAACAAACTGCATTTATTTAAAGCATATATTTCCATACATTTTTATTACACATATATACAAATATATATATGGGAAGCCACCACAATAATGAAGATACAGAATATTTCCACCTCCCCACCCAAAGATTCCTTATACCCCTTTGCAGTCCATTTCTCCTTCTATCCCCAGTCCCAGGCACTCATTGATCTGCTTTCTATCACGATAGATCAATTTGCATTTCTATATTAGTTCACTTTCTAGAATTTTATATATATGTAATTATACAATATAATTCTTATTCTGTATAGCTTATTTTACTCCCCATAAGGTATTTGAGTTTCATCACATTGTTGTATGTATCAGTAGTTCATTACTTTTCATTGCTAAGTTGTACTCCATTATGTAGGTATACTACAGTTTATCTGTTTACCTGTTGATGGACATTTGCATTGTTTCCAGGATTTTTTCTCTTTATAATTAAAGCTGCCATGAATATTTGTATACAAGTCATCTTGTGGATATGTGTTTTCATTTCTCTTAGGTAAATATCTAGAAGTAGAATGGCTGGATTGTATAGGTATATGCTTAACTTTACAAGAAACTGACAAATCATTTTTCAAAGTGGTTGTACTGTTTTACATTTTCACCAACAATGTATGAGAGTTCCAATTATGTGAATACTTTGTAACATCCATTTTATTTGCTTGAAGACAGCAATTCACAGCAAACTAGTCCATAGTAAGGTTTGACATTGGGCTCTTCAGTTTTTTACTCTGAATCTGCTTCTGCATCTGAAAAATAAGAATAAGAATAAGAAAGAAATCTACCTCACTGTGTTGTTTTGGTGTTCAAATGACATATGGATATAAAGATCTCAGCAGATGGTAAATGCCCAATAAATGTTGTATATTATTATAATCTATATATTATTAAGGTTATTGCCAGAGACTTGCTAAGAGTTTTACTTTTGTCATCTTATTTAATACTCCCAATGACTCTGAAATGTGGGTATTCAATATATATATATTTTGTGGATGAGCAAACTGTGACTAAGACAGGTTAAATGATTTGCTCAAAAATCACACAGCAGGAGCCAGAGCAAGCTGGCCAATTAGAAGGTTCCACTGATTGTCTCTTCTGCAGGATCCCCAAATTTAAGAACTACACGCAAAAAAAGTTCCTTTATAACAACCAAAAACCAGGTGATCACTCATAGTACTTGGTTTTAACTTCATATCACTGAAAAAGGCACTGAAGAGGGTAGGAAAGACAGTCTTGAATCTCCAACACCACCCTTTCCCCATCCTCCAGCAGCAGTCCCGTGGCACAGAGAGAGAATCTGTGCACTTGGGAGAAGGAGAGCACAGTGATTATGAAACATTGCATTGAACTCAGTGCTGCCCTGCCACAGCAGGAAGTAAAACCAGGCTGAACTCAGTTAACACCCACCCACAGAGGGAGTATTTAAACCAGCCCTAGCCAGAAGGAAATTGCCAATCCCAGCAGTCAGTACTTGAGTTCTGGCAAGCCTCACCACCACACACTAAAGTGCTCTTCGGTGCTAAATAAACTTAAAAGGCAATCTGGGCCACAGGGACTGCAGCTCCTAGGGAAGTCCTAAGTGCTGAACTGAACTCAGAGCTGGTGGACTTTGGGGGCACATAACCTACTGAGACACCAGCTGAAGTGGCTAAGAGAGTGCTTGCACTACCCCTCCCCAAACCCCAGGCTACAAAGCTTGTGGCTCCAAAAGAGACCCCTTCCTTTTGCTTGAGGAGAGAAGAGGGAAGAGTAAAGGGAACTTTGCTTTGCATTTTGGACACCGGATCAGCCACAGTAGGACAGGGCACCAGTAGAATCATGAGACCCCTTTCTGGGCCCTAGCTCCCAGATGACATTTCTAGACACACCCTGGTCCAGAAGGGAACATGCTGCCTTGAAAGGAAGGACCCAGTCCAGGCAGGACCCACTACCTCCTGAATAAAGAGCCCTTGAGCCCTGAATAACCTGCAGCAATATCCAGGTAGTATGCCATGGGCCTTGGGTGAGACTCTGAGACTTCCTGGTTTCATGTGAGACTCAGCACATTACCAGCTGTGGTGGCTATGGGGAGGGACAGCTTTGGCTTGAGAAAAACAGAGAGAAAAATAACAGGGACTTTGTCTTGGACCTTAGGTATCAGCTCAGCCACAGAGGGGTAGAGCATCAAGTGGGCTCATGGGATCCCTGATTCCAGGCCTTGGCTTTGGACAGCATTTCTGGGGCTTCCCTGGGCCAGAGGGGAGCCCACTGCCCTGAAGAGTGAGTCCTGGGCCTGGCAGCATTCACCACAATCTGACTGAAGAACACCTAGGCCTTAAGTGAATGTCAGCAGTTAGCCTGGCAGTATTCACCATGGGCCTGTGATGGTGGTGGCCACAGGATAAATTTCCTTTGCCTGTGGAAAGGGAAGGGAAGCATGGGAATGGCTGTTTCTCAAGTTGTGCTTGCCAGCTCAGCTGCAGTATAATAGAACACCAAGTAGACTTTTTAGTTTTTTGATGCCAGTCCCTGGCTCACAGATGACACTTGTATATCTATCTAGGGCTTCAGGGAATTTGTCACTATGAAGAGAAGGGAAAAAGCCTGGCTGGCTTCAAACCCTGCTGATTGTAGAGACCAAGTGATACAGGAGATACAAAAAACTTTAGGCAGATAGTGAGGGCAAAAGAGTCCTCAGTAGAGCTTCCCTTCTAACAAAAAGCAGCCCAAGAAATCACTTCTTTCCTAAAGAACAGCCTGAAAGATCAGGCTGAAAACATAGATAAGGAAGCTGGAAGCTTGCAAGGAGAGTTACCTGCAGCTACCCAGATAGAAAGGGCCACCTGGGGCCAGGCATGTCCACCATGGGAGCTCCACCTTCCCTCTCTTTAAGCACATGCACAGTAGGAAAGAAATAAGCAATATGGAGTGGCTACCTGTAGCCTGCATAATAAAAGATTGGGGTGGGGACTGCCAGAGATTTATGCCCTATGCAGATGGCACACCTGGTTCTAACTGGTTTTTCATGCCCTATGTAGATCAGGTACCACCTCCCCAGTAGCTCGTCTATAAAAATCCCTGCATTTCACTGCACATTGGCAACCTATTTTTCTAGGGCCTCTCTCTGTATCAGAGAGCTATTTTCTTTCTTTTGCCTATTAAATAGCTGCTCTAAACCTCACCCTTTGTGTGTACACATCCTTGATCTTTATGGCCGTGAGACTTAGAACCTTGGGTATCACCCCAGACAATGAGATCACTTCACAAGTAAAAGAAGGTTATAGAACACCAAGCAGATTTAACCCAAAGAAGACTACCTCAAGGCATGTAATAATGAAACTCCTGAAGATCAAGGACAAAGAAAGGATCCTAAAACCAACAAGAGAAAATAAACAAATAACATACAATAGAACTCCAATACATCTGGCAGCAGACTCTTCAGTGGAAACCTTACAGGCAAGGAAAGAGTGGTATGGTATATTTAAAGTGCTGAAGGAGAAAATCTTTTATCGCACAATAGTATATCCAGTGAAAATATCCTTCAAACATGAAAGATAACAATAATAAAGGATATCTGGGCCAGGCATGGTGGCTCACACCTGTAATCCCAGCACTTTGGGAGGCTGAGACAGGCAGATCATTTGAGGCCAGGAGTTCAAGACTAGCCTGGTCAACATGGGGAAACCCTGTCTCTACTAAAAATACAAAAATTAGCTGGGCATGGTGGTGTATGTCTGTAATTCCAGCTACTCAGGAGGCTGAGACATGAGCATCACTTGAACCCAGGAGGCAGAGGTTGCAGTGAGCTGAGATCATGCCACTGTACTCCAGCCTGGGTGACAGGGCAAGACCCTGTCTCAAAAACAAACAAAAAAAGGAATATCCCAGACAAAAGCTGAGGGATTTTATCACCTGTCCTACAATATATACTAAAGGAAGTATTTCAATCAGAGAGAAAAGGAGGTTAATGAGCAATGAGATATCATCTGATGGTACAGAATTCACTGGTAATGGTAAGTATACAGAAAAACGCAGAATATTATAACAATGTAACTGTGGTATGTAAACTACTCTTATCATAAGTAGAAAGACTAAAAAATGAACCAATCAAAAATAGTATCTATAACAACTGTTCAAAACATAGACAGTACAATAAGATATAAATAGAAACAACAAAAAGTTATAAAGCCCAGGGGATTAAGGTATAGAGATTTTATTAGTTTTCTTTTAGCATGTTTGTTTGTTTCTTTGTTTATGCAAGCAGTGTGATGTTGCAATCAGCTAAAAATACTGGGTTATAAGATAATATTTGAAAGCCTCATGGTAACTTCAAATCAGAAAACATATAATGAATACACAAAAAATAAAAAGCAAAAAATTGAATCATACTACCAGAGAAAATAACCTTCACTGAAAGGAAGACAGGAAGGAAAGAAGGAAGATAAGACTAGAAAACAAAAAACAAAATGGCAGGAGTATGTTCTTATTAATAATAAGATTTAATGTGAATGCACTAAGCTCTCCAACCAAAAGACATAAAGTGACTGAATGGATTAAAAAATAAGAACTAAAAATCTGTTGCCTACAAGAAACACACTTGGTCTATAAAGATACACATAGACTGAAAATAAAGGGATGGAAATAGATATTCCATGCCAATGAAAACCAAAAAACAACAGGGCTAGCTATATTTATATGGCACAAAATAGATTTCTAGACAAAAATTATAAAAAGAGACAAAGAAGGTCACTGTATAAGGCTAAAGATGTCAATTCAGCCAGAGGATATAACAATTTTAAATATATATGCATCCAACACTGGAGAACCCAGATATATAAAGCAAATATTAGTAGAGCGACAGAGAGAGATAGACCCCAAAACAATCATAGCTGGAGAGTTCAACACCCAACTTCCAGCACTAGACAGATCTCCCAGACAGAAAATCAACAATGAATCATCAGGCTTAATCTGCACCATAGAATGAATGAACCTAATATATATGCACAGAAGATTTCATTCAATGGTTACAGAATACACATTCTTCTCCTCAGCACATGTATTATTGTCAAGGAAAGACCCTATGTTAGATCACAACACAAGTGTTAAAACATTCAAAAAATTGAAATAACGTCAAGTATCTTCTCTGACCACATTGGAATGAAACTAGGAATCAATAACAGGAGGAATTTTCAAAACTATGCAAACACGTGGAAATTAAACAATATGCTCCAGAATGACTTGTGGGTCAATGAAGAAATTAAGAAGGAAATTGAAAATTTTCTGGAAACAATTGATAATGGAAACACAATATACCAAAACCTATGGGATACAGTGAAAGCAGTACTAAGAGGGAACTTTACAGCTATAACTGCCTACATCAAAAAAGATGAACAACTTCAAAGAAACAACCTAAGAGTACAACTTAAAGAACAAGAAAATTAAGAGCAAACTAAGCTGAAAATTAGTAGAAAATACATAATAAAGATGAGTGCATAAATAGATACATTTGAAATGAATAAAACAATACAAAAAATCAATGAAACAAAAAATTGGTTTTTGAAAAGATAAAATTGACAAAAAAGAGAGAAAATACAAATAGATAAAATCAGAGATGAAAATTATACAGTAGATACTGCAGCAACTGAAAGGATCATTAGTAGTTACTATGAGCAACTATATGGCAATAAATTGGAAAATCTAGAAGAAATGGATAAATTCCTAGACACATACAACCTACCAAGATTGAACCATAAAGTCCAAAACCTGAAAAGAACAGCAGCAAGTAACAAGATCAAAGTCATAATACAAAGTCTCCCAAAAACGAAAGCCCAGGAGTCAATGGCTTCACTGCTGAATTCTAGAAAATATTAGTTCTTAAAAAATAACTAATACCAATCCTATTCAAACTATTCTGAAAAACAGAGGAGGAAATAGTTCCAAACTAATTCTACAAGGCCAGTATTATCCTGATACCAAAATCAACAAAAAGATACATCAAACACTCTAGGCCAATATCACTGATGAATATTGATAAGAAAATCCTCCACAAAATACTAGCAAACTTAACAAAACACTGAAAAGATCATTCATCATGGCCAAGTGGGATTTATTCCAGGGATACAAGGATGATTCAACATGTGAAAATAAATTAATGTGATACATCATATCAACAGAATGAAGGACAAAAGCTATATGATCATTTCAATTGATGTAGAAAAGGCATTTGACAAAGTCCAGCATCTCTTCATGATGAAAACCCTCAAAAAACTGAGTGTAGAAGGAACATACCTCAACATAATAAAAGGCATATATGATAGATCTATAGCTAGTATCATATTGAATGGAGAAAAACTGAAAGCTTTTCCTCTAAGATTGGGAACAGGACAAGGATGTCTACCTTCACCACTGTTGTTCAACATAGTACTAGAAGTCCTAGCTAGAACAATTAGACAAGAGAAATAAATAAAAAGCATCCAAATTTGAAAAGGGAAAGTCAAATTATCATTATATCCAGATGATATGATCTTATATTTGGAAAAACCTAAAGATTCTACCAAAAAAAAAAAAAACTATTAGAACTGATAAACCAATTCAGTAAAGTTGCAGGATATGAAATCAACATAAAAAATCAGTAGCATTTTTATATGCCAAATTGAACACTCTGAAAAAGAAATCAAAAAAGTAATCTCATATATAATAGCTACAAATAAAATTAAACACCTAGGAATTAACCAAAGAAGTGAAAGATCTGTACAATGAAAACTATAACTACTGATGCAAGAAATTAAAGAAGATGCAATAAAATGGATAGATATTCCATGTTCATGGTTTGGAGGAATCAATATTGTTAAACGTCCATATTACCCAAAGCAATTCACAGATTTAATGTAATCCCTATGAAAATATCAATGACATTCTTCACAGAAATAGAAAAGACTATCCTAAAATTTATATGGAATCACAGAAGACCCAGAATGGCCAAAGCTATCCTAAGCAAAAAGAACAAAACTGGAAGAATCACATTACCTAACTTCAAATTATACCCCAGAGCTATAGTAACCAAAACAGCATGTTATCAGCATAAAAATAGAGACATAGGCCAGTGAAACAGAATAGAGAACCCAGAAACAAATCCATACATCTATAGTAAACTCATTTTCAACAAAGTTTGAACAAAGAACATACATTAGGAAAAGGACAGTCTCTTCAATAAATAGTGCTGGGAAAACTTAATATCTGCATGCAGAAGAATGAAACAAGACCTCTATCTCTTGCCATATACAAAAATTCAATCAAAATGGATTAAAGACTTAAGACCTCAAACTATAAAACTGCTGAAAGAAAACACTGGGGAAACTTTCCAGGACATTGTCTGGGCAAAGACTTCTTGAATAATACCTCACAGGCACAAGCAACCAAAGCAAAAATGGACAAATGGAATCACATCAAGTTTAAAAGCTTCTGCACAGCAAACGAAACAATCAACAAAGTGAAAAGACAACCCACAGAATGGGAGAAAATATTTGCAAACTACCCATCTGACAAGGGATTAATAACCAGAATATATAAGGAGCTCAAACAACTCTAGGAAAAAGTCTAATAATCTGATTAAAAATGGGAAAAAGATCTGAATAGACATTTCTCAAAAGAAGACATGCAAATGGCAAATAGGCATATGAAAAGATGCTCAACACCATTGATCATCAGAGAAATGCAAATCAAAAACTACAATGAGACATCATCTCACCCCAGTTAAAATGACTTTTATCCAAAAAGTCAGGCAATAATGAATGCTGGTGAGAATGTAGAGAAAAGGGAACCCTTGTACACTGTTGGTGGGAATGTAAATTAGTACAAACACTATGGAGAATAGTTTGGAAGTTCCTCAAAAAACTGAAAATAAAGCTACCATACAATCCAGCAATCCCACTCCTAGGTATATACCCAAAAGAAATCAGTATACTGAAGAGATATCTGAATGCTCATGGTTTTGCAGCACTACTCACAATAGCCAAGATTTGGAAGCAAACTAACTGTCCATCAACAGATGAATGGAAAAAGAAAATGCAGTACATATACACAATGCAGTACTATTCAGCCATAAAAAAGAATGAGATCTTGTATTTGCAACAACGTGGACAGAACCAGAGGTCATTATGTTAAGTAAAATAAGTGAGGCACAGAAAGACAAACTTCACATGTTCTCACTTATTTGTGGAAGCTAAAAATTAAAACAATTGAACTCATGAGATGGAGAGTAGAAAGATGCTCACCAGAGACTGGGAAGGGTGGGGTGGGGGACAGTGAGGATGCTTAAGGGGTACAAAACAATAGTTAGAAAGAATGAATAAGACCTAGTATTTGATAGTAAAACAGGCAGCTATAATAAAAAATAATTTAACTGTACATTCTTAAATAACTGAAAGTGTGTAATTGGATTTTTTTGTAACACAAAGGATAAATGCTTGAGGTGATAAATACCCCATTTACCCTGATGTGGTAATACACTGCATACCTGTATCAAATATCTCATGTAACTGAGAAATATATACACCTACTGTGTACCCACAAAACTTAAAAATTAAAAATTAGAACAAAAGAAAAGAAACAAATATTAGCCTTAAAAGAGGTTTACTAAGTACTATGTACCTATGTTACAAATTAATGTGTGCCATCCTAATTTTAGTCTACTTTTTTGTCAAATATTTTAGATTCTTTGGAAGATAATCTTAACTTCTTTTTGTGACAGTTATAAAATCATCAATTAAAATTAAATTGAATTTGAAACTAAAAAAAAATCACATAACAAATGAGTGATGACCTGGAATTTAAATCCAGGTAATGTGATTATAAGGGTCAAGTGTTTAAGCATTCTGTTGTCTGGTATCACATTCTAACAAGATTAACAGTGAATATAAGTACATTTTATCATAAATCCATTCAGATTGTCACAATACTTTGTTACCTGCTATTTATTAAGCCACTCAAGAGATAGAGCGCTTCCCCTTTGCTCTGTGTTTCAGCTGCTTGAGCTCCATTCTGTTTTGTAAATTGTTAGCATCTAAACACAAACCATAGACAGAAATAATTCCTTATTTCCAGCACCTCGCCTGTCTCCTATGTTCTATTTAGAAATCACCTTACCACTTGATTACTCCATAGTAGTGTCTAAGCCTCCTCCAGAAAAGCTTTGTACCTGAAATGCTGCTCAAAGAGGTAGATGCCTACCTAGTTGAAAAACTGTTTGGCAGTATCTACTAAAGTAGAACATACATCTATCCTATAATCCAGCCACTCCATTTCTGTTAGATGTATACCTAACAGAAATGAATACCTATATTCACCAAAATAAATGTATTATAATATTCATAGCAGCGTTACTTGTGGTAGCGGCTACAAAATGGGGGCAGAGGGACAAAACAAAGGACCATCAAAAGTATATAAGTAAATTATGTTGTAGTCATACAAAAATAATACACGCAAAGAAAATGAACAAATTACAGCTATGTACAAAAACACATAGCAAATACATGCAAAAGTCACATAAACATAATATTGAACCAAAGAAGTAAAACCCAAAAAAGCGTATAGAGGACAATTTCATTTATATAAAGTTCACAAACAAGCAAAAGTACTCTGTGATACTTAAGGTCAGATTAATGGTTTTCCTTGTTTGTGTTGGGAGGGCAGTATAAGTGACTGGAAGGGGACATGAGCAAGGTTCTGGTAATGTCCTATTTATATGGATGTTGGTTACCTTAGTGTTCAATTTGTGAAAATTCATCAAGTTGCATAGTTATTTATTTTTGCAGTTTTCTATATTATAATTCAATTTAAAAATTCAAAAGAAATTAACCCCTCACTCTGTTTCCTCACCAAAATCCAAAACTTTTTGCAAGGCTGCTAAGAGTGTTGCTTTCTTTCATTGACCCTTCTCTTCAGCATCCACTCAAAGATTGCTTTGTGGGAAACAGATAAAACCAGTTTTTCCAACAGTAAGGACTTAACAAAATTCCTTCTACCACAATCAAATGCATACGTCCCTTCCTTCCTGTTGCTCCATGTGAGAATAGAAAGTAAAGATTGAAAATAAAAATGTGAGACTTGCACTCAACAGTGTCTTTAGGTAGAAATGAGTACCTCTCACAAGGTAATCTGAAGGGGGCAGGCTTGGAGAATGAGTCACCCAGCAAGACCTGCAGTCAACATAAAGCAAAGCAGCAAACAACACGGGTGTTAAAAGGGTTTCATTTTGTTTTGTTTTATAATTCAGTTTGCTAAGAAAAAAAAATAATTGACCTTGGCCTGCCTCCACTGGTAAGTAATGTTCCCTATATTGAACTACAGCCTCCAAAACCCAGCAGCCACCACAGTCATTAAAACTACCAGTAAGTGTACATACACTAAAACCAGAGACCAGTTGGTTAAAACAGTTTGAAATGTGTTGCTCTTTCCATACATCTTCATATTCATCAATTATGCAACTTAAATCCTAAGACAAGAGAGTAGCCAGCTGAAGCTTTTCTTTTTGAATGCTTTAGGCAATTATGATTTTTTTTTCACTCACACAGCAAAGCAGTTCCCTGTAGGATTGTAACCCACCCATCATTGTTTATCATTCAGTTTTGCTGTTTGCTCAAATTTCCTAGGTACAGCAAAAACCAGAAAAATCTATGAAATTTCTTTGTTTATGCTTATCAGAAGAAATGCATTTGTTGTTGCTTCCTTTAGACATATATGGATTTTGTGTCCAAGTTGAGCTGTCTAACCCCAAGCAGAGAATAGTTGCTGAATATTAACAGAGGAAGGACATAGTGCCTGGGCTAACCAAAGTATAATCCTTGGATAGCAAAGTTGACATTGCCTGGGAGATTGTTGGAAATGCAGTCTCTTGGGTCCTGCCCACACCTACTGAATTAGACTGTGCAGGTCCCTAGATGATGTATGATGTATGATGTATGATATATATATATATATACACACACATACACATACACACACACACACACACATATATTCATTATATTCATGTTTGAGAAGCACTGCTGTAGAGTATACAGAAAATGTTTGACTGCTCTAAGCAGTAGACAAAGAATGTTTCCCATTTTGTATTAAACATAGCACATTCTTTCTTGTAGCATGAAAAATAGGTACCAGTTTGGAGGCTGTGCTCTAACCCTCTCTAACCACAGAGAAGAGAAGCTCCTGCACCTAACCAGGTTATAAGTAGATACAGCCTAATAAAATTTCTTATGTGGCCAGAGGCTTTATCTCTTTATTTGTGTTCTGTCAAAAGGACAAAATGAGGCCAGGCACAGTGGTTCACACCTGTAATCCCAGCACTTTGGGATGCTGAGGCAGGCAGATCACTTGAGGTCAGGAGTTCGAGACCAGCTTGGCCAACATGGCAAAACCCTATCTCTACTAAAAATACAAAAATTAGCAGGGTGTGGTGGTATGGGCCTGTAGTCCTAGCTACTCAGGAGGCTGAGGCAGGAAAATTGCTTGAACCTGGGAGGCGGAGGCTGCAGTGAGCCGAGATCTTGCCACTACACTTCAGCCGGGGTGACAGAGTGAAACTCCATCTCAAAAACAAAAAAAACAAAGGCAAAATGAATGACTTACAAGAAAGCTAGAAGTGTGAGGAATCATGAGTAAAGACTGTCAGTATTGCCCACTTATAAACCCTGGGCACTGGAGGGATAGAAGCACACATACTGCTAACTACATGTCTGTTTTTAGAAGACCTCTGCCTTGTGGGCGGGGGGACCACTGTAATGCTGAAGAAAATGACACTATGTCTATCTGTGTCAAAAATTGCTTATCATTTTCCAGTATCCATTCTCCCCTTCTTCCTTGTAATAACCTCCCACCACATATAGAGATTTATCAGGCAATATAGCTGTCTAGCTAGAGACTACATTTCCCATCTTGCCTTGCAGGTAAGTGTGGCCATGATACTGAATTATCCCAATAGAATGTGAACAAGAGGATGTATATACCTCCATATCCCCTCTTTAAAAGGAAATTGTCTGCCTTACCTGCCTCCCTTGTTCCTTTGCTTTGTGCGGAAATGCATATGTGGTGCTGGGAAAACAGCTTTGACTGTCTCTATAAAGGCAACATCTAGAGCAGAAAGCTGAAACAAAGTGTCTACAAAGCAAAATGCCAACAAGAAACAAGCTAATTTTCCCTGTAGAATCTTAGAATGGCTGAGAAATCAGAGGCATAAATACCTCAGAAGGTAGGGTGAAATATAGGAAAACTGATTGAAAATGTATATGAGGGAAAAGTAGACTCCTCGGATCCTCTCTATAACCCTGCCCAGCCAGCCATCTCCACTCCACAACCCAACAGAAGCCAAGAGGTTTTGTCTCTGGAACAGCCAAGACTGAGAGGCTCCAGAGCCTGGCACAGTAGAGGGCATGGAAGAGTAGCAGGACTGAAATATTAAAAGTTCCCTTTCTTGTCTTCTAGAACACTCTCAGACAGGTTTCTAACCTTCCAGGCAGGAAATTAGATTCTTTTCTAAAGAAACAATCCCAACAGAAAAGATCTATAGATGCTCATATTTGAGGGTTCCCCAACAAAATGGCTGGGCCCTCTCTAATCACACAGAGCTTTTCATTAGCTTTTCAGCATTTTATTCTTAAATATGAAAAAACATGTTAAGATAATAGATGTTTTGAATAACTTCTAACATAACTGTCAGAGATCAAAACAAACATACCATCTTTTAATGGAGAAAAAGAAATTTTAAAATAAGAGCAATAATAATGAAAAAATAATAGGAGAGGGTAAAAGAAAACCTTGCATCCATTAATCAATAATATAAGGTTACAAAAAATATGAGAAAACACTTCAGAGCTTTTGGAAGTTAAAATTATGATAGCCAGAAGAGAAAATATTTAATAGATGGATTAAAAGATAAACATGAGAAAATCTCTCACAAAGCAAAACAGAAAGACCTAGAAAGTAGGAAGGGAAAGATAAGAAAGTTAGATGATCAGCTTGGAACATTCAACAACTGATTCTTAAGAATTTCAAAATAAAAATATGTGAAAAGGAGGTAAAGAAATTATAAAGGAGGTAATACTAGAACATTTCCCTCAAATAATAAAAAAAAGTTTCCAGAGTACAAGAGTTCACCAAATGCCAAGCACAGTATAGAACACAAAAGCTAAATATCAACAAGGCACATCATTTTAAAAGCTAGACTAACAGCGATAAACAGAAGAACACTAGAAAATCCCAGAAAAAAATAAAAGGTTGCACACTATCAGGAATCAGTTTACAATCTAACTTCTCTGCAGCAACACTGGAAACTGGAGCAATGCCCACAACATTTTGATGGAAGATTATTTCCATTCTGGAATTTCAGTTTCAACCAAACTAACATTCAAGAGTCGAAAGAAGTGTTCTGTCAGTCATGAAAAAATTCTAAAATGTGTTTGCAGAAAGCTACTCCAGGACATGCTTAACTAACACAAGGGAAAGTGGAGGGCCTGGGATCCAGGAAGCAGGGTATTCAACACAGAAGAGAGAAAGCAGAATTTCCTTATGAACAGAGGAAATTGTGATAGGAAAACAGCCACATAGCTGTTCTACAGAACAACTAGTGCAGATTGAGTCAGGATAAAAGGAGACTCTAGGACAGATGACTTGTGACTGAGTGGAGGGGAGACGGAACTGATAGATTGCTTGATATTTTTGATAGAGAAGCACTTATAGCTTTGTGGGAGAGTATTTTTTAAAACTTATTTTAGTTTCAAGGGTACATGTGCAAGTTTGTTCTATAGATAAATTGCAAGACATGACATGTCACAGGGGTTTGTGTACAGATTATTTCATCAACTGGGTAATAAGTATAGTACCTAATAGGTTGTTTTTTGTTTCTCACCCTCTATCCTCAAATAGGCCCCAGTGTCTATTGTTCCCTTCTTTCTGTTCATGTGTACTCAGTGTTTAGCTCCCACTTATAAGTGAAAACATGTGGTGTTTGGTTTCTGCATTAGTTTACTTAGGATAATGGCCTTCAGCTCCATCCATGTTGCTGCAAAGGACATGATCTCAGAGTTTGGAAAGAATTAGTGACTGGTTCATATAAAACTAAGTAAACAGAAAGAAAGCGTAACCATTACCTAGAGAAAAAAAATATATAATGAAGGAAATGGAATTATTGCATAATATTTGTCTCAGCTGTGAATAATTTTACATAGTCATTGCTATGGTGGGATATGGTTTGTTTTGCCCTGCCAAGTCTCATGTTGAAATTTGATCCCTAACGTTGGAGGTGGGGCCTGGTGGGAGGTGTTTTAATCCTGGAGATGGATCCCTCATGAATGGCTTGGTGGGTGCCATTCTCATTCAGGAATGAGTGGGATCTCACTTAGTTCCCTGGAGAATCGATTTTTGAAAAAGGCCTGGCACTTCCTCATCTCTCACCCCATGATCTCTGCACATGCTGGTTCCCATTTGCTTTCAGCCATGAGTGGAATCAGTCAGAGCACCTCACCAGATGCAAATGCTGGCACCATGCCATGCTTCTTGCACAGCCTGCAGAACCATAAGTCAAATAAACCTCTTTTTTAAATAAGTTGCATGTCTCAAATATTCCTTTTTAGCAACACAAATGAACTAAAGTAGTCATAATGTTTAACACAGAATATTAATTTAATGAAAAGTTATGATGTGACTATATTGGGACAATAAGCAGAGGGACCGCACGGGTGTGTGGGTGTGTGTAAGAGTACTAAATTCTGATCTTCCATTGTAGGAAGTCAATCTATAATGTATAAAATCGATAAAGAAATCACACTATAAACATTTTGTATATAATTATGTAGGTAAATAGAAAAAATAACTAAAAGACTTGACAAAGTGGTTTTCTCCAAGGAGTGGTTCCTGAAGATAGAGAGTGGTAGAGTAGTAGCTAAGGCTTGTAATGCTAATTGTGTTTTTAAACTTAAATTAATCTATTAGTTTGGTAAAAGTTAAAATACACGCAAGTCAACAAATTACCCCTCTCAGAAGTATTCTACAATTTGGATTCTCTCTCTCTTTCTCTCTCTCTCTAGCTTCCGCTTCCTTTCTCTAACTGTAGCTTGAAAGGAATTATTTCTTGTTAAGAAATTTTAGGCATTAAGAAACAAGTGAGCACTATATATTTGTAGTGAGCTGAGTAGTGTACTATTTGTATGTGCATCAGGTAACATTGCAACTGCAATTTCTAAACAGGGTCAGTATTCTTGAGCAAACAGATATGACAGCATGCTTAAAGGATGAAAATCAAACCCAAGGGCATTTTAACAGAAGTCACAGACCTAAAAGTAGAATGAAGATTAGAAGGCCTGGATAAAGGAGTTTCAGATATGAACTTGAGCCTCAGTATCCTAATCATTCAGGAATCTTACTTTCCTAGCCAAGAATCATCATCAATTTCATCTGACACAAGAGGCAGTCTTCCTCCAGGCAGTGCCAGATAAATGAGGCAGAATGGCACAGATCCAGAGCAGAGCCATGTGAGGCCAACAGTCGGATGGGCAAAGGAAGCCAGGCTGAAAAGAGCCCTTCAGTTTTGATCACTCATTATCCTGACTTAGTGGTTCCTCAGCTATCTTTGTGACAGCCGGGAGCAGTGACCAGTGGAGCATTCAGTCAACAAATGTTATCATCACTGCAATAATAATCATGTTACCATCCATTATAATACTGTTTGTTCTGAGAGAAGACTCAGAAGGCTTAGGAGTTTGATTTGGGAAAAACCAAGAGGAGAAAAGAGACGTAAGCAGGCCAAGCATGCCAGTAGGGGGTGGAAAACAAGAGGCCACATGGAGTCCAAGACTGGGATAAAGAGATAAAAGAGAAGTGGCAGTGAGGAAAGTGGCACAGTGTATACAAGAAGAGCTAGAAACACAGTAGTGTTGAGAGTAGGAGAGGGGTCTTTCTGCCACAGTCACATTATATCTACCCTGCCATGTGTTCATCAAAAGGACAGCCCATTGAAAAGATTTTTGGTTATATAACAGATGCTGTCAAAGTTCCTCCCACATCCTCTCTGATCATCTTACCATATCAGTGCATACCAGCCTGACTTCCAATGGCTGGTATGTACATCTTTGCCAGAGGGTTGATCTGGGGCTGCCAGAAACAGCTTTGTGCCCACCTCCACACACACTCACACAACAGTGTCTGAGAACCAACATTCCTTCAGGGCAGCCTTAAAATGATGGCTGATGGGTATAGAGGTATAAATACCTCAGATACCTAGATTTTTGGGTGGGTTATGCTGAGATGTGTGTTTTACTCCATTTCCAAAGCTTCCCAGTGGGAGTAAATTTTAGTTGACAACCATGATAACTGTTTTTTAAAAGGCATCTCTTATTGGCATCTTTCCTTCCCTATATTACCTCCCCACTCCCAGCCAGTGTTCCTGTACCTCCTTAATAGACTATATACATTCAATTATTGTCTTACAGTCTGCCCCTGTCGGAACCCAACTAAGACAATCTTCTACTCACTTTCACACATGACCAGTATCAAAAATAGAGTTGTGGTGTATTATGTCTGCTAACTACAGTAGGGGCAAGAACATCCCTGATAACAGAGAAAGGGTAACTGGTAACTACAGCTCCTTCTCAAGCTGCACCCCTTTCTATGAAAAAAGTCCTCTTTCTATCTAATGGGATCAGTCAGCACAGGGTAAACAATTGAGGAAATTTAATTCAAACAAAAGGATCTCTAGACATGATGATATACTCAAGGCAGAGTCTCAGGCTGTAAGAGGTAATAAAAATTCATTTTTTATGTAAGATTATATTCCATCCACACAGTTTGGAGCAACATGCTACCTGCCAACCACTGTGTGGTATTTATCATATTATACATAGGAGCAATTACAGAAATAACACTAGCACTACTCTACAGAAGATAAATATCATAATTTATATTATAGGTCTAAGATCTATAATATATTTATTTGTAATAAATAATGAATATCATAGGCCTATGGCATATAATCGCTATAAAGTAGGTAATTGTGTTAATGCCTAGAGTGCCAGTGGAGGGAGCCACTTGCAGGTCTTTCCTTGAGGGCCTGAAAGACCTTTATGGCAGGACAATGCTTGGAAAGTAGAGCCTAATGAACAGTTTCCACCCCTGCTATAAAGGTATCAGAGCCCTTAGAACAACCCCTTAAGGCCTCAGAGTGAGGGTTTTTCAGAATAACAATCTCATTCTGATGAGAGAGAGTTTAGGTGTATCCTTGGCCCAAGAACAGCGTTCATAGCTGAATGGAAAGAGAGATTGGGTTTCTCATAGAAGAATAAACGTCGCAACACCTTCTAGATTGGATCCGTCATCGGAGACCAGACCATGAAAAACTCATTGGAGACCTTTTCCCATGAAAAGGACATTATAAGTAAGAGTAAATAAGACAAGAGATTTAATTCTCTAACATGATTTTAAAACCCTCAGAGAACAGTGAAGATCTATCTTAAGACAGAATAAAAATACAGCCACAGCATTTGCTCTCACTTGCGCTCAATGACTGGGTAAATGCAGGAGTGGGTTTAGACACATCAAACAGCAGAGGATTTAGTCTCCCAAATAATTTAATAAACATTTATTTAGCATACACATGTAACAGCACAATACTATGCTATGTACAAAAGATATAGTGTTCAGTGATGAAAAGTACCCTCATATGGTACTTACAATGTGCCAGGCACTGTTCTTGTTTATAAGATTCGCACACATGCCTATGAGATTGGTATCATTGTCATCCCCTTTTTGGACATGGGGCACAGAGGTTAAGTGACTTGCCTAAGTGACTTGCCCAAGGCCATGCAACTGGCCAGTGGTAGGCATAGGATTTGAACCCAACAATCCACTGCCTCCCAGTCATAGCCCCTATTGCCCTATTGTCTTGGAGTTTATATTCTTGTGAGCTAAGAAGATCTTATATAAGACATTAATCATATTTGCAATGATTTAATTTCAATCATAATCTAGACCTGGTAGGAAGTGTTATATACAGAGTGCCCTGAGCATGTTCACCAACTTATTCATTCCACAAACAGATATTGATTGCATAGTCTGTGCCAGGTTCTGTGGAAGACACTGGCAATTTAATGAGAGTAAAACAGATACCTCCTTTGCTGTCTTGTGGCAGGGGGAAGGGGTGTCAGACATTACTTGAATAATGACACACATTTACATGTGATTACAAAGGTGGCAAATGCTTTGAAGGAAAGTACTAAAAGTTATAAGAGCATATAATGGAGGACTTGACATTTAAAATGAGATCAAATGAGATCTCAAGGATGAGTAACAGTTATCTTGATGGAGAAGAAAACACATTTCAGGAAAGCATGTGCCAAGGCTCTGAGGTAAGAAAAAAATATCTAAGACACTGAGAGGAGCTGGTGGGGCTGGGACCAATGAAGGAGGGAGAGAGTGGCATGCAAAGAGCTAGGGGTGGCTGACAGGGATCACATGACTTATAGGGCAACCAGGACACTTTTGAAAATGAAAGCAGTGCTGATACTTAAGCCAGGACAAAAGGCATAAACAGGTATTAAGCTGGGTGAACTGGGACAGATGGTGATCTTAATATTGGCCTTGGAAAGATTTCATTTTCTAGCCTAAAAATAGTAAGAAGCCATTGAATGATTTTAAATGAGGAGGAAGGGAACATATAATTGTGTTTTGTTATGATTATTATTTTTAATAACACTCTAGCTATAATATGGAGAATAGATAAGAAGGCAGCAATCATGAATGCAGGGAGACAAATAAGGACATTATAACAACAATCCAGGTGAGAAATTATGGTGGTTTGGATGAGGGTGAAAATAATAGAAATGGAAAGAAGCAAATGGAGCCTAGTGGTGATAAGTCGTAAAATCAACACAATTTGTAGTTTGATTGGATTTCAGAGTAGAGGATGACACAGGAGCAACCTGGAAACCTCTTAACAAGGTAGAAGTGAGAGAGAAATGGCCAAAGAATTAAAAATGAAAGAAATGATCAAACAAAATGGCTGGCCAGGGCCATTTGACTGCCCACAAGGAATTTAAAGGGTTCTAAGAAACCTGCTATCCCAGCATCGGTGGTTACTTTTCACAGCCCCAGCGTTCCCCACCATGGCTCGTGAATACAAGCCAATTCTTGCTTTCTAAACCCATGTGCATAATTAATGAATACAGGTATATCTGGAAGGCCTAGAACTAATCAAGTGTCAGGAGCAAGAGCAAGGATGGCAATGTGCTTTTAGAGAGGAAATGTATTTAGAAAATGATTTAGAAGAGAAGGAAGGAACCTGCCTTGTGAAAGAAATAGGTCTTCCAAATAGAAGAAATGGCATAGGTAAAGAAATCCAGTTGGGTTGTGTGTTAAGGGTATGTTAGTGGGTTTCCAAAATTGTTACCATTAATATTTGAGGAGGTCTTTCTTTTTAAAATAAAAGTAAAAAATAAGAAATGACCCCAAAGTAGTTTCCCTTCCAAATTAATCATATTCCCTTTTCTGAATCACTGTCAGATGCCATCTGATGTCCCAACTGAAACAACCAAATCGGAGGTAAAAGCATTCCTTCAAGGAAATTGTACAAAGTGCACTGATTTTTCTTGTGGATAAGTGAAGTCAGATCATAATGTTCTCTTAGCAAGCATACCTCTTTTTTCTTATGGTTGCTAATTTACTTATGTCTGAGGCTGATCAAATAAACTCTGCTTAAAACATCTCTCAAGCAAACTCAAGTTGCTCTTATGTTATTGATTTTAATCAAAATGGAAATAATGTGTAATTTGTTATCCCTTCCAAAATTATAATCTTCAGTCTCATTTAACGCAGACATAAGAGTGCAAGTATGAGCAGAAATCTTAATTACTATTGACATTTCTATAATGTCTCTATTTTCATATTCAGCTGCTTTGGGTAAGGCTGACAGTTCATTATTTTTACCAAGAGTTCAAAAGGGGAAAAACAGAGAGTGATGCTTCATAACAATTTGTCTCTACCAGGTAACAAATGAATAATTCAAAGTCAAAGATATTTAGTCTTGGGATTAAATCTGGAGATAAGTTAGTCCTATCCTCTTATTTTGAAAACTTAGAGAGTAAAGCTCAGAAATCATTGCCCAAAATTGTATGGCAAGGTCAGAATAAGATCTCTGCTTCCAGATACCCAGGCTCCACTCATTCTACCACATTTAATAATTCTAAAACTTCGTTGTGCTTCAAGCCTCATGGAGTGTCTAACAAGCCTCATAGAGTGAGAAGAAATAATGGTTTTTTAAATTAGTATTTTCCAGAAAGGAAAATGTTCATCTTTTAATAAGTGTTCAATTTCTTCTAACATCAATATTCAATCAATGTTCATCTCTTTCAACATGAAACCAACTATAACTTATTTGGCAATTATATTGTACTGAGAAAGACTTTTCTGTAGTGGAATAGAGCTAATTTGATGAAAACTTCACAAATTCAGTCTTAGGTTGCATTCTCATTTAACCTTCCCTCAAACTTAAATCAGAGAAACCAACTTTCCCTGAAGCAGTAGAAAATAATAAACAAGGTGTTTATTTATTTTTAAGTACAAAGCTAACCAAAGAAATGGCAAGATTAATTTGTACTTTATTTTGTTTAAAGCTTTTGAAGAGGAATTACATTCATCATGTGTGTTCAAATAAATATCTGTGTCACCTCAGTTCTTCATTGCTGAGAAATAGACCTGGAGCTCTGTAAAGATTTATAGATGAAAATGTATTAATTCAAAACTTCTTTAATATAGGAAATAAATAATAATTGCATCTGGTTTAAAATGTTGTGATATTTCTATTTTATAAGAAACAACATACAAATTATTGGTGACACAAATTACTTCATCTTGAGTTTTGTCAAGATTTCAATCAGTTCCCCTCACAATCAGTTCCCCTTACTCACTGGTTATGAAATAAATTAGAAATTCCAGTTATGAATTAACTAATTGGCTAATATTTATAAAACATGATCTCAAATCTTCCAAAAAATATCTTAGCTACAACTATAAACTATCATCCTGTCTCATTCATTTTTGAACATCAAACATCTCAGAAGAGTACCGTCCCTCCCTTGGCTTCCACTTCATTTCAGTCAATTTTTAACCCCTACCTCCATTGAAACTGCACTCTTAAAGGTCACTAATGAATGGCTAGACTTCTCCTCAAACTAACCAAACCTTTTGGTCCTTTTTCAATTGTCATTCTTACTGACATTTATACACAACACTTAACCTTACTGATGTTGATATTTTCCTTGTCATCAAAGAAGCTACACTATCCTGATTTCTTCATTTTATTGAGTCAACAGCACTACTAATCAGAGTAGGGAGCCATGGAGTCTATCACTTTAAAGAAGGGGAAAACGCCAATGGTAATTAGAAATAAAATAAGACAGTACATGTAGAGGGGAATGTGTTATGGTGAGTGAGTCATCGAAGACAAACAAACCGAAGACAGAAAAACAGAGTTAATTAAGGTCCCAGTGGAAGCTGAAACTGTATATGCTCAACACCAGATTTCCCGTCACCCCCTTCAGCAATGCCTTCACATTGATTTTTCAAAACACAAACAAAATAATTAGAAGTAAAGCAATCAGTGGTCTGGAAGAAGTTTAGAAAGAGTTTGTGCCTCAGGCAAAGGATGAGATCATGAGAGATGGGTGAAGTGCATAAGGAACACCTTGGGCCTTCACACTTGTAGTATCTTCTGGGAATAACACATACCTGCTTTTTCTCCCTTTGTACTGATAAAGTCAGAGTTGGTAAAGTATCATCTGGTTGCATATTTATCTGTTCTGCTCATTGGCCTAGCTGCCTATAAGGAATCTTTGTCTGGAAAAAAAGACAGAAGAGCATTTTCCCAGTCTGGGATCAGAGCAACTGGAGGACCTGTCTTCAGACTGCACTCCCTGTCCAGTAAGCCACCCATCTAGGTTGGGTCAGCCAGAGTGGAGAGTGGGAGAAAAACAGGCAGTCAGCTCTTTTCTCCTCCTCTCCCACCTTCCTTCCATCCTTCAATAAATATTTATTGAGAGCCTAACAAATGCCAATTACTCTGTTAGACACTCAGAGTACAAAAATTAATGAGACTAATAACCAGACTCAACTAATTTATGATCTAGAGGAAAATGTATATCCTAAAAGCACCTTAAATTCAACACGAAGGACCAAAAACTCATGTATTGTAATCTTCATCACCCCCAACACCTACCCAGCCAAGCCCCTCTTCTTGAGTTTTCCATATCTATTACAGGCAACCAACACTCACCCAAGCTTGAAACTATAGATTTATTACTCAATTCCTAAAACAACCATCCCTATTCTTCCTTTTCTACTGCTGTACCCTTGGTTCAGATCCTCATTAATTTTCTACTGGACTAGTGTTCTTTCTAGCCTCCTTGCTTCTAGTTTCTCCCCAGTTCAATTCATCCTACCCAAGGCTACCAAATTAATTTTCTTCAAGCACAATGCTAAATTTATCAATCTCCACATCAAAACCATCATAGATTCCACTAAATGTATATCCCACTCCTTCCAGACCAATGATGGTTTTACTTCTAACTGTTTTTGTTATTTGTATTTTTTTTTTTAATTTAACGTGATGGCATTACTGAAAAGTGGTGAGCAACAGGGCATCTGGGGTTGAGCATATACAGTTTCAGCTTCCACTGGGAACTTAACTCTGTTTTTCTGTATTTGGTTTGTTTGTCTTCAATGATTTACTCACCAAAACACATTCCCCACTAAATGTACCATCTTATTTTATTTCTAACTACCATTGGTGTTTTCCCCTTCTTTAAAATGAGAGGCCCCATGGTTCCCTATTCTGATTGGTGGTGCTGTTGACTCAACAAAATGAAGAAATCAGGACAGTGTAGCATCCTAGATGACAAGGAGCAATATCAACATCGGTAATGTTAAGTGTTGTGGATAAATGTCAGTAAGAATGACAATTGAAAAAGGACCAAAAAAATTGATTAGTGGCAGGGGAAAGCTAGCCATTCATCATTAGTGACCTTGAGCACCTACCAGTTGACCCCAATATCTTTACAGCATATTTTCCCCATTCCAAATGGTGCAATGATGAAATTTTCACCATTTGAAATGATGAAAATATGCTTTTTTCTCCATCTGTATCAGTGTAGTGGACTAAAGAATGGTACCCAAAAATGTCTATGTCTTAACCCCCAGAACCTGTGAATATGTTACCTTACATAGTAAAATTGAGTTTGTAGGTGTGATTAAGTTAAGAATCTTGAGATGGAGAGATTAACATGGATTAGTCAGGTGAGTCCAATGTAATCATAAGAGTCCTAGGCAGAATGTCAGAGACAAGAGAAGAGGATGTGAGGGCAGAAGCAGAATTTGAAGTGAGGCAGCCATGAATCAAGGAATTCCAGCAGCCTCTAGAAACTGGGAGAGACAAAGAAGAGATTATTCCCTGGAGCCTCCAGAAGGGAATCAGACCTACTAACATCTTTATTTTACTTCTATAAGATTCATCTAAAACTTCTGATCTCCAGAACTATAAGAGAATAAACTTGTATTGTTTTAAGCCACTAAGTTTGTGGTAATCCATTATAGCAGTAATAGGAGCCTAATCCAATTCATTAGCTATTGTTATATAAAAAACAACGGCAAAATCTCAGTTGCATGCAAACATAGGCATTTACTTCTGGTTCACATATCTACATGTGTTCTGGGCTCTGCTGATCTTGGATGGGTTCTGCTGGGCTTGGTGTTCTGCTATCAGTTCAGTTCACCTCTGCTTCATGCATCTCTCATTCTTCTGGAAATAGAAAGTTGCCCATAAAATATCCTTCTCATGGTGAAAGGCAAGAGCGCCAAAGCACAAGCCTAACTAAGCAAGTACATTTCAAGCATTTGCTGACATCACATCTTCTGACATCCCTTTGGTCAAAGCAACTATCACCTGACCAAACCCAAAATCAATGGGGCAGTGAAATATCTTCTGCCTCTAGTGGCAGAAACATTAAACTCTCAAGGCAAGGGTTCGAAATTCAGGGAGAGTTTATGTGAATAATAATGCAATATATCCAGTGGTGTGCTGTTAAACCAGATTTCAAAAAACAAGAGCAAAATCCTGATTTATGGCATTTGCTAATTTCCGTGGTGTAAAAATTCCCACCACCGTGGTTGATTTTAAGCTATCAACATGATATCACTGAACACAAAGTTGAGAAGAGATGCACACCATGGGCTCTCACACCCAGTACCAGCTAGCTCCAGCATAGCACTGAATCTATACATCAGTCAAACGGGTCATTACATATTCCTCCCTGTATGGTTCCTGCCAGTCTCACTTCTCATGCCATTCTATCCAAGTGAAATTCCTTGACCTTTTATTTTATTTTTATTTTTTAGAGACAGGGTCTAGCTCTGTTACCCAGGCTGGAATTTAGTGGTGCAATCACGGCTCACTGCAGCCTTGAACTCCTGGGCTTAAGCAATCCTCCCACCTCGGACTCCCAAAGTGCTGGGATTATGAACAAGAGGCTCCATGCCTGGCCCCTTCACCTTTTAAATACCGTATTTTACACAAAGTTTCCCTGCTTTCCTAGCTAGGAATAATTCCTCCCTCTTGGCATTTTTATAACACTTCCTTGCAGGTATTTCTCATTCATTTTTCTGGAATACTTATTGTGCATATGTTCTTATGGCTCAATGAATTTCAAAGTACTACAGAGTAGGGACAGTTTCTAATACATCTTGAGATCCTGCAATACTTTGCACAGAGTAGTATTAATAACTAGCTAGTGGATGAATTAATGAATGAGATATAAAATAATTTTTAAAATGTTAACTATGCTTAGTTAAGACAGGTGATGTTCTGGCAGAACAAATTCATCTAAAAGAAATAGGCCAACTAGGAATTACCAAAGAACCAGTAACCTAATCCCAGCAAAATGAGTTTTGTCTTCCTAACCTATTCAGAGCTAAGGATTTGAAAGCCCCCACAAAAGCTAATTCTGACAAAACAAAACATTCCCTTCTCTACCATTAGAAAACAGAAGCTCTAACACCCACAGAGAATTTGGAAGCCCTCAATTACTGAAACAGTGGAAAATGAGGCTGCTTCATAATCCACAGCAGTTTTGCAGAAATCCTCCATTTTTATTGTCAAGAGGAAACTACAGCTGTTACTACCTGGCAACTGTCAAGACCTGGGAATTCAAATTGGTAGAACCAGGCTGGTATCATGTGGAAAATACCTTTTTCAATCCTATCATCAAACTCATCCCTGTGAATGAGGCTTTCTTCCAACCTCAGTGCAAAGCACAGAGACGGAGTCTGTTTGGAATTGAGATCATTGCTGAGGCAACCTTACAGTTGTGATTCAAAGACACCCATAGGTAGGGTAAGAAAGTGCATAGGCATTATGGCTGTCCTTTGTCGTGGCACTTATGAAATAAAAAATAAGACTTTCATTTATATTGTTTTTGGTTTTTTATAAAGCCATTGTACACTAATAGAAAGGGGTTTTACAAAAATGGAATGCAGATAGAGTCCTCTTTTTCTCAAACAAAGTATATTTGGTGCAGATAGCAAAGCCTTAGTGCAGGCAATATACACAAGGTCTTTCTTCCCTTCCATCATTAATAATCAGGGATAGCTTTTTTGTGTAGGTAGAAAACTTACAGATCTAGACAAATCAATCCTATGGAAAAATATATCCCTCTCTTGGTCTGTCATATCGATAATCTGCCTTCCTGCATGGCTTGAAATGTCCAAGATTATAGTAGCTTCTCTGGATCAAACAATAAGATTGGACATTGCTTCAAATGGCTCCAATTAAAACATGTGCTCATTCATTCATTCAGTTAACAACTATTTATTGTTCATCTCCTGTGATCCTGACACATTGTTTGACAGACACTAAGGATACCAAGATTAATTTTTAAAAATCCCTATTCTTCAGGAGTTAGAGTCAAGAAGGGAAAATAGACATAAATAGATAGAGCTTAGGATCCACACATCTGATCAGACACACACATTGAAAATCTGTTATTAAAGAATGAAGCCAGGGTTTAAAGGGAGGCATATTAACAGTGGTGCAGATTCCACTGGATCTTACTCCTACATACTCATTGAAAACCTCGGACTCCTTTAAAATATGTCCTGGAGCTCTCTGGGAGTCCCCATGGTTATCTCACACTTACTCAGGAAGATACGCACTCTGACCAAGAACCACTGTGTCCTGGACCAATGTACTGGAGTTTTTGTGGGAGCTGCTCAGTAGTATATCCCTTGTGGATAACATTCTGTTAGGTAAGATCTTGGTTTCTTCAATGTTTTATGGATATTTAAGGATTCCAGTTTTAGTTGCTATCTAAATACTCTGCTCTCTATGGGACTCATACTCATGCAAGGGACAAATCTGAATGGCAAACACCATGCTATACTCAAAATGCCCATGTCCTTGGAATACCTAAGCTATTACTTATTGAGCTACACTTATTGGGCCTAATTTCTTCTTCCTTCAAGTTATCTGGGTCACAAGAGGACCTCCACACAAGCTAGGAAGTAATAATCAGATATCTCTTCAAGCTTCTGAAACTCAAGCTGGGACCCTGCTACTCTTGTAATATTTAAACAGTATAACTGGTGCGGCCTAGTGGAAGAAGCAGAGAAATCTTCCTTGAAGAAGTCACACTAAGGCTGAGGGCTAACTAATGAAGCAATAATTTTCTAAGTAAAGATGATAATAATGATAGTGTCAGCAATGAAGTAGAAAAAGCAAAGGACTACATTTCACATTAACCACTGCATCACATCAGATATTATAATTGTCTTTTAGTGCACATGGGCGTGTGTCTCATTTCTAGTGAGTATTACACATTATTACCTCACCAATGTAATCAATGTCAATGGATTGATTCAGTTTGAATGTGCCAATGTGTCATTGTGATGCTTACTTGAATATTTTATATAGACAGCGTGAGTTACAGTAATATCTATGTAAATCATAATTTGTATTAAAATTGAAATGTTTCTCTTAATTATAATACAATTTAATTACTTTTCTAGTCTCCAAAAAAGTATAGACAAATTTTTAAGTTTAACATGAAGGCATACAACTGATACAATATTGAGAGAAGATGCAGAAACTGATACTATGATAGGAACAGGAAAGAAACAAATTGAAAGAAGGTATGTCACAAATTAATGGGAATTGCAACATGCTGCAACAGAGTAAAATGAAATAATTGTGTAAACAATTGAAAAGGTAATGAAGTGGACAATACTAAAACACATCTTCAGCAAATACATAGGGAATTTGATTAAAAATTTGTATCAATAGTCAAAAAAGAATCAATGAAATTGGTCACCTGAAATCAGAAAGAAATGAACAACAACAATTTTTAATTGACTTATAACTTTGACCAGATATATAATGGTTTGGATCCTTGCACCAAAAGAAAACCATTTTTAAGTAGAAAACTAATAAGATATCTAATATTTCAGTTGTGGAAATTGTGTTAGAAAATTAGAAGAATAAGACTAAAAATGGTATTTTATAAAGTGTAGAAGCTTGCCAGTTATGCCACCAAACAATTGTCCATGGAGTACCAAGGCCTTTCTAACAATTTTAAGGATCAATTGATTCAAAATTTGAAAAACTTTATGTACTTTCCATAGCTTTAGATTAGTCAGGTGATGTAAATGATACTGCCTAAGTAATGTTTTGGGTACATTTTGTCTCAAAAGACTCACAAATTTACCAAAAAAAAAAAAAAAATGTTGATTAGTAGCTTAAAAATCAAATTTATGATGTATTTTTGAATATGTTACACCTGTCAAAGAAGAATTCAGTGAGATATGAAAAGCATTAGTTTCCATCATAATAGATGATGCTCCAACTATGTTAGTTTCAAAAATATGGATTTATTAAATTTTTAAACTAAAGACTGATGTTTCCCTCATTGCTTTGTTCCACTGTATAATACATATTTTAAATATTTGTGCTGAGTTTTCTGAAGCAAACCTAGGAAAAGTGTCATGGATACAGTTATTAAAATCATTCTGTATACATGCAAATGCTATGAATCATCGGCAGTTTATGGAACTGTTGACAGAAATAGAAGACAATGATCTTCTGTTCTTTGCCAATGCTTATTGGCTAAGTTGTGAACGGGCTTTGCAAAGATTTATTGTAAAGTACTTTTAAATCAAGTTTAAGATATTCTTAGAGGAAAAGGAATACTTGCCAAATATTCAATAATCAAAGACAAAAATGGCAGGGGGATTGACATTTTTTCACTGATATTACACTGCACATGAATAAACTAAACTTTTCACATCAGCTTTATTGAGATACAATTCACATACCATACAATTCACCCATTTAAAGGGTATACTTCAATGGGTTTTTAGCATATTCACAGAGTTGTATAGCCATCCCCCATAATCTAATTTTAGAACACTTACTATTCCACACCCATTAGCAGTCACTCCCTATTTCTCCCCAGCTTTCCACTCCACCCAGTTCCTGGCAGTCACCAAGTTATGTTCTATCCCTATAGATTTGCCTATTCTGGACATTTCATATAAATGGAATCATACAATATGTGGTCCTTTGTTACAGCTTTCTTTCAGTTATTTTAATGCTTTCAAGGTTCATCATGTTGTAGCATATATCAGTATTTCCTTTCTTTTTATTGCTGAATAATTTTCTATTATATAGATACACCACATTTTATTTATGGATTCATCAGTTGATGACATTTGTGTTGTTTCCACTTTGGGTCTGTTATAAATAACGCTGCTATGAACATTCATGTACAAGTTTTTGTGTAGACATGTTTTCATTTCTCTTCTTGATTTTCGGAGTGGAATTGCTGGGTCATATGGCAACTTTATGTTTAACTTTGTGAGGTATTGTAAAACTCTTTTCCAAAGTGGCTACACCATTTTACATTCTTGCCAGCAGTGTATGAGAGTTCCAATTTCTCCACATCCTTGCCAACACTGTTACTATCTGTCTTTTTTAACATAGCCATCCTAGTGGGTGTGAAGTGGTATCTCATTGTAGTTTTGATTTGCATTTCCCTGATGGCTAATGATGTTGAGGAATGAGCTCAACTTGAAGTTCCAAGAAAAAGAAAAGCTTATTTGTAAGCCAAACAGGTATAAGAATTTAGGTTGAAATTGAATCTTTTCATAATAGAAATCACTAATAATGATATTTCACATTTTTCTGACATGGAAACAATATGCAGAGGATTTAAATTGTAATTGGTAAGTTGGTTGCAAAACAGAACGACTGGAAAAATTTGAAGAATTCTATTTGATAAGAGCTGTTTTTCAATGTATGCAATACCCCTTTAAACTTCTTAATCATACTGAGGTGAAACAAGACTTCCGGAATATACACTGATACCCTTTTTATTCAAAGTCAAAACAATTCTCCTCAAAACAATAAATCATTTTGTCAATGTGGATGCAAATATTAAAGGAATATGATTTTCAGTACTTGATTTAGTTTATTGGAAAACTTTGAAGTATGTTTGAAAACCCTTGGGTATGTGAACCAAATTTTTCAACTGAAAATTATATGAAATCTAGATTCAGATCAAGTGTTCTCAGTGAAAATGTAGTACATAAAAAGAGATATGCTGTAAGTTTTTTTTAAAAAAGTTTTCAAAGACTCAATACTGAAAAAAGAATGTAAATATTTCAATAATATATGTTTCATTTTTATGACATTTTGAAATGATAATATTTGGATATATTGGTTAAATAAATTATGCTATTTAAATTAATTTGAGCTGTTTTCTTTTCCTCTTTATAATGATTAATTTCAGTGTTTGATCTATGTAGCTAAGGGAGACACTAGGAGCAAAATTCTGTGTATAAAAAACTACAATGAACAGAAACAGTAGAGCAGGCCTTTTATCACGAAGATAGGTTATCAAAACTTGTTTGTACCTGCTGATTCACTGTTTGCTTATGCTTAGTGTAGCCCCAAGTAGAGAAATCCTAATGAAGACTAGAAATGAGTAAAATCTTTTTTTTTTTTTTTTGAGATAGAGTCTTGCTCTGTCGCCCAGGCTGGAGTGCAGTGGCCGGATCTCTGCTTACTGCAAGCTTCACCTCCTGGGTTTACGCCATTCTCCTGCCTCAGCCTCCCGAGTAGCTGGGACTACAGGCACCCGCCACCTCGCCCGGCTAGTTTTTTGTATTTTTTAGTAGAGACGGGGTTTCACCGTGTTAGCCAGGATGGTCTCGATCTCCTGACCTCGTGATCCGCCCGTCTCAGCCTCCCAAAGTGCCGGGATTACAGGCTTGAGCCACCGCGCCCGGCCTGAAGTGAGTAAAATCTTAACCAATAAGAGAGGACTTAAGACCAATTTAAGTTGTGATGCCTTAATGCTTGTGAAAATTCCCAGCAATCTACATATTTCTTGATTCTCCAGGATACCAGATCATGGTTGAGATATGTAGACAATTATTGAAGCAAATCTTTTTAAGTAACTAAGGGATACATAAGATGAGTGTGTGTGATTATTCCCATGTTGTAGCCAGCAGGATGTAACTGAGAGGACTGAATGGGAACGCTTACTACAGACAACAATTTAGAAATTTTAGTGCAGGAGCAACTTGATTGTTAAATGAAAGATTACAAAATAGGTAATGCTATCATTTGAATATTCATCCTCTCCAAAACTCATGTTGAAATTTAATTCCCAATGTGGCAGCATTTAGAGGTGGGATCTTTAAGAGGTGACTGGGTCATAAGGGCTCTTAATTTGTTAATGGGATTAATGGGTTATCATGGAATTGGGACTGACATTTTTTATAAGAGGAAAGATTTAAGCCAGCACACTCCTCACCTCACCATATGATGTCCCACAGCGCTTCCAGCCTCTGAAGAGAGTCCCTACCAGCAAGAAGGCTCTCACCAGACGTGGCCCTTTGACCTTGGATTTCTCAGCCTTCAAAACTGTAAGAAATAAGTTTCTTTTCTTTATAAATTACCTGGTTTCAGGTATTCTATTGTGAGCAACAGAAAACAGACTAAGACAGTTAGCAAAGAATTGTCCCCTTTTAGTAACATATACGCTACTCTTAAGTATATATTTTAAATTATGTATATAAAACACACATACATATATAATATACATACGTAATAATGAGTAACACAACATTTGTAATATTAACAGCGATTATTTCTGGGAAGCAGAACTACAGGTGATTTTTATGCTTTTCTTTTTGCTTGACTGTTTAATAAATTACCTACAATGAGCATGTATCCCTTTTGTACTAAGAAAAGTCTTTTTTAAAGTATTCTAAAGACCTCCTACCTATGTAATTGAAAACTGCAGTCTTCTGAATAGAGCATAACCAGAAATGGAAGAAATTACAAAGAATAAACAATCATCACTTTCCCTTAACACACAACATAAAAATGAAAAGGACTTCCAACAAATGAAGTCTCAGTGAAATTCTCCAACAGCCACTTTGACTCAGCAGAAAAGCACATATTTTCTCTTTGTTGCTCAGCTTAAGATGCCTGATCCCAGGCTCACTGAAGCGAGGTGATACCAGACTCTCCCAGGCTCACCCAGGACACGGTTTTCGTGTAGTGCAGTGTAGCAGGTAAGGTTAAGCTTTGTGGGTCACCCCCAACTACCTCTGCTTAGGAGAACACATGAAAACTCCATTAACGAATTCTAAAAGTTTCCTACTGGGCGCTGATTTTAAACATTACTCATTCTCTAAAAACCGCAAGCATAATGGATTTCTTTGGAAAAGTAAAATGCACAGAAAATGCATTAAGGTCAGAGGTAGGTGTGGGATTCAGTTTAAGTGTCTGAAAATTTTAGATTTCTGTGACCCATTGCCCAAGTAAGCCTTTTGATTATCAAACTCTTCTCTCTTGCCTCCAAAGCTGCCCTGCTCAGTTCTGCTCTCAGAGGTGTCAAGAGCTAGTACTTGGTACATTTCTGCTTGGTCAGATGCTCCCTGTTATACTTTGCCAACAAGAACACTAGGAAGGCTGTGAGAATAGAAGAAGGAGAAGGGACTTGCTCATCCACATTTGCTTACTGTTTCTGTCAGTGTCACCCCAGCAAGGATTTTTCACCCTGGCAGTGACATTTGCTCCCTCAGAGATATCAACACCAGCTGAGCAGCACCTCCTCTTCCAAGTTATTAACTTTTAACCATTTCAAGCTCTTTCCTGTGTTCCCCAGTCCTAGGGGTAGAGCAACTTGCAGCAGTTACAACCTCCAGAATATCTCAGTGTCCCCATTTTGCCTTTCTGGATCTCCAATACCAGGCTAACAATTTATTATATCAAGTTGTCTCTGTTAAAACAGCTAATGTGATTTCTGCCTCCCAACTAGACCTGACAGATACAGTCAGACAATTCAGTCTCAAAAAGGTGAAGGGTACATTATTATTACGACATATTAGGCAACTGTCCTCCCTCCTAACAGCTGAGCTCGTAATCGAGGAGACCAGACAAATACAGTTGTCCTTTGCTATCCGTGGGGGATGGTTTCCAGGACCCCTGCAGATACCAAAATCCTCAGATGCTCAAGCCCATTATCTAAAATGGTGTCATATTTGCATATAGCCTACTCACATCCCCCTGTATACTCTAAATCACCTCTAGATTACTTGTAATATCTAATACATTGTAAATGCCAGGTAAGTAGTTGTTATACTGTATTGTTTTTCATTTGTATTATTTTTTATTGTTGTATTATTATTTTTCTTTCTTTTTTCAACTTTTATGTTAGATTCAGGGGGGCACATGTGCAGCTTTGTAATGTGGGTATATTGCATGATGCTGAGGTTTGGGATATGAATGATCCTATCACCCCAGTACTGAGAATAGTATCCAAAAGGTAGGTTTTCAGCCCTTAACCTCCCTCCCTCCCCATTCTATCAGCCTCCAGTGTCTATTGTTGCCATCTTTATATCCATGAATACCCAATATTTAGTTTCCACATACAAGTGAGAAGATGCAGCATTTTGTTTCCTTTTCTTGCGTTAATTCACTTCAGATAATGGATTCCAGCTGCATTCATGTTGTTGCAAAGGATATGAGTTTGTTCATTTTTATGGCTGTGTAGTATGCCATGGCATATATGTACCACATTTTCTTTATTATTATTTTTCATTGGTTTGATTTCAAGTATTTTTGACCAGAATTTTGTTGAATACACAGATGCAGAACCCATGGATACAGAGGGCTAACCATAACTGAAGCCATGTGGATTCATAACACGTACATATTACTACAAATGGCTACACAGACATTTTAAGAATAGGGGCCAGCTTGGCTGGGTGCAGTGGCTCACACCTGTAATCCCAGCACTTTGGGAGCCGAGGTGGGCGGATTACCTGAGGTCACGAGTTTGAGACCAGCCTGGCCAACATGGTGAAACCCTGTCTCTAATAAAAATACAAAAATTAACTGGGTGTGGTGGCATGCGCACCTGTAATCCCAGCTACTCAGGATGCTGAGGTAGAAGAATCGCTTGAATCCTGGAGGCAGAGGTTTCAGTGAGCCGAGATCGTGCCACTGCACTCCAGCCTGGGAGACAGAGTGAGAGTCCATCTCAAAAAAAAAAAAAAAAAAAAAAAAAAAGAATGGGGCCAGCTGTGGCTGGAATAATCTAAGCCACACAGCCAGTTCATGAGAAACTTTAGGAAGAAAATTAATTTAGGGGATGAGTAACATAATCTTTCAGGGAGGAGGAGGAGGAAGGAAGAAGGTCATTTCTGGTGTAGGCAATGGTATTTGCATAGGCTCTAATGGTGGAACAAATGAGTACATGGGAACTAGGACAGTAGCTCTTCATCATCAAGCTGCTCCTCAGCACTTAGAACAAAGCCTAGAACAACAGAGATGATCAATAAATATTTGGTTAATTACTGAACTCAAAGATTGAGCCAGTTTGTTTTGTTGGTGCAGAGAAGTTGAGTAATCTTGCTTTTTAAAGTCTTACTTGTGTGTGACAATTCAGAAATATAGCAGGTTCATAATAATAGGAGCCAGGATTACAGAAGAAGGTATACTTTTTCTCCTGCTTTGGGAAATGTGGGAGGGGAATGGGAAGCTTGGAGATAGCCAGGAACTATCTCCTGAGTGCAAGCAACCTCTGGACTTCAGCACTAACTACAGAGTTGGTAAGGAAATGGAAAAAGGGGAAAATAGAAGAATCTTTAGTACCTGGATATCAATATAAGCACCAAGGAAAAGAGAAAAAGCCATTACTCTAGTCTTACGAATCTGAGAAAGGAGAAAAACTGCATATGAGTCATCCAAGCTCAGTTTTTAGATTAACATGTTGGTAGAATGTTCAAATAAAAATTGCCTATGGTCAGGAGAGGAAAATAATACTAAAAGCAAAAGTCAGGCATGGTGGTGCGTGCCTGTAATCCCACTACTCAGGAGGCAGAGACAGGATGATTGCTTGAGCCCAGGAGCTCGAGGTTGCTGTGAGCCATGATTGTGCCACTGCACTCCAGCCTGGGCAATAGAGAAAGATCTCATCTCTAATAAAAGAATGAGAGAGAGAGGAAGGAAGGAAGGAAGGAAGGAAGGAAGGAAGGAAGGAAGGAAGGAAGGGAGGGAGGTAGGGAGGGAAAAGAGAGGGAAAGAGAGAAAGAGAAGAAAGAGAAGAAAGAGAAGAAGAAAGAAGGAAAGAAAGAAAGAAAGAAAGAAAGAAAGAAAGAAAGAAAGAAAGAAAGAAAGAAAGAAAGAAAGAAAGAAAGAAAGAAAGAAAGAAAGAAAGAAAGAAAGAAAGAAAGAAAGAAAGAAAGAGAAAGAAAGAAAGAAAGGAAGGAAGGAAGGAAGGAAGGAAGGAAGGAAGGAAGGAAGGAAGGAAGGAAGGAAGGAAGGAAGGAAGGAAGGAAAGAATATATACACGGGTGTGTATATATTCTGAGTGAATAGATGGCCAGTAGTATAAAGAGAGGAGACTGAGTGAATAGTCTCCTGAGTGACAACTGAGTGAATAGATGGCCAGTAGTATAAAGAGAGGAGACCCCCAAAACAGAAGACACAACTCATGTACCTAGAGGACTAATACAATTTACAATGACCAGTTATTCTGTTTGTAAACTGGGAACAAACAAACAAAACTTGTGTTTAAACCAAAGCTTGAGTGATTTAGATTAAAATTAACATTTGCTGACAATGAGAGAGTTTACAAAATCTCCTTCTCTAGACTTCCCTTGAAATGAAATTGATTCTCATGTGTCTGGAGTGGCTGTGACTGTGAACCTGAATAAACTTGTTAAAATAAAATTTATTGTTTAAGTTTCTTTCCAGCATTATGATTTCCTAGAAGGACTTTTAGTGGTTGGTTAATTTGCTCAAAGTCACGTACAACGGGAGCCAAATAAAAATCAATTCACCAAGTCTGAAGTGGATTTCATCTCAAATGGTCATGTCATGTATATCTCCTTCAAATAAATAATCAATGGAAGTGCAGCCTTTTGAATGTCTGGAGCTTCCCACTGCGATGCCCTAGACGGGACTGTCTCCAACCATCTCTGACTATTCTCACTGACCTGGAGCAGCAGAAAGAATGGACAGTTAAGACTGAGGAGACAGATGCCAACCAGCTTACTTTTCTTAAAATGACTAAAATTTGGTATTTTCTGCCATTTCCAGTCAACAAAATGCAAAGTCTCAACAATAATAATAATAATAAGAGTGAACATTTCTGAACCATGGCACTACTCCATGGAAGTCCCATGAAAACATTTTTTAGACATCATTTTATTTAATCTTCATAGTAGCCTACTGAGATAGATACTATCTACTATAGGTTGAACTGCGAAACCCCTTTCCCCAAAAATGCGTATGTTGAAGTCTTAAAACCCAGCACCTCAGAATGTGACCTGATTTGGAAGTAGGGTTGTTGCAGATATAATTAGTTAAGATGAGTCATACTAAAGTAGGACGGGCCCCTAATCCAATATGACTTGTGTTATTATTATAAAAAGAACACTGTATGAAGAGATAGACACATATACATGTTCTAGTAGAAGAGTATGAATTTTTTCAGTGATATGAAAAGATTATTTACATTATCCCTAATTCACAGAGCAAAATGCATCCTTTCATTTCCAGTGGAGTACAGTTACTATAATTAAAAAATCATGGTGACCTCTTGTTATGGTTTGAATATATCTCCCTAAGTTCAAAGTTTCAAAGTGTTGGAAACTTAATACCCAAAGCAGCAGTGATGAGAGGGTGGGGCCTTTAAGAGATAATTAGGTCATGGGGGCTCCACCCTTGTGAATGGATTAATGTCTTTATTGAGGGAGTGGATGATTTATTGAGGGAGTGGCTTTGTTATAAAGGGGAGCTTCCAGAACTGTGAGCCAAATAAGCTTCTTTTCTTTATAGATTACTTGGTCTGTGGTATTCTGTCATAGCAACAGAAAATGGACAAGATACCCACTATACTATCTCCAACATATACACACAAAACTTAGTTTTGAAGATTCTAGTTTGTAGTTCTAATTGGAAATAGCTACTACTATATTTGGTAAGAAATTAGCTTTGTAGTTAAGAAAACAAAGGTTTTGTTTGGGATTATTTGGGAAGCTGGGTTTTCAGACTCCTTTTCACTGTTTTCTAATGACTAGTCATCCTAGAACTGCACTGGACCTCCCGCTGCCTCACACACATCTGGTGTTTTCTAATGCAGAGGGGAAGGCAAGGAAATACAGGCCTTTTGTTAACAGAGGAAGTTTTCCATTTTCATTGAAGGGCAGCATCCAAACAGGAGAGAGAAAAATGAAATACTACTGGGCTTATCTTCCAAATGCACCTGTTTGTGACAATGCAGTGAATGTCAAGTCGGCTGTATTTAACTGGAAACAGAATCCCCTTTGAGAAGCACACTGAGATCTTGCAGAGGTAGAGAGAAAAGAAAATACAGGCTGGTTCAATAACTTAGGAAAGTGCATTGATATTGGCTTATTGTACTTACCATGGGATCAAAAATCAGGAGTTTTAGCAACCTCACTCACAAGGAATACATCTTGAACAAAACTCTATGTTTTCATACTGTCATGTTTCAAAATCCCTTGGCCTCACCCTTTTGCCAATCCCAGAACAACATAATTATTAGGGTCAGCTTACTGACCACCTCCTAATTCAGAAATGCTTGTTCTCTGAGGTCTCTACTTACCTTCTGTTCACAAGCTCTTGATATATTACAATATTTAGGACTCAGTACATACCCAGCACATAAGTGGGGTAGTATCTGGGTATGATTCAAGATTTCAAAACTAAGTATTTCATGCCCATCCTTTTCCATCAGCATATTGGACATCAATATATTGAATAAGATCTAAAATTCATATATAACATACTAACAAGGGAGTGGAGAAGAGGGAGATAAAAGCAAAAGTGCAAGTTTTCCTGAGCATACCTATTTAACTGGTGTATTAATAAAGGTAGCTGTCTAACAAATGTATCTTAACATTTCAATGGTATAACGTCCTAAAATTTAGTTCTCGTTGACACAGCAGCCCAATATGATTGTTCCTCCTAGGCAGAAGGGGGCACTACTCCTGCAGTCATTCAGGAACCAGGATGATATAGACCCTGACAGATTTACATATGGCTTTTAAGGTACTTGAATATCAACATCCAGCCAGTAGACAAGGGGTGGGGATGTGAAGAGGGAGAGAGAGAGAGAGAGGAGGTTTTGATGATCAGACCTTGATATAATTTGGCTCTGTGTCCCCACCCAAATCTCACCTTGAAATGTAATAATTCCCATATGTCAAGGGCTGGCCAAGGTGGGGATACTTGAATAATGGGGGTGGTTTCCTTCATGCTGTTCTCGTGATAGTGAGTTACCATGAGATCTGATGGTTTCATAAGGGGCTTCCCCCTTTGCTCGGCACTCATTCTCTCTCCTGCAGCCCTGTGAAGAGGTGCCTTCCACCATGATTGTAAGTTTCGTGAGTCCTCCTCAGCCATGCAGAACTGTGAGTCAATTAAACCTCTTTCCTTTATAAATTACCCAATCTCGGGTATTTCTTCATAGCAGCATGAGAACAGACTAATACAGGCCTGGTACAGAGACATATATTCCATGGCTTTAAATCATCACATGGCAACACATGACTGCAAGGGAGGATAGGAAATTAGTATTTGTGCTCAAAATATAAAAATAGAGGAAGGAGGAAGAGAAAGAGGCAGCCACAGGGAGAGAGAGAACAAAGCTGTTGATCAAGCAGCAGTGTCACAATTGACCAAAAAAATGCAGATGATAAATGTGTGTCTAATCCAGGAAAGCAATATAAAACAAAAATTAAGCATTGCACACTGACTTGAAATCCCCACTCCTGAAGCACAGAGTATAAAATAGCACTCTTGTATCAGTTAGCTATTGCTGCATAACATACCACTCCAAAACTGAGTGACTTGAAAGAACATTCACTTTACTATTACAACTTACATAATAAAGGGTAGGTCATGAGTCATCTGATCTTGCCTGGACTTGCTCATGCATCTGCAAGTTGACTGGTCTGCTCATATGTCTGCAGGTCATCTGGAGACTCTATTCTAGAATGCACTAGGCTAGGAACCTTAGGGGAGAGCTCTGTTTCATGTATCTCTCATCTACCTCTTGGGACCAGTGAGATGTCCTGAGTGTATTTTTCTCACATTGATGACAGAAGTACAAAAGAGCTAGCAAAAACACAGAAAGCCTCTGGGGGCTCAAGCTCAGAACTAGCACACCATAATTCCTATCTCATTCTATTGACTAACGCAAGTCACGTGACTGAGCCGAGATTCAAAGAGTAGGGAAAGAGACTCTGTCTCTTTAATAGGAGGAACAGCAAAGGTATGAGTAAAGGACATGGATACAGAAAGAGGTGAAGAATGGAGCCATTAATGTAATCTACCACATCTCCCAATTTCAACTAAAAGTACCCTAACCGAGATTATCTGAAAGGATGCATTGATGGTTATATTTCTGATGAGAATTAGTCAATTGACTTCTAATCACTCCCAATATGCAGTCTTCACAGTAGACATACAAATAGGAAAAAAACAACTGGTGGGGAGTCAAAGCTGCCTGTCTGTTGGTAAGCATTAGTCATTCATGCTAACAGAAGTGATTGTGCAAATGATGTTGCTGGTTCAATTCTAATTAGCAAAGAACATTTTAAAGGTAGGCTTACTTTTAACTCACCCGCAACTTAGAGAAAAGGCTTTCTCTCATGGGAGAAAATTTCCTTAAGCAATTGCCACTACTGGGGTGGGAGTGAAGCAGTGTGATAATTAATTTTGTGTCAACTTGACTGGGCCATAGGGTACCCAGACATTTTGTCAAACATTATTCTGGATGTGCCTGTGAGGGTGCTTTTGGATAAGATTGTCTTAATCAGTAGGCTGAGAAAGGCAGATTGCTCTTTCTAACGTGAGTGGGCCTCATTCAAGCAGTTGAAGACCTAAATAGAACGAAAAGTCAGAGTAAGAGGAAATTTCCCAGCAACTTCAGCTGGGACATTGGTCTTTTCCTGCCTTTGGACTTAAACTGAAAAATCAACTCCTCTTGAGTCTTGAACCTGCTAGCTTTTGAACTAGAACTTACACTGTGGGCTCTCCTGGGTCTCCAGCTTGCTGCCTACAGATCTTGGGACTTCTCAGTCTCCATAATCACATGAGTCAATTCCTTATAGTCAATCAATCAATCAATCACCTCTTGGTTCTGTTTCTCTGGAAATCCATGACTAATAAAAGCAGCAAGAAGTAAGATTCAATTGCAACTTCAGCATCCTCTGAAAGGTGCCAAGGAAATCCAAACAATACCCATGAAAAGTAAAGCTCCAATTTGTTTTTCCCACTTGTCTAGCTTCAAAGCACCAGCAGCTATTAACATTGATCTGTCCAGACTGCATTTATAAAAATCTGTAAACAGATCAGAGGGGAAATTCAATTAGACTGTAATTTTGCAGTACTCTGAAGAACATTAGCTGGCAAGAACACTCAGGAGGGCCAATTAGAACCATCATGGCCTATCTGTTCATAGAATACAAACATGTTCTCTTTCCTTCACAAGACTTGAAGTGCTACTTGGGTAGTGCATGTCTCATTTGGAGAGTTTGCGTTGCTTATGTCTAGAGTTACTGATTACACATGAAGATTAGGAAATGCCTAAAGTAATTCTGTTAGCAGAACTGGACTGGAGAATAAAGCCAACTGAGTGATGCAGCTAGGATTAATGTCAGAAAGCTGGTAATATGAACTTCAACAGAGAAAGTGAGCTGTGCTCTGTTGATGGCCATTGAGAGAAGGAAAACTAGCCAGACAAAAGCAACAGGGCCAATAGCTCTCAAGAAAAGGAGAGCCCATCTTCATCTAGCCCAAGTTCAGGGTCAGTTTCTAAAACTCCAGGTTATAAAGGGAAAGGGACATTAACTCATCATGTATTATGTCATATTTGTAATATCCCTCCCTATTTTACAAATAAGTAAACTGAAACTCAGAGAAGTTAAAGAAATTGCCCAAGATCACATCAGTAGAAAGTGAGTCTCCTGGGATTCTGGTCCAGGTCCATCTGAATCCAAAGTCCATGTTCTTTCCACTACATGACACATCTTTGTGTCTAAGGAAATGAGTGAGATAAAATGAGACTAGGAGAGGCTTAGACCAAGCAAGGGAGTGAGAACTCTTGCACTGCATCAAGGGAAAATATCCTTAATTAAAAGAAAGTGTGGTTGTCAGCAAAAGCTGAAGGAAAGTATAAGAGACAGAAAAGGAGCCTGCTTATGATGAAACAAGGAAGTCCAGAAAACACTGAGGAACTGCGACACAAGAGCCACATTCTGGGGTGGTCCTCGTTAGGAAGCACGGGGTCAGAGACAGGCGGCTAATTGGGAAGATGAAGAAACACACTGAATTTGGAGGAATTCACCAAGGATAGTGGTCCTGTGTCTACTACACTCCATGGTTGAGGGAACTTGGAAATGTGACATGATGTAGCAAGCTTGGAGTTGACAAAGGTGGGACTGATGGTCTGGGTTGGCCTCCAGAAAGACTTAACTTTTACTCTAGTGACCCAGAAACAAGCAGACCACAGACGTGCTCAACATCTGGATCCAGATCCTGATTTTCCAAGAATCGTGTTTTGTCTTTCTGGAATGTGCCTAAATCTCTTTCACCTCATGCTTTAGTCAGATGGGACTCTTTGCCTTTTGAAATGTCAAGCCTTTAAGCATGTTGCTCCCTCTACCACACAACTGTCATTCTCCTTTCCTCACTCCCAACTCCAGCTCCAACACTGATTTAAAACTCAGCGTAACTTACTTCTTGGGGTGAACCTAAGACATGTCACTCAGATTCTCCTTCAAAGAAGCACTCATTGCCCCAGCTCCTGGGAGCACTGTCATACTAGCCTTTGGCTGGCAGCCCCTTCAGGTCCTGCTTCACAAGAAGAGAGCCCCCTTGCCCAAGTTCATGCTCCTTTCTGCAGTGGCCTATATCCAATGACTGATTAGTGCTGGACTATTGAAGCCTGGCCATAACTGGGACAACCATGACAAACCCTATATCCTCCAGACCTCCTCATGGAGTTTGCCACAGCTTCCCCTGGCCTGCATTGCAGTTAACTTCTCTTTTACCCACATTGCTTCCTTTCCCTCCCTTCCACAAGTGTTGATCCCACAGGCACTCTTTAACAACCTGCCTACTAAACTCCATCTCAGGGTCTGCTTCTCCAGGAACGCAATCTGTGACACTTCTGGCCCTAAACCTCTATAGGCACAAGAGTTGTCAAATTGATTGGATTTCTGGAAGACTAGAAAGCTATTTAAATGTTTTGATAAACTTGTGAATGAGTGCTCTTCCCCCCATTTGTCACAAGTTCATCAAAACATTTAAATAGCTTGCTAATCCACTAGAAAGCCAATAAATTTAAGAACTCCTGTGCCCATATGGGTTTAGTCAGGAAAACAGCAGCACCACATTATTACAAGTAAGAAGTTTAACATAAAAATCAGGACTCATATGAACATGAGAGAAGTTGGAGGAGTGAAGGTACGGAAGGGGCTGTAGCCAGAGGATGGAAGGTTTAAGGACTTCACCAGAAGCATTGAAGTGGGCCAAGAAGCAGAAAGTGAGGAAATCCAAGAAGCCACTATTCTGGCCACCAAAATAGGAGCTTGAAGAGAGATCTTTGAAGCCGCTGAATCAGCAAAACCCACTGCATTTCACAAAGCTGCTGTATGTTAGCTCTACAATTATACCTTGTATCTCCACCTTCCAAATTTTACAAAAATACCTGTCATCGGCAAAATTCAATCCAGAATTGCACAGGAAAGAATTTTCTGGGAAATATAGTTCCCAGCCTTAGATGGCAATAGTGCTGGGACAAGTTGACACAGAAAATCCAGCAAACTCCCCAACCAATTAGGCTTATCTGTCCAAATCTATGAGTCATGGTCTGATCTCTTTATCTCTCCCCACTTCAGGCGGCTTCAATGCCCTTCTGTTCTCTACATAAGCCTGTTTCTGAGAAGAACCTCTGGGAAAAATAGGCATATCTGTCCTCTCCATGTACAATAGCTTTGGCTCAACCCACTGTGATCAATGTTTATGGAAAAGAGACAAAAGCCTGCAAGTGGGCTTAGGAGTGGCAGACTTTAGAGGAACTAGGAATAATATGTGGCATATGGTTAGCTTTCCTGCCTTTAGACTTAATTATCCATTATAATGAGCACCTATCAACCCAGGCACACCCTACAATTGTCACCACCATAATGCAGAATTTATTCTCTGGTATCCGAGTCAGAAAGCAAAGTAGCTCCTATGAAAATAGCCTGAAGTCCAATCCACATAAGCTTCATCCACATGAGCCTTTACCCACATTGAAGAAGGCAAACCTCAAGGCTTCTTTTGCATCATTACTATCTCTGAGGCCTTGCAGATGGGTAATGTGGAGACTATAAAACACAATTTGCTAAAATTATAACCTTACTAACTCTCTGTCCATTTGGGAAGGGGACTGATTAGCAAATGGTGCACTAAGTGGATTTTAACTCCATATATTACTGGTCCCCTGAGAACTTCTTTTTTTAAAGTTCTTCTGGGAAACAAGAATATCAGCTCTATCTGCAAAACTGAATAAAACTAAAAAAGAGGTGGTGGCAGCCTCCTTCAGTTTTCTTTCTTTTTAAATATCAAGTCACATATTTAGTGGTGGGTTTTGTTGTGTTGTATTTTCATTTTTAACTGTGCCTCAGAACCTTGCTACTCCAAGTGTGATCCTTGGACCAGCAATACCAGTATCACCTGGAAGCATGTAGAAATATAAAATCTCAGGTTCCACCCAGGACCTGCTAAATCAGAATCTGCATTTTAACATAATGACCAAGTGATTCATATGCCCTAGGAAGTAAAACTGACGGCAATGAGTAAAGTTATTAGATTTTCATATACTCAATGGCTTGCTAACAGAGATTACTTATACCACATGGTATCCATGCTCTAAGCCAGGGGTTTTTACTCTATGGGAGAGCAGGTGAATCCTTTGCTTTAAAACATGAGCTTAGCTATCTTGGGAACTCTTGTGATTCCATGACTCCCAACTGAAGGGCCTGATTTTCATAACTGAGGGAAATGTGACAACTTTCCCATATTCAAAATGCTTTCACTGAACTTTGGCCCCTTCCCTTCTACTTTTCGTGCTTCAGGGAGAGTCAAGGCCATTTGATTTTTCAGGAGTGGTCTATGAATGATCCCTGCATAGTCTGAGAAATCCAGAGTCCTGGAGGAAATTTCCATGTCTAGATTTAGATAATAATCACTACAGCATGTGTTCACAGTGCTGTGCTCATACCATTTTCATGCACACCTGCTCCTGGTGGGCGTGCTTTTCCTCTCAACAGCCAGCACCTGTGTGTCTTTTGTTGGCCAGCAGCCCTCCGGCTGTCATAACCTGCTCTGCCTGTGTGCATGGAAACCCAGAAATGCCTGAGAATTTATATCCCTCATCCACAGCCCTCTAACTCATGTCTGACTAAGTGGAGAGAACAAATATACTCCAGCTCCCTTGCTCACTGGATAGAAAACTCTGAAGTGTATCTACACTGTTTCCAGAACCTTGCCTGTGGTATATTACTTGATAGCATACACTTGCTTGACCTCCTTCCCTTCCTTGTCCTGCTTCTTTGGTGGTTGTTCCTAGAAACAGTTTCTACTAAATCACTTTTACATGAAGCCTTGCCTCGGGCTCTGCTTCTTGGGAACCCAACCTAAGATGGTCACTTTCTTGGCCTCCCCATTGTATACTATGGTTTGTAATTTGAGATGAAATTTATTATTTCTACATACTTATCAAATATCCTCTCTGTAACAGGCACTGAGCTAGGGGTGGAAATATGGTAGTGATCAGGAGGGATATGGTTCCTGCCTTCAAGGAGCTTACACCTAGGCAGAGAAAAGACTCTGATGTCTGATGAAGGTTATGATCAACTATATGATGTTATTATGCATAAGATAAAGACAAATTTATCTCACAGGAGTAGCTCAGCTTTTCTTCCTATTAAGACCTGAGAAAAATTACTTCCCCGGGGCTTCAAACAGGAGACACAGCATTTTAATTGCATACATAAAATGTAAAATTTATATCTATGCTTTTAGTGATTAAGTCAACAAATTTTTTTGAGTACCTACCTTCAGGCACTATGGAAATAAAATGAGTAAGGCATAATTCCTTGCTTCAAGGAGATAACTCACTAAGAGAGGAAAGTCAGATTCACAAAGAAATCAGTATAAAACAATCTGGTAAATGTCGTTGTCAAAATCTGTCCAGTATGTTTTAGGAACACAGAGAAGTAATTACTCTTGTGAGGGTGCCAGAGAGAGGTAGTAACACTTGGGTGAATCTGTAAAGGCAGAGGTTTGTTAGGCAAAGTCACTGCAGACAGAAAGGACAAAGGTAAGGCTAGGTGGGGTAAATTGCCCTGAGATCCAAGCATGAAGTACAAGGTGAGAAGTGAGAAGAAATGAAGGTAGAGATGTAGACAAAGGGAGATAACACAGGGCCTTGAGCGACATGTTAAAACACTTGGATATCTTTGGAGGCCATCTGTTAGAAGGTTAATTTTAAGCATGGGAAGAACAATAGACACAGATTTCCATTTGAAACCAACCACCCTGCCAACATCTTAGATGACTCCAATTTAAGAAAGATCATTCAGGAGACTTATAATAATCTAGGTTTGAGATCATGTGGGCTTGCTTCAGAGATAAGGAGGAAGAGATGGATTTGAGAAATATTTAGAAAGCAAATCATTACAGCTGAAAAGCAGTATGGTTTACCTCGAAAATATGTGATATAGAGGCATTACCGTTCAAAATAGAACACAAACATTGGCCCTGGGTGCACCTGAGCTCTCATATTGAATGATACATGGCATACACAGAATTTTCTCAAAACTTGGGAAGTCTGCTAGACTTGTATTCACAGATGAACCTACAAGCACAGCCCAAGGCAGGTATTGGAGATAAGAGACATCTGGGGCCAGATTTGTGAGCAGGCCTCCACTCCCTGATGAAAGAAAAGGCGCCTGGAAAAGGCCACCCCAAAAAAGAAATAAGGTCAAGGCAGCTGAAATAACATAAAGTGAGCAAGTGTTGAAAAGTTCAGAAAATAACATGTTGAAATAAAGATTATTTTTCCCAAAATTACTGCTAATGCATTTGCACTCTGAATGACCTTATTTAAAACAAAGATTTTTAAAGCTGCCAGATTGCCCTCCAACTAGAAGGCATGATGAAGAGACATAATTCCCTATCCCTCTGTCCTTAGCAGGTGGGTACTGAGAAATATTCAGATTTGCAAATTGATTTTTCCCCCACCTGTTAGTCATCAGTGCTAATACTTTCCTGTAGCATCTTAACGTCATACTAAATTCGACAGAACCAAGGAGTTAGAGTAGTGATTCTCAACCTTCACTGCACAGTTGAATCACCTGAGAGCTACAAAAAATAAAATACTAATGCCTGTAGCCCAACCTCACAGATTCCGATTTAATTGACCTGGCTTTGAATATCAGGATTTTTTTTCAATGTTAAAATTTTTAATTAGTAGAAATATATTTCAGACGTATATTGTAGGAATAATATACCACCAAGTGAGATTCATTTCAGGAATTCAATGTTGATGTTCCTGAATATCAGGATTTTTTAAAACTCCTGGGGATACTGTTGTGCAACTAGGATTGAGAAACACTGAGTGGGACACTGGTCTCAAAATGGCCCTGGACTGGAAAAGAGGAGTAAGTACTCACTTTTTTATTCCTCAACAGTCCTGCAGAGTCTAAGTGCAGGGTGGTACTCACCTTTTTCATAGGCAAGCAGCCAGAAGACTTGAAATCTCTCTGATCAGTTTAGTTTATCCAGATGACCTTCTTCCCAGCTCCTTGAGTACCCTAGGTGTAAATTAAAGAGACAGACACACAGTATGTGTGATTTTTCTCCAACAAGGAAGGGGTCTGTCAGTGAAATGGACATGTTTTCAAACACCAGAAGGGATCTCAGTGCTCTTCTCATTGCACATTGAAAGTCTAATAAAGAGCGCTGCTATATCTTGAAGAAATTACCTCATTGATTTTTGGAAGGAAAAAATCATTAAAGATAAAATGTAATGAAAACACATAGAAATGTAAAGTGCTAAAACTAAATAAGGAAATATGTAAACACATTATGGCAGAGTGAGAAGGTTGGAGCTAAATATACCATTGATATCAGCGAGGATCGTGAAATTGAGGGATGATACATGTGATCACATGATATTAATGAAAATGCTGTTCAAATGATTGAATATTCACATTTCAGCGAGAAAGGTCTACCATGGGAGATAAAAGAGCCTAGGAATTCTAAGTCTACAGTGACTCTGAGTCGAAGTCAAATCAAAGAAAAAGGGCTAAATTTTATGGAGTATATCACACTATGCCAAACATTTGATTCCTGCAACAGACCTAGGAGGTAGATATTACTAATCCAATTTTGCAGATAGGTAAACTGACATCCCGTGAGTATAAGTAAAGAGACAAAAACTTGTAACTTTTTGATAGTAAGACACAGTACAGCATGGTGGCTAAAAGTAGGGACTTAGGTGCTCCAATGCCCAAGTTCATAGTACAATTTCCCAGCTATTTGCTTACTCTTTCCCTACCTCAGTTTATTCATCTATAAAATAGGGATAACAATAATTTCTCCCTCATAGGGTTTTGTGAGGATTAAATTAGTTAATGCCTATCCAACCCCTTGGAAGGCTAAGACTGCTAAGGCTTAGAAGGATAAGCAGCATATTGTAAGTGTTACCTAAAATTATTATGGCCTGTTATCCTAAAGATAACAGGAAAAGGAATGTATTTCAAGGAGGAGGGCATACCTGTGATATAAACAAGAGAAGAAACCAAAAGTAGCCCAGAAACTCTGAGGAAATGCTAGAAAATTTAAATCATTTAGAAACAGACAAAGGGAGAAAACTAAGCAGGGATAGCCATAGCCCAAAACACTAGGGGTAGAAGTAGCTCTTTACAAGAGAGAGCCAGAGGAACTCAAACCCAGAGGGGGCACCCACAAAGAGCAGGTGTGGGCCAAGAAGTAAGAATAGAGCTGGTCAATGATGGTGCTGCGTTCAGAACAGCCAGGCCAGCTGGGTGCCCTCCAGAATGCGGACAACACAGGAAAGAGATCTCAGAGATTTCTGACACCTAGCCAACTGTATTAGTCAAGTTTTCACGCTGCTGACAAAGACATACCCGAGACTGGGCAATTTACAAAAGAAAGAGGTTTAATTGACTTACAGTTTCACGTGGCTTGGGAGGCCTCACAATCATGGTGGAAGCCAAGTAGGAGCAAGTCACATCTTACATGGATGGCAGCAGGCAAAAAGAGAGTTTGTGCAGGGGAACTCCTCTTTTTAAAACCAACAGATCTCGTGAGACTTATTCACTATTGCGAGAACAGCATGAGAAAGAACTGCCTCCATGATTCAATTACCTCCCACTGGGTCCCTCCCATGGTACATGGGAATTGTGGGAGTTACAATTCAAGATGATATTTGGGTAGGGACACAGAGCCAAACCATATCACCAGCCAACACTAAGAACTGAAGTCTGAATAAAGGAACACCTGTCTGTCCTGAGCCCCTGATTTGGGTATAGAGGTCTAAGAGAAATGCAAAATAGAGTATGAGAGAAATCCAGATTCCCAAAACAAATGTGGAGAAAATAAACCCAACCAAGGCATTGCCTCCCAGCAGGAAAATAACTAAATTACTCCACCACCCAAGTAAATCTCCCCTCATTTGGCAAAGGGAGGGTTCCTCACAGACAAGACCACCTGACCAAGGCCCAAAACTACATGTGAATACTGGATGTCAGGAATGATATTCAAAGAAAATATCGTTTACTCCAAACTGACACCAGGAGTTACACAAAATCTAAGTAGAAAAAATTGAGAAAGTTGTCAACTAAGCACTAGGCTTAGATGACTTTACAGAGGAATAACACATCTAAAGAACAGATAACTTAAACACGATTTAAATGCCTCACTGCATAAAAAAGGAAGAAAACTTCCCATGTTCTTTTTATAAACTAAGCCAATGTTGATATCAAAGCCCAACAAAGATTACGCAAGAAAGAAAACTAGATACTAATATCACATCTGATTTAGTAATGAAAAATTCTAAATGAAATATAGATATATGATATTCAGCAGGACAATTCTCCATTGCCAATGAAGGTTTTATAATCTACCATATTAACTCATGTAATACTTCCTATGTGCTAGCTTTTGTTCTAAGTGCTTGCTCTCTCTATATATAATATGTACAATATATATGCACATATATATATATATAAATTCACTTAATCCTCAGTGAAGACCTATAAGATAGGCACTATTATTATTATGAGCTACAGAGAAGGAAACAGAGGCATAAGAACCTTAAGTGGCCTCCTGAAAGTGACAGAGCTAAAGAGTAGCAGAGCTAGGATTTGAACATAGGCAAGGCAGCTCAGAGCCTGTGCACTTTTCCACAACGCTATATTGCCTCTTGTTAAAAAAAATAAGGAAAATGTAATATTGTCATCTGTATAGGTGCTGAAAAGACATTTGGTGAAAGTCAACCTCCATCGAGAATTATTTTTTCTTGGCTACTTTTTTATTGTGATAAAATATACATGATATAAGATTTACCATTTTAACCATTTTTAAGCATACACTTCAGTGACATAAGCACATTCACATGTTGTGCAGCCATCACCGCCATCCATCTCCAGAACTTTCATCAAGAATTTTTAAAAGTCAAGGTCAAATATATCTATCCCACCATAATGGAGAACTAGAAACATTGTCATTAAAGTATGAAACAAAGCCAGAGTGTCTACTATTCCTACAATTATTTACCATTGCTCTGGAGCACTGACAGCACAAAAACAGAGGAGAAAGTTAAATTAAAACTATAAAAATTGCAAAATGTTTTTATTACCATCATTTGGAGCTGGTTTCAGGAAATATTTCTGAAATATGAAAGAATTAACTGCAAAACATTCATAAATAATAGTAGAATGCAAACATGTGACTAGGTCTAAAATTAATGTACACAAATAATCATCCCATTTACAAACCATAACCAATTAGAATAAATGAAAAAATACCACAATTTAAGGTAGTCTTACATACATGCAAAATACCTAGAAATAAACATAACAAAGTTGTAATAGAACACTTTCAAATGCCAGTAGAAAGTGCAAAAGAAAGTTTGAAAAATGGAAAGACAAACCATATTCTATGATTAGTAGGTTGGTTATCATAAAAATGTCAAGTGTCCCTAAGTAATGTGATCTTGTTAAGAATAACAACAGAAATTTTGTTCGCAACTCACAAGCAGAGTCTAAAGTTTATCTGGAAAAGAATAAGGCAAAATTATATATAAAAACTCAGAAAATAGACACAAATAAGAAGGAGATAGCATTACTGGACATTAAAAGATGTTATAGAGATAAAAACCATTTAAATGATCAGTGGGGCACAATAAAAGTAGACCAACTACATATGAACATTTCTTTCAGATAAAGGTGATAGTTTATAACCATGGGGAAGAGAGGGACTGTTCTTAATTTTAGTTAGGCAGTTAGGTAGCCATCTAAACAATAAAATTGGGCCCACACATCACATCTTATACCAAAATAAATTCCAACTTGAAAAAAATTTTCATTTTAAAATTAAATAAAACTGAAAATTAATGGAATACCTTCATAATTTTAGGGAGAGGGTGGTCTTTCTAAATATTAAAAATCCTGAAGCTGTAAGATAAAATACTGGGAAAATCTATAACCTAATTTTTTGTTTGAAGTCTGCTTAGCAGAAACCACCACAAGCAAAGCCAAAAGACAAATATCAACTTGGGAAATTATCTGCAATTCATACTGTAAAATGCTAATTTATTTAAAATGTAAAAATTTCCTACAAAACAAGACCAAAAAAAAGAAACCAATAGAAAAATAAGAAGGAATATCAACATACACTTCACCAAAAAGGAAATAGAAGTGGCTTTTAAACATATTTCAAAGACTCAGCCTCACTCATAATGAAAGAAAAGTGTAGCAAAATTATACTAATATATACTAGTTCTTCTATCAGATTGGTGATACTGAAAAGTTTGATAACATGGTCTATTGGAGTGATGAGAAGAAAGTCGTTCTCTCATGATGTTGCTGCTGAGGGTATGAACTGATAAACTTTCATGGAGGTAGCCTGGAAATATTAATCAAAATTACAAATTTGCATTCCTACTGAGCCAACAGCACGACTTTGGGGGAATTTATCATATAGACATTTATACTCCCTTATTTGTTGTGCATTTTTTGTGATTACAAATGATTGGAAACACTCAAAACATTCAAAGAGGCATAGGTTAAATAAATTAAGGTACATCCATACAAAGCAATACTATACAGCTATAAAAATAATGTGGAAGTCGTTTAGGTGGTGATCTGAAAAAAATCATCAAAACATAATGCTAAGTAAAAGAAAGCACACTGCCATTTGTAAAAAAAAAAAATTAAAAATGGGGAAGGGTATAGAAGATATTATTTGCTACTACATGTGTGTTTAGTAGTGTATAAAATAACTCTGGAAGAATACATATGAGAGGGGTAGCAGTTACCTCTGGGACAGGAATTGGATGGCAGAAACAGTAGTGAGGGAAAAGAATTATCATAATTTCAGAATTCCAAGACTAAAAAAATTAAAATAACTTTAAGAAACAGGAATTAAGCCTTTAAAATTCTGAAGGAAAGTGATTAGGAACCTATAATTTATGCTTAGCCATACTACAAGTGTAAGAACAAAATACATTTTCAGACACGCAAAAATGCAGATAATTTGCATACATCTGTATGAAAACTGCTTTACAAAAGTTAATCTAACAAAAAAAAAGAATATTATACATGAAAACTTGAGATAGAAGAAGCAATGGCAATTGACTGTAACCTGAAAGAAGCACTGAAATTTGATGCTTGTAAAATCCTCTCAAGTTTGGTAGCATGGACATTTCTATAGGAAGAACTCCCTGTAGTGAAAAATAGTCACATAAACCTAATACTGCAAGTGCTATTTTGTTTTAATATCTTAAAATTAATCTAAAAGCAAAGCCAAAGACAATTTTAGTTACAAAATAAAATTGCATAAATCTAGATTATGTAAAAACAAGAATTTAACAAAATCAGGTGATATCAGCTGGTATGAGCCAAATTCCTCACCTTTCAGAGTGGGACAGTAACAGACTATATATCAGTCTAATAAATCAAGGAATGCAATTACATGCTTATTATTTAAAATAATACTATTTAACACCAGAAAAATACTTTTACAAAGGAATCCGTTCAAAGTGTTTACCTCTGGGGAAAAGGGCTGGGAATTGTAGCAGGGGGAAAGTTAATTTTTATTTTTCAATAACATTTAATGTGGTTTAGAATTTTACTATGTGCAGTTTTAAAATACCATATGAAAATTAAAAAGGGGGTGAGGAGAGGGAGTAACTTGTTCAAAACCATTATACATGTATTAAGTGATGGAGCTGCATTCCAACCCAGATTCATTGAAGTAAAAAGTCTGGTTCACAAATTTAGGCAGGCATCAAAATCCCTTGTCAGCTTGCTAAAACACAGATTGCTGAACCCCAGTTCTGGAGTTTCTAATTCAGTACATCCAGGATGGGGCCCAAGAACTTGCATTTCTAATGAGTTCCCAAGTGATGGCTGATGGTGCTGGTCCAAGAACCAACTTTGAGAACTACACACTATACTATATATAACCTCTATCTGTGAGGTCACCAACTTGGAAAAATAATTATTTTTAATGTATTACTAGTTTTGACCACAGTGCTTTGGTTATTGTCTTTTCGGGCTAGAAGAGGAATGTGGAGTTGATTTTTCCATTTCTGCCTCCACGGACACCAGAGAAAAGAAAATCCTTGAATCAACCTATTATTTAAGTGACTTCTCCCACCAGGAAAGAGAACTCTATGTCCAACTGCCTTCAATTTCTGCATTTCTGCTTATGAGACCTATGTAACCGCCAGGCCCATGAGTGAGACCTTACCCAACAGACCAAGAAAAAGAAAAGAAAGAAATTATCTCAGGATTAACATGTGTTCACTCATATTCAGTGACTGGCAAGTAATAGTTACCATGTCACTATGGAAATCTCTGTGCAATCTTAACAGCACACTGAATGGTTTGGAGGAAGCTTCTGTCTAAGGAGTTGAGTTGAAAACTTAATTTAAATGATATAAAACCGCAGTGTTATCATCGCAGCCCTGCACAAAGCAGACAATAGAAAACATCACAATTTTACAAATATGATATCTGTGTTAAGCCCTTATCCCTTCTCTTATGTCCACACATTTCTCTTTATTTTTTTCAATTTTTATTTTTTTATTTCAGTTGGTTTTTGGGGGAACAGGTGGTGTTTGGTTACATGAATAAGTTCTTTAGTGGTGATTTCTGAGATTTTGGTGCACCCATCACCCGAGCAGTGTACACTGTACCCAATGTATAGTCTTTCATCCCTCGCCACCCCCCATCCTTTCCCTGAGTCCCCAAAGTCCAAAGTATCATTCTTATGCCTTTGTGTCCTCATAGCTTAGTTCCCATATGTGAATGAGAACATACAATGTTTGGTTTTTCATTCCTGAGTTACTTCACTTAGAATAATAGTCTCCAATTCCATCCAGTTTGCTGTGAATGCTATTATTTCATTCCTTTTTATGGCTGAGTAGTATTCCATGGTGTGTGTGTGTGTGTGTGTATGTATGTGTGTGTGTATAGATATATAATTTATATATGTATATGTATATATATTTTCATATACCATATATATCATATTTTCTTTATCTACTCATTGATTGATGGGCATTTGGGCTGGTTCCATATTTTTACAATTGCAAATTATGCTGCTATAAACATGCACGTGCAAGTATCTTTTTCGTATAATGACTTATTTTCTTCTGGATAGATACCTAGTAGTGAGATTGCTGGATAAAATGGCAGATCTGTTTTTAGTTCTTTAAGGATGCTCCACACTGTTTTCCATAGTGGTTGTACCAGTTTACATTCCCATCAGCAGTGTAGAAGTGTTCCCTTTTCACTACATCCATGCCAACATCTATTATTTTTTTTATTTTTTTTATTATGGCCATTCTTACAGGAGTAAGGTGGTATAGCATTTTGGTTTTGATTTGCATTTCCCTGATCATTAATGATGTTGAGCATTTTTTCATATGTTTGATGGCCACTTGTATATCTTCTTTTGAGAATTGTCTATTCATGTCCTTAGCCCACTTTTTGATGGGATCATTTGTTTTTTTCTTGTTAATTTGTTTGTGTAACTTGTAGATTCTGGATATTAGTCCTTTGTCAGATGTATAGATTGTGAAGATTTTCTCCCACTCTATGGGTTGTCTGTTTATTCTGCTGATTATTTCTTTTGCTGTGCAGAAGCTTTTTAGTTTAATTAAGTCCCATCTATTTATCTTTTTGTTACATTTGCTTTTGGGTTCTTGGTCATGAATTCTTTGCCTAAGTCAATGTCTAGATGGGTTTTTCTGATGTCATCTTCTAGAATCCTTATGGTTTCAGGCCTTAGATTTAAGTCTCTGATCCATCTTGAGTTGATTTTTGTATAAGGTGAGAGATGAGGTTCCAGTTCTATTCTTCTACATGTGTCTTGCCAATTATCCCTGCACCATTTGTTGAATAGGGTGTCCTTTCCCCGACGTTATGTTTTTGTTTGCTTTGTTGAAGATCAGTTAGCTGTAAGTATTTGGGTTTATTTCTGGATTCTCTATTCTCTTCCATTGGTCTATGTGCCAATTTTTATAGCAGTACCATGCTGTTTTGGAGACTATGGCCTTATAGGATGGCTTGAAGTTGAGTAATGTGATGCTTCCAGATTTTTTCTTTTTGCTTAGTCTTGCTTTGGCTATGCGGGATCTTTTTTGGTTCCATTTGAATTTTAGAATTGTTTTTTCTAGTTCTCTGAAGAATGATGGTGATATTTTGCTGAGAATTGCATTGAATTTGTAGATTGCTTTTGGCAGTATGATCATTTTTGCAATATTGATTCTACCCATCCATGAGCATGGGATGTGTTTTCATTTGTTTGTGTCATCTATGATTTCTTTCAGCAGTGTTTTGTAGTTTTCCTTGTAGAGGTCTTTCACATCCTTGGTTAGGTATATTCATAAGTATTTTATTTTATTTTTATTTTGCAGTTATTGTTAAAGGGGTTGAGTTCTTGATGTGATTCTCAGCCTGGTCACTGTTGGTGTATAGCAGAGCTACTGACTTCTGTACATTAATTTTGTATCCTGAAACTTTGCTGAATTCACTTACCCATTGTAGGAGCTTTTTGGATGAGTCTTCTAGGTATGTGATCATATAATCCTCAAACAGCGACAATTTGACTTCCTTTTTACCATTAGATACCTTTTATTTCTTTCTCTTGTCTGATTGTTCTGGCTAGAAATTCCAATACTATGTTGAACAGAAGTGGTTAGAGTGGACATCCTTGTCTTGTTCCAGTTCTCAGGGGGAATGCTTACAACTTTTCCCCATTGAGTATAATATTGGCTGTGGGTCTTTCATAGATGGCTTTTATTACCTTAGGCTATGTCCCTTCTATGCTGATTTTGCTGAAGGTTTTAATCATAAAGGGTGCTGGATTTTGTCAAATGCTTTTTCTGCATCTATTGAGATGGTCATGTGATTTTTGTTTTTAATTCTATTTATGCGTATCACATTTATTGACTTATGTATGTTAAGCCATCCCTGCATCCCTGGTATGAAACCCACTTGATCATGGTGGCTAATCTTTTTGATATGCTGTTGGATTTGGTTCACTAGTATTTTGTTGAGGATTTTTGCATCTATGTTCATCAGGGATATTGGTCTGTAGTTTTCTTTTTTTGTTATGTTCTTGCCTGGTTTTGGTATTAGGGTGATGCTAGCTTCATGGAATGATTTAGGGAGGATTCCCTCTTTCTCTGTTTTGGAATAGTTATCAATAGGATTGGTACCAATTATTCTTTGAATGTCTGATAGAATTCAGTGGTGAATCCATCTGATCCTTGACTTTCTTCTTGTTGTTGGCATTTTTTAAATTACCATTTCTATCTCACTGCTTGTTACTGGTCTGTTCAGAGATTCTATTTCTTCCTGATTTAATCTAGGAGGGTTGTATATTTCCAGAAATTTATTCATCTCCTCTACGTTTTCTAGTTTATGCATGTAAAGGTACTCATAGTAGCCTTGAATAATCTTTTGTATTTCTGTGGTATCAGTTGTAATATCTCTCATGTCTTTTCTAATTGAGCTTATTTGGATGTTCTCTCTTCTTTTCTTGGTTAATCTTGCTAATGGTCTATCAATTTTATTTATCTTTCAAAGAACCAGCTTTTGTTTCATTTACCTTTTGTATTTTGTTTGTTTGTTTGTTTCAATTTCATTTAGTTCTGCTCTGATCTTTGCTATCTCTTTTGCTCTGCTGGGTTTGGGTTTGGATTGTCCTTGTTTCTCCAGTTCTGTGAGGTGTGACCTTAGATTGTCTATTTGTGTGCTTTCAGATTTTTTGATGTAGGTGTTTATTGCTAGGAAATTTTCTCTTTGCACCACTTTTGCTGTATCCCAGGGGTTTTGATAGGTTGTGCCACTAATATCATTCAGTACAAATAATTTTTAAATTTCCTCTTCATTTCACTTTTGACCCAACAATCATTCAGGAGCACGCTATTTAATTTCCATGTATTTGCCTGGTTCTGAGGGTTCTTTTTGGAATTGATTTCCAATTTTATTCCACTGTGGTCTGAGAGAGTACTTGATATAATTTCAATTTTCTTAAATTTACTGAGACTTGTTTTGTGGCCTATCATATAGTCTATCCTGGAGAATGTTCCATGTGCTGATGAACAGAATGTATATTCTGCAGTTGTTGGGTAGAATGTTTTATAAATATCTGTTAGTTCCATTTGTTGTAGGGTATAGTCCATTGTTTCTTTGTTGACTTTCTGTCCTGATGACCTCTCTAGTGCTGTCAGTGGAGTATTAAAGTCCCCCACTATTATTGTGTTGACATCTATCTCATTTCTTACATCTAGTAGTAATTGTTTTACAAATTTGGGAGCTCCAGTGTTAGGGGCATATATGTTTAGGATTGTGATATTTTCCTGTTGGACTAGTCCTTTTATCATTATATAATGTCCTTCTTTGTCTTTTTTAACTTCTGTTGCTTTAAAGTTTCTTTCTTTTTTTTTTTCCTGATGTAAGAATAGCTACTCTTGGCTGGGCGCAGTGGTTCACGCCTGTAATCCCAGCACTTTGGGAGGCCAAGATGGGTGGATCACGAGGTCAGGAGATCAAGACCATCCTGGCTAACATGGTGAAACCCCATCTCTACTAAAAATACAAAAAAAAAAAAATAGCCGGGTGTGGTGGCAGGTGCCTGTAGTCCCAGCTACTTGGGAGGCTGAGGCAGGAGAATGGCGTGAATATGGGAGGTGGAGCTTGCAGTGAGCCAAGATTGCGCCACTGCACTCCAGCCTGGGTGACAGAGTGAGACTCTATCTCAAAACAAAACAAACAAACAAAAAAATAGCTACTCCTGCTCGCTTTTAGTGTCCATTTGCATGGAAAACCCTTTCTACCCCTTTACCTTAAGTTTATGTGAGTCCTTATGTGTTAGATGAGTCTCCTGAAGATAGCAGAAACTTGGTTGGTGAATTCTTATCCATTCTACTATTTCGTATCTTTTAAGTAGAGCATTTAGGCCATTTACATTCACTGTTACTATTGAGATGTGAGGTGCTATTCTATTCACTGTGCTATTTTTTTGCCTGAATACCTTGTATTTTTTGTTTTTTATAGTATAGTATAGTATAGTATAGTATAGTATAGTATAGTATAGTATAGTGTTATTGTTATATAGGTCCTATGAGATTTATGCTTTAAGGAGGTTCTATTTTGGTGTATTTCAAGGATTTGTTTCAAGATTTACAGCTCATTTCAGCAGTTCTTGTAGTGCTGGCTTGGTAGTGGCAAATTCTCTCAGGATTTGTTTGTCTGGAAAAGACTGTATCTCTCCTTCATTTATGAAGCTTAGTTTCATTGGATACAAAATTCTTGGTTAATAATTGCTTTTTTTAAGGAGGCTAAAAGTAGGACCCCAGTCGCTTCTAGCTTGTAGAGTTTCTGCTGAGAAATCTGTTGTTAATCTGATAGGTTTTCCTTTATAGGTTACCTGATGCTTTTGCCTCACAGCTCTTAAGATACTTTCCTTGGTCTTGATTTTAGATAACCTGATAACTTATGTGCCTAGGCAATGATCATTTTGCGATGAATTTCCCAGGTGTTCTTTGAGCTTCTTGTATTTAGATGTCTAGATCTCTAGCAAGGCCAGGAAAGTTTTCTTTGATTATTCCCTCAAATACATTTTCCAAACTTTTAGATTTCTCTTCTTCCTTGGGAACACCAATTATTCCTAGGTTTGGATGTTTAACATAGTCCCAAACTTCTTGGAGGCTTTGTTCATTTCTTTTTACTCTTTTTTTCTTTGTCTTTGACAGATTGGATTAATTCAAAAGCCTTGTCTTCAAGCTCTGAGGTTATTTCTTCTGCTTGTTCAATTCTATTGCTGAGGCTTTCCAATTCATTTTACATTTCTCTAAGTGTGTCCTTGATTTCCAGAAGTTGTGATTGCTTTTTATTTATGCTATCTATTTCACTGAAGAACTTTGCTTTCACATCCTGTATCATGTTTTTGATTTATTTAAGTTGGACTTCACCTTTCCCTGATGCCTCCTTGATTAGCTGAATAATCAGCTTTCTGAATTCTTTTTCTGGCAATTCAGAGATTTCATCTTGGTTTGGATCCCTTGCTGGTGAACTGGTATGATCTTTTGGGGGTGTTAAATAACCTTGTTTCATCATATTACCATAATTATTTTCTCTGATTCCTTCTGATTTGGGTAGACTATGTCAGAGGGAAGATCTGGGATTCAAGGGCTGCTGTTCAGATTCTTTTGTCCCATGGGGTGTTCCCTTGATGTGGTGTTCTTCCACTTCCCCTAGGAATGGGGCTTCCTGAGAGCTGAGCTGTAGTGATTGTTTTTGCTCTTCTGGGTCTAGTCACCCAGTGGAGCTACCGGGCTCCAGGCTGGTACTGGGGAGTGTCTGCAGAGTCCTGTGATGTGATCTGTCTTCAGGTCTTGCGGCCATGGATATCAGCACCTGCTCCTGTGGAGCTGGAAGGGGAGTAAGGTGGAATCTGTGAGGGTCCTTCGTTGTGTTTTTGTTTAGTGTGCTGGTTTTGTGTTGGTTGGCCTCCATCCAGGAGGTGGCACTTTCAAGAGTGCATCAGCTATGGTCCTATAGGGAGGATGCCCTAGGGACACCTGGTTAAGTATTCAGGTTTCTCAGGTGGTGGGCAGGGCCATAGAGCTCCCAAGAGTTTATGACATTTGTCTTCACCTACCGGGGTAGGTAGAGAAGGATAACTAGGTGGTGGCCCGGAATAGGCATGTCTGAGCTCAGCCTCTCTTTAGGCGGGGCTTGCTGCAACTGCTGTGGGGGATGGGGGTATGGTTCCCAGTCCAGTGGAATTATACTCTCAAGGGGATTATGATTGCCTCTGCTGAGTCACACAGGTCACCAGGGAAGTAAGGGAAAGCCTGCAGTCCACAAGCCTCACCCTACTCCCTTGCAACCCACAGTCCTACTGGCTCCCTTGCAGCCCATGGCCTACTGGCCGTGCCCTCCCCAACAGCACTGAGTCTATTTCCAGGCAGCTGGTAACCAAGGCTGAGAACTTGCACCAGATCACGAGCCTCCCTGTTGAGAAAGCAAGCTGACTCAGTTTTTTAGTGTCTCAGGGAGCCTGCAGTGGTGATCCAGTTCCTTCAAAGGATCTGTGGATTTTCCAGGCTTTCCTGGTATATTCCTACAATAGTTCTTGGAGCAAAAGTTCACACTGTGAATCTCCACATGCTGCCCTGTCCGTCTGAGTGAGAGCTACAAACTAGTCCTGCCTCCTATCCACCATCTTCCTGTTTAAGCCTCCACATTTGTCTTTAAATAATTAGGCATTTTGGTCACTGATTTTTTTGTTATATATATCATCACCTTCCTGTGAAAAATATTATCCTTCACAACAGTTCACGTCAGAAAAACAAATGCTTTCATCTGCAGTAAAACATACTGTAAATTACTGAATTTGGAAGGCTTGCCTTTAAAAGTGGGGCATGTAAAATGTTGTTGGCAGTTTAGTAAAGATTAGTTCAGCATGTTTATTCTGATTAGCAACAAGGGCTTCACAAACATTAAGACATGGAATGCCAATAAATCAATTACTCTATAGGAGCAAATCACTTTAGAAGGTGCATTAACTTCCTTGAACCACTAGGCTACCAATTAGTAACAGACTGCCTCTTTGTGCTTATTGGTGACCCACAGGAGATAATGTCACCCCCGAGGTGTTTAATACATTCCCAGAGTGGGATCCAACAAATCATCATCATTGTTATTTATTAGAATTATAAAATTGCCCCTTTCCTAGTCCTACACATCAGGGAGCCAGTGCAAAACTAAAGTGTTTGCAAATAAGTAAGTTGAAATTACAAAAAGTAATTGATTTTTTTTGTAGTTTATTAGTTAAGGTAATGCTAGCTGCTGATAACAAGAATAAGTAAAATGGCTCAGATGCTATGGAAGTCATTTTTCAAAAATCTATGTTCTAAAAGAGCTGCCCCTAATCAACAGGTGGTTGTCTTCTGTGATGGTTAATTTTATGTGTCAACTTGGCTAAACCAAAGTACCCAGATGTTTGGTCAAATACTAGTCTAGACGCTGCTGTAAAGGTATTTGTAAGATGAGATTAATATTTAAATCAGGAAACTTTGAATAAAGCATATTATGCTCCATAACATAAGTGGGCCTTACTCAATTAGTTGAAAGCCTTAAGAGAAAAAGACTGACTTCCCCCAAGAAAGAGGGAATTCTACTGCAGACTGCCCTTGTACTTGAGCTGCAACATCAACTCTTTCCTGGGTCTGCAGCCTGCTGGCCTACCTCAGCAAGTTTTGGACTGTCAGCCTCCACAAATGTATGAGCCAATTTCTTAACATCAATCAATAAATAAACGAATAAATAGATCTCTTCCAAATACTTACATATGTGTGTGCATATATAAATATATAGAGAGACATATGTATATATTTGTGCATATATACATCTATATGTATATACACCCACACACATACATGTATACACACACATATCCTATTGGTTCTGTTTCTCTGAAGAACATTAACTAATATAATAGATCTTCCAAGGCATGATTCAGAAACCAAGGCTCCTTCTATCCTGTGGCTCTGTCATCTTCAGTATGTGACTCTCAAGATTTCTATGGTTGTCTACCCTGTGACAGAAAGAGAAAGAGCATAGAGGAATGTATATAGGAATTGTTCACAGGCTACCCTGCTCATATTTCATTGACTAGAAGTCACACAACTACTCCTACCTGCAAAGTATGCTGGAAAATGTAGCCTACTTGTATGCTTGGGAAGGAAAAGAGGACATGGATTTTGGTGAGCAACTAACACTGCCTTGCTTGCTACTATCTTTTGAATGAATTTTACCATCCCCACACTGAATTCCATTACCAAATGAGTGCTATCTAAAGACACATAGATCTAATGAATACCAAAAGTCATGCTTTAGACAATAGGTTTTCACCCTCAGAAGTGCATCAGTCCCCAGGGGGGTAGTCTGGGTGCCATTTTTTGAGGATCATTCACCACCTTGCCATATGTTGCTAACATTTCTCATCTATCATGCCCAATCTCTTCTCCAAAGACTAAGACAACTTCCTGAAAGAAAAAGATAAGAATGCCCTCACCCTAGTCTGCTCCAAGACAAGGACCTCTCTTTTACATCGCCATTATATTCACCACTTCTTCCCTGCAATCAACTATAAATTTGATGACATAGAAATAATTCCATCAATATTTTTTGAAAAACAAGAAAATAAATGAATGAATGACAAGATTCCTTAAATTAAATAATTGTATGTTTAGGATCCAGTTTAAATTCCAGAAATTCTCTACAAATTTGTTATTACTTTATGGAGAAGGAAATTGTATTCTTAAAAAGTCAGTATTTTGTTTAAGGCCATGTAACTAATTATCAATAGAGTTCAGAAAAGAAAGTTTCCCAATTTCCAGCCCACTGGGTATAGTTTGGAAGCCTTGCCTTTAAAAGTGGGGCATGTAAAATGTTGTTGGCAGTTTAGTAAAGATTAGTTCAGCATGTTTATTCTGATTAGCAACAAGGGCTTCACAAACATTAAGACATGGAATGCCAATAAATCAATTACTCTATAGAAGCAAATCACTTTAGAAGGTGCATTAACTTCCTTGAACCACTAGGCTACCAATTAGTAACAGACTGCCTCTTTGTGCTTATTGGTGACCCACAGGAGATAATGTCACCCCCGAGGTGTTTAATACACTCCCAGGGTGGGATCCAACAAATCATCATCATTGTTATTTATTAGAATTACAAAATTACCCCTTTCCTAGTCCTACAGTATAATATAGTGGTTCTAGGCAGAAAACTACAGATAACATAGCAATTTATATCCTCATATAAATAATACTACAAGGCTACAGTAACCAAAACAGCATGGTACTGGTACCAAAACAGAGATATAGACCAATGGAACAGAACAGAGTCCTCAGAAATAACACCACACATCTACAGCCATCTGATCTTTGATAAACCTGAGAAAAACAAGAAATGGGGAAAGGATTCCCTATTTAATAAATGGTGCTGGGAAAATTGGCTAGCCATAAGTAGAAAGCTGAAACTGGATCCTTTCCTTACTCCTTACACAAAAATTAATTCAAGATGGAGTAAAGACTTAAATGTTAGGCCTAATACCATAAAAACCCTAGAAGAAAACCTAGGTAATACCACTCAGGACATAGGCATGGGCAAGGACTTCATGTCTAAAACACCAAAAGCAATGGCAACAAAAGCCAAAATTGACAAATGGGATCTCATTAAACTAAAGAGCTTCTGCACAGCAAAAGAAACTACCATCAGAGTGAACAGGCAACCTACAGAATGGGAGAAAATTTTTGCAATCTACTCATCTGACAAAGGGCTAATATCCAGAACCTACAAAGTACTCAAACAAATTTATGAGAAAAAAACAAACAACCCCATCGAAAAGTGGGCAAAGGATATGAACAGACACTTCTCAAAAGAAGACATTCATACAGCCAACAGACACATGAAAAAATGCTCATCATCACTGGCCATCAGAGAAATGCAAATCAAAACCACAATGAGATACCATCTCACACCAGTTAGAATGGCAGTCATTAAAAAGTCAGGAAACAACAGGTGCTGGAGAGGATGTGGAGAAATAGGAACACTTTTACACTGTTGGTGGGACTGTAAACTAGTTCAACCATTATGGAAAACAGTATGGCGATTCCTCAAGGATCTAGAACTAGATGTACTATATGACCCAGCCATCCCATTACTGGGTATATACCCAAAGGATTATAAATCATGCTGCTCTAAAGACACATGCACATGTATGTTTATTGCAGCACTATTCACAATAGCAAAGACTTGGAATCAACCCAAATATCTAGGAATCCAACTTACTAGGGATGTGAATTGCATTTTTCAATTCTAGAATTTCTGCTTGATTCTTTTTAATTATTTTAATCTGATTGTTAAACTTATCTGATAGAATTCTGAGTTCCTTCTGTGTTATCTTGAATTTCCTTGAGTTTCCTCAAAACACCTATTTTGAATTCTCTGTCTGAAAGGTCATATATCTCTGCTTCTCCATGATTGGTATTTCATTCTCTTTGAAGCAATTGTGAATGGAAGTTCATTCATGATTTGGCTCTCTGTTTGTCTGTTACTGGTGTATAAGAATGCTTGTGATTTTTGCACATTAATTTTGTATCCTGAGACTTTGCTGAAGTTGCTTATCAGCTTAAGGAGATTTTGGGCTGAGACAATGGGGTTTTCTAAATATACAATCATGTCATCTGCAAACAGGGACAATTTGACTTCTTCTTTTCCTAACTGAATACCCTTGATTTCTTTCTCTTGCCTGATTGCCCTAGCCAGAACTTCCAACACTATGTTGAATAGGAGTGGTGAGAGAGGGCATCCCTGTCTTGTGCCAGTTTTCAAAGGGAATTTTTCCAGTTTTTGCCCATTCAGTATGATATTGGCTGTGGGTTTGTCATAAATAGCTCTTATTATTTTGAGATACGTTCCATCAATACCGAATTTATTGAGAGTTTTTAGCATGGAGGGCTGTTGAATTTTGTCAAAGGCCTTTTCTGCATCTATTGAGATAATCATGTGGCTTTTGTCTTTGGTTCTGTTTATATGCTGGATTACGTTTATTGACTTGCGTATGTTGAACCAGCCTTGCATCCCAGGGATGAAGCCCACTTGATCATGGTGGATAAGCTTTTTGATGTGCTGCTGGATCCGGTTTGCCAGTATTTTATTGAGGATTTTTGCATCGATGTTCATCAGGGATATTGGTCTAAAATTCTCTTTTTTTGTTGTGTCTCTGCCAGGCTTTTGGTATCAGGATGATGTTGCCCTCACAAAAGGAGTTAATTATATGATGATATAACATATAAGTATGTGATTACATACAGCAAATGAAACATTCAACAAGGTGAAAAGGCAACCCACAAAATGGAAGAAAATATTTGCGAACTACCCATCTGACAAGTGATTAATAACCAGATTATATAAGGAGCTCAAACAACCCTGTAAGAAAAAAGTCTAATAATCCAATTTTAAATGGAGAAAATATATGAATAGTCACTTCTCAAAAGAAGACACAGAAATGGCAAACAATTATATAAAAAGGTGTTCAGCATCACTGATCATCAGAGAAATGCAAATGAAAACTACAATGAGATAGCATCTCACCCCAGTTAAAATGTCTTATTCCAAAAGACAGGCAATAGCAAATGCTGGCAAGGATGTGGAGAAAAGGGAACCCTTGTACACTGTTTGTGAGAATGAAAATTAGTACAACCATTATGCAGAATAATTTAGAAGTTCCTCCAAAAACTAAAAATTGACCTACTATATGATTGAGCAATCCCACTGCTGGGTTTATATCCAAAAGAAAGGAAATCAGTATATTGAACAGATATCTGCATTCCCATGTTTATTGCAGCACTGTTCAAAATAGCCAAGATTTGGAAGCAACCTAAGTGTCCACCAACAGATGAATGGATAAAGAAAATATGGTACTTTTACACAATGGAGTAATATTCAGTAATAAAAAAGAATGTGATCCTGTCATTTGCAACAACATGGATGGAACTGGAGGTCATTATGTTAAGTGACATAAGGTAGGGACTGAAAGACAAAAATCACATGCTATCACTTATTTGTGGGATCTAAAAAATCAAAACAGTTGAATTCATGGAGATAGAGAATAGAATGACGATTATCAGAGGCTGGGAGGGAAATTGGTGGGGGGGGGGAAGGACAGGTGATGGTTAAGGTGTCAAAAAAAATAGAATGAATGAATGAATGAGACCTAGTATTTCATAGTACAACAGGGAGACTATAGTCCATAATAATTTAAGTTTACATTTAAAAATAACTAAAAGAGTATATAATTGGATTGTTTGTAATACAAAGGAGAAATGTCTGAATGGATGGATATCCAATTTTGCATGATGTGATTATTATACACTGCATACCTGTACCATAATATCTTACGGACTCCATAAACATACACACCTACTTTGTACCCACAACAATTAAAAATCAAAATATCAAAAAAAAGAGTGGTGATGATAATGACGGCTGGGCTATTTACAATGACTCACACCTGTAATCTCGGCTACTTGCTGGGCTGAGCCCAGGAGTTCAAAAATAGCTTGAGCTATGTCATAATAATAATAATAATAATAATAATAATAATAACAATTAGTATTTTTTGAGAACTTGCTATCAGCCAGGCACTGATGAATTGCATTGACACGCAACGTAGTCTCTTGGAATCACCCAATGCTGTGTATTTGCTGATTGGAGACAAAGGGACAGTCACTGAGGCAGAAGACAGAAAACATTGTGAGGGAGGAAGGAAGAAAGAGAAACCAAGGAAGCTAGACTTTTTAACAGCCTGCTTTCATGGGAACTAATCCATCCTCAGGAAAGCAAGAACTCACTTCTGTGTGAGGTCATTGATCTGTTCATGAGAGATTTGCCCCCATGACTCAAACATCACCAACTAGGCCCCACCTCCCTCCCACAATGGGAATCAAATTCCTTTTTTCTTTCTTTCTTTCTTTCTTTCTTTCTTTCTTTCTTTCTTTCTTTCTTTCTTTCTTTCTTTCTTTCTTTCCATCTTTCTTTCCTTCTTTCTTTCTTTCTTTCTTTTTTTTCACAGAGTTTTGTTCTTGTTGCCCAAGCTGGAGTGCAATGGCACAATCTCTGCTCACCCCAACCACCACCTCCTGAGTTCAAGCGATTCTCCTGCCTCAGCCTCCTGAGTAGCTGGGATTACAGGCATGTAGCACCACGCCTGGCTAATTTTGTATTTTTAATAGAGATGGGGTTTCTCCATGTTGGCTAGGCTGGTCTCAAACACCCGACCTCAGGTGATCCGCCCGCCTTAGCCTCCCAAAATGCTGGGATTACAGGTGTGAGCCACCGCGCACAGCCAGGGAATCAAATTTCAACATGAGTTTTGGTGGGGACAAACTATGTGCCAATGTATCCCAGGTGCCACAGCAAATTGATAGAGGCACCATGGGATATTTTTAATTTTCTTGTGAAACACTGTGGCATCTATCAGATACCATGTGAACTACTAGCTTGAGATAATTTGGTTTCATCATCAGATTGTTACATTCTTTTCGATGATGTCATAGTTTTGAGGCTGGATTTTTAACATTTGCTATCATAAAGAGCAAGTACCACATGAAAATCAATGTGAAATAAGAAACCAGGGCTCCCTCTGATACGTACTTTACCCCAGAAGCAGCAGCCCTGTGGACCCAACTGAGACATGCTCAGAAACTAACCCAGTGGCCTCTTTTATGCCTACCGATTCTTTCCTAACATCCACTTATATCAAAAAGATATATGAAGACCATCTGAGCTGATGCCTACTGGCTACAGGCAAATGCAAATAATGAAAGTCATGAGCCTCCCAGAGGTCTCAAAGATCATATCTCTGATTAAAACCATCTCAATGCCTTTATGTCACCTTTCCAACAGTATTCAAGCAGTGATTCACTCAGTGTGTTTGTTAATTGGTCTTAGTTCCCTATCTGCAAAATGTTTTTCTGCCAAGAGTCATGCTCAATGTCTAAGCACATTGGAGCTCACACTTTCAGATTCTTTCAGCTTCCATAGTTGCATTTCTCCTGCAGGAGAGATAGGCTTGTTAACACAAGAGCAGCAGCACAGTTTCTGTTCCAAGGAATTATGGAAATGGATTCTGTATCTGGCACTTTTCTGGGATTTCAAGCAACCAAATTTAAAATTATTGTATTAAATCATAGCCTAATGCAATGAATCTCCAGGCAAATTTTAAAGGGGTAAAGTCCTATTGACAAACTTCATTAATTTTGTCTAAAGATGAAAATAAAAGAAAAAATGGAGCAGAAAACATCTAAAGAGATGCGACGCCAAAATAAGGGTTCATTTAAAGCTTTCCATTCAGTAAGTAGAGCAAGTGATTGACTCCTTCAGCAAAGGGCAGAGAATTTGCTAACTTATGAAACCACTGAATATTGGAGATGGAAGGGGTCTTAGAGTTTCCCATGTTTCTTATTTTCGGATCAGAAAATTGTGACTGGAGGGATAAGTGAGGAAGCATGGTATAAAGAAAACATACGTTTTAGCATCAGGGTAACATGAGTGCTAATCTCAGGTAATCAGTGACCACCTTGGAAATGCTCCAGCGCTTCCTCAACTCCCTGATCTGTGGTGTCTCCTTTGCTGGAGTCACTAACATCTCCATCACAGAGTGGTTGAGGGTTTCATATGTGATGGCACAAGGCCCAGCACATGGTCAAAACTGGATCTTCCCATCACCTTTTTATTTCTTTGCCCAAAGCACACTTGAGACAGAACAGAGAATGAACCATAGGGCTCCATTCCCTAGTCTAATTCTGTCTGTTCCCTGGATACACCCAGAATCTCTGCCCCTCTTGGCTGTTGTTTAGACTAAAATATCTTTGACCAATAATATCACAAGGGTGTCTTTATGCCAAGATGCTGGTCATGAAATTCTAAGAACCCTGTGGGTTCTTCTCCCAGATATAAGGACAGATGTGTGTTATTCACTTCTCATTTCCTACCCTGGTCCACATCCTGACTCAAGGACATTTCCAGATGACCAACTTGATTTCCTCAAACGTGATGTTTCTCAGAGGTTGAAGAAGAAACATAATCTACAGAAAACTGGAAAACAGTGGTGTTGTAATAACGATTTGTTTCTTCCATTCTGGCATTCCTCCAAACAGACCAAAATCAATCTACTTTTCATTTTTTCAGGGAAATTCATTTTTGTAAATGTATCAGACCAGAGCAGGGAAACTTATTTTGTATTAATACAGAAGTGCTACTTCTAACGATAAAATTTTAAAAAAGAAAGAAGGAGGGAAGGAAAGAGGGAGGGAGGGGGAGAAGGAAGGAAGCATGGAAGGAGGGAGGGAGGGAAGGAAGGAAGGAAGGAAGGAAGGAAGGAAGGAAGGAAGGAAGGAAGGAAGGAAGGAAGGAAGGAAGGAAAGAAGGAAGGGGATTGAGTCGACACTGGAGGGATAAGTGAGGAAGCATGGTGGTATTAATACAAAATAAACTTTAGGAAGAAAAGATGAAAGTTTGTTGGGAGGGAAGGAGAAAGAAAAAAGAGAAAAGAGAAAACAATACGAAAGAGTAATTACAGCAAGATATTTCCCAAACCATAAGATGAAAGCAGAAAGACAGCTAAAGCAGGCTTCCCCTTCCACTCTCACCCCTTACCTCATTTTCTCCCCTTACTTTCACACTCCTTGCCATTGCCAACATTGTTTGCCCCACTTGGAAAAGTCTCTCTCAAGCACTCTGCTTATTCAAATCCTGCCCATGCTTTAGGGCACAACCTGAATCCCAGCTATTCTGCAAAGCCATTCCTGATCTCTCTGCATAGAAGAGAGCTGTCCCGTCTCTCTTAAATCCAATTGGGACACTCACTGAGCTAGCCATTTACTGCCTTCTACTCCAAACATTTGTTCCTTTTTTAATTACAAAAGAAATACATGTTCATAATAAATCATAAGTAATTTATTTAATATTAAGTAAACATTTGCATATTTCCATAATTGTTTAACAATTAATAAATAAATCACAAAATAATACAGAAATGTTTAGCATAAAGAGTACTAGTCCCTGGCCCTGCTCTCACTAACTGGAAGAAAGTGCCCTTGTAGAACTCCATCTATGCACATTTGGAAAAGAAACACACACACAAACACTTCTGTGTGTGGGACATGGGGGTGGGAGTTGGGGAGTGTTTACAGATATCAGTTGAGATCTCCCTGTCTCTTTAGGGCCTATTAAGATAAACTTGGACTATTTATTTCATGGGCTGTGCATTCTCAAAGTCCTTCCACAGGACTTTGTGGACCTCTGTGACTTCCAAATGCACAACTTGCATTCTCATGGCCGTCTCCATCTCTGAGCTCCTTCTTGCTTGTGCCAACTCAACTTAGTTTGTAGACTTATTTTCCCATCTGACAGATACTACATGTTTTCTGTACCACATTAATCCAGACATGAAACTCAATTCCTTCTTTCATACCTTCAAAAAACCCCACTCACATAGAGCAATTTGTATATTTTTTTAAAATTTTTTATTATTATTATACTTTAAGTTGTAGGGTACATGTGCATAATGTGCAGGTTTGTTACATATGTATACTTGTGCCATGTTGCTGTGCTGCACCCATCAACTCGTCAGCACCCATCAACTCGTCATTTACATCAGGTATAATTCCCAATGCAATCCCTCCCCCCACCCCCTCCCCATCACAGGCCCCAGTGTGTGATGTTCCCCTTCCCAAGTACAAGTGATCCCACTGTTCAGTTCCCACCTATGAGTGAGAACATGCGGTGTTTGGTTTTCTGTTCTTGTGATAGTTTGCTAAGAATGATGGCTTCCAGCTGCATCCATGTCCCTACAAAGGACACAAACTCATCCTTTTTTATGGCTGCATAGTATTTCATGGTGTATATGTGCCACATTTTCTTAATCCAGTCTGTCACTGATGGACATTTGGGTGGATTCCAAGTCTTTGCTATTGTGAATAGCGCCGCAATAAATATACGTGTGCATGTGTCTTTATAGCAGCATGATTTATAATCCTTTGGGTATATACCCAGTAATGGGATGGCTGGGTCATATGGTACATCTAGTTCTAGATCCTTGAGGAATCTCCATACTGTTTTCCATAATGGTTGAACTAGTTTACAGTCCCACCAACAGTGTAAAAGTGTTCCTATTTCTCCACATCCTCTCCAGCACCTGTTGTTTCCTGACTTTTTAATGATCGCCATTCTAACTGGTGTGAGATGGTATCTCATTGTGGTTTTGATTTGCATTTCTCTGATGGCCAGTGATGATGAGCATTTTTTCATGTGTCTGTTGGCTGTATGAATGTCTTCTTTTGAGAAATGTCTGTTCATATCCTTTGCCCACTTTTTGATGGGGCTGTTTGTTTTTTTCTCATAAATTTGTTTGAGTTCTTTGTAGGTTCTGGATATTAGCCCTTTGTCAGATGAGTAGATTGCAAAAATTTTCTCCCATTCTGTAGGTTGCCTGTTCACTAGTTTCTTTTGCTGTGCAGAAGCTCTTTAGTTTAATGAGATCCCATTTGTCAATTTTGGCTTTTGCTGCCGTTGCTTTTGGTGTTTTAGACATGAAGTCTTTGCCCATGCCTATGTCCTGAATGGTACTACCTAGGTTTTCCTCTAGGGTTTTTATGGTATTAGGTCTAACATTTAAGTCTCTAATCCATCTTGAATTAATTTTCATATAAGGAGTAAGGAAAGGATCAAGTTTCAGCTTTCTACTTATGGCTAGCCAATTTTCCCAGCACCATTTATTAAATAGGGAATCCTTTCCCCATTTCTTGTTTCTCTCAGGTTTGTCAAAGATCAGATGGCTGTAGATGTGTGATATTATTTCTGAGGACTCTGTTCTGTTCCATTGGTCTATATCTCTGTTTTGGTACCAGTACCATGCTGTTTTGGTTACTGTAGCCTTGTAGTATAGTTTGAAGTCAGGTAGCGTGATGCCTCCAGCTTTGTTCTTTTGACTTAGGATTGTCTTGGAGATGCGGGCTCTTTTTTGGCTCCATATGAACTTTAAAGCAGTTTTTTCCAATTCTGTGAAGAAACTCATTGGTAGCTTGATGGGGATGGCATTGAATCTATAAATAACCTTGGGCAGTATGGCCATTTTCACGATATTGATTCTTCCTATCCATGAGCATGGTATGTTCTTCCATTTGTTTGTGTCCTCTTTTATTTCATTGAGCAGTGGTTTGTAGTTCTCCTTGAAGAGGTCCTTTACATCCCTTGTAAGTTGGATTCCTAGGTATTTTATTCTCTTTGAAGCAATTGTGAATGGAAGTTCATTCATGATTTGGCTCTCTGTTTGTCTGTTACTGGTGTATACGAATGCTTGTGATTTTTGCACATTAATTTTGTATCCTGAGACTTTGCTGAAGTTGCTTATCAGCTTAAGGAGATTTTGGGCTGAGACAATGGGGTTTTCTAAATATACAATCATGTCATCTGCAAACAGGGACAATTTGACTTCTTCTTTTCCTAACTGAATCCCCTTGATTTCTTTCTCTTGCCTGATTGCCCTAGCCAGAACTTGCAACACTATGCTGAATAGGAGTGGTGAGAGAGGGCATCCCTGTCTTGTGCCAGTTTTCAAAGGGAATTTTTCCAGTTTTTGCCCATTCAGTATGATATTGGCTGTGGGTTTGTCATAAATAGCTCTTATTATTTTGAGGTACGTTCCATCAATACTGAATTTGTTGAGCGTTTTTAGCATGAAGAACTGTTGAATTTTGTCAAAAGCCTTTTCTGCATCTATTGAAATAATCATGTGGTTCTTGTCTTTGGTTCTGTTTATATGCTGGACTATGTTTATTGATTTGCAAATGTTGAACCAGCCTTGCATCCCAGGGATGAAGCCCACTTGATCATGGTGGATAAGCTTTTTGATGTGCTGCTGAATCCGGTTTGCCAGTATTTTATTGAGGATTTGTGCATCGATGTTCATCAGGGATATTGGTCTAAAATTCTCTTTTTTTGTTGTGTGTCTGCCAGGCTTTGGTATCAGGATGATGTTGGCCTCATAAAATGAGTTAGGGAGGATTCCCTCTTTTTCTATTGATTGGAATAGTTTCAGAAGGAATGGTACCAGCTCCTCCTTGTACCTCTGGTAGAATTCAGCTGTGAATCCATCTGGTCCTGGACTTTTTTTGGTTGGTAGGCTATTAATTATTGCCTCAATTTCAGAGCCTGCTCTTGGTCTATTCAGGGATTCAACTTCTTCCTGGTTTAGTCTTGGAAGAGTGTAAGTGTCCAGGAAATTATCCATTTCTTCTAGATTTTCTAGTTTATTTGCGTAGAGGTGTTTATAGTATTCTCTGATGGTAGTTTGTATTTCTGTGGGGTCAGTGGTGATATCCCCTTTATCATTTTTTATTGCGTCTATTTGATTCTTCTCTCTTTTCTTCTTTATTAGTCTTGCTAGCGGTCTGTGAATTTTGTTGATCTTTTCAAAAAACCAACTCCTGGATTCATTGATTTTTTGGAGGGTTTTTTGTGTCTCTATCTCCTTCAGTTCTGCTCTGATCTTAGTTATTTCTTGCCTTCTGCTAGCTTTTGAATGCGTTTGCTCTTGCTTCTCTAGTTCTTTTAATTGTGATGTTAGAGTGTCAATTTTAGATCTTTCCTGCTTTCTCTTGTGGGCATTTAGTGCTATAAATTTCCCTCTACACACTGCTTTAAATGTGTCCTAGAGATTCTGGTATGTTGTATCTTTGTTCTCATTGGTTTCAAAGAACATCTTTATTTCTGCCTTCATTTCGTTATTTACCCAGTAGTCATTCAGGAGCAGGTTGTTCAGTTTCCATGTAGTTGAGCGGTTTGGATTGAGTTTCTTAGTCCTGAGTTCTAGTTTGATTGCACTGTGGTCTGAGACACAGTTTGTTATAATTTCTGTTCTTGTACATTTGCTGAGGAGTGCTTTACTTCCAATTATGTGGTCAATTATGGAGTAAGTGCGATGTGGTGCTGAGAAGAATGTATATTCTGTAGATTTGGGGTGGAGAGTTCTATAGATGTCTATTAGGTCTGCTTGCTGCAGAGATGAGTTCAATTCCTGGATATCCTTGTTAACTTTCTGTCTCGTTGATCTGTCTAATGTTGACAGTGGAGTGTTGAAGTCTCCCATTATTATTGTATGGGAGTCTAAGTCTCTTTGTAAGTCTCTAAGGACTTGCTTTATGAATCTGGGTGCTCCTGTATTGGGCGCATATATATTTAGGATAGTTAGCTCTTCCTGTTGAATTGATCCTTTTACCATTATGTAATGGCCTTCTTTGTCTCTTTTGATCTTTGATGGTTTAAAGTCTGTTTTATCAGAGACTAGCCGCTGGGAAGCTCCAACTGGGTGGAGCTCACAGCAGCTCAAGGAAACCTGCCTGTCTCTGTAGACTCCACCTCTGGGGACAGGGCACAGTAAACAACAATGAAAGCAGCAGAAACCTCTGCAGACGCAAACGACTCTGTCTGACAGCTTTGAAGAGAGCAGTGGATCTCTCAACACGGTGGTTGAGATCTGAGAAGGGACAGACTGCCTGCTCAAGTGGGTCCCTGACCCCTGAGTAGCCTAACTGGGAGACATCCCCCACTAGGGGCAGTCTGACACCCCACACCTCACAGGGTGGAGTACACCCCTGAGAGGAAGCTTCCAAAGCAAGAATCAGACAGGTACACTCGCTGTTCAGCAATATTCTATCTTCTGCAGCCTCTGCTGCTGACACCCAGGCAAACAGGGTCTGGAGTGGACCTCAAGCAATCTCCAACAGACCTACAGCTGAGGGCCCTGACTGTTAGAAGGAAAACTATCAAACAGGAAGGACACCTACACCAAAACCCCATCAGTACGTCACCATCATCATCAAAGACCAGAGGCAGATAAAACCACAAAGATGGGGAAAAAGCAGGGCAGAAAAGCTGGAAATTCAAAAAATAAGAGCGCATCTCCCCCAGCAAAGGAGCGCAGCTCATCGCCAGCAACGGATCAAAGCTTGATGGAGAATGACTGACAAGATGAGAGAAGAAGGCTTCAGTCCATCAAACTTCTCAGAGCTAAAGGAGGAATTACGTACCCAGTGCAAAGAAACTAAAAATCTTGAAAAAAAAGTGGAAGAATTGATGGCTAGAGTAATTAATGCAGAGAAGGTCATAAACGAAATGAAAGAGATGAAAACCATGACACGAGAAATACGTGACAAATGCACAAGCTTCAGTAATGGACTCGATCTACTGGAAGAAAGAGTATCAGTGACTGAGGATCAAATGAATGAAATGAAGCGAGAAGAGAAACCAAAAGAAAAAAGAAGAAAAACAAATGAACAAAGCCTGCAAGAAGTATGGGATTATGTAAAAAGACCAAATCTACGTCTGATTGGGGTGCCTGAAAGTGAGGGGGAAAATGGAACCAAGTTGGAAAACACTCTTCAGGATATCATCCAGGAGAACTTCCCCAACCTAGTAGGGCAGGCCAACATTCAAATCCAGGAAATACAGAGAACGCCACAAAGATACTCCTCGAGAAGAGTAACTCCAAGACACATAATTGCCAGATTCACCAAAGTTGAAATGAAGGAAAAAATCTTAAGGGCAGCCAGAGAGAAAGGTTGGGTTACCCACAAAGGGAAGCCCATCAGACTAACAGCAGATCTCTCGGCAGAAACTCTACAAGCCAGAAGAGAGTGGGGGCCAATATTCAACATTCTTAAAGAAAAGAATTTTAAACCCAGAATTTCATATCCAGCCAAACTAAGTTTCCTAAGTGAAGGAGAAATAAAATCATTTACAGATAAGCAAATGCTTAGAGATTTTGTCACCACTAGGCCTGCCTTACAAGAGACCCTGAAGGAAGCACTAAACATGGAAAGGAACAACTGGTACCAGCCATTGCAAAAACATGCCAAAATGTAAAGACCATTGAGGCTAGGAAGAAACTGCATCAACTAACAAGCAAAATAACCAGTTAATATCATAATGGCAGGATCAAGTTCACACATAACAATATTAACCTTAAATGTAAATGGACTAAATGGTCCAATTAAAAGACACAGACTGGCAAACTGGATAAAGAGCCAAGACCCATCAGTCTGCTGTATTCAGGAGACCCATCTCACACGCAGAGACATACATAGGCTCAAAATAAAGGGATGGAGGAAGATTTACCAAGCAAATGGAGAGCAATTTGTATATTTAGTAGATATTTCTGAAGATCTTGGGAAACAAAAGGAGGGTTCCCTCTGTAGCAGCACAAACTCCTCGAAGTGAACATTAGATCTCTCTGTTCTTACAAGGTCTTCAGCCAGCCATCACCAATGACTTTGACCATGGGAGAAGAAAGAAATGGTTGAATGGCTAATCTAGCCCAGCTGAGTTGGAGACCATAAATCTTTAATGGGATAAGCCCAAAATTTCTGTGACATTCCTAATCAATATCCAGGTACCTAAATACAGGAATATCCAAAAGAAGAATTAGAATCCTCTAGATTTGTGGTTTTCTGCAACAACAAAGCTAAAGAAGAAATTAGTTGAGAGGTTCGGGTTTATAACAATAGTTTTTCTTTTCTTTATTGGGTGTGTGTGTATGTGTGTTTGTTTGTGTGTGTGTGTGTGTGTGTTTTACAGAGTGAACAATTCCCCTTGTGAAAGATTGGTTGAAGGACATTCAAACATAGAAATAAACTCCTTCTATACTTTGTCTTTCTCAAGTAATAGCCTCAGGGCTTTCCTTCTCTTCACTCCGGACTTTTAGTAGAAGAACCTTTTTTACTGACTTTACTTTCTCTACTCCTGTTCACTCCTCCACTTATTAAATTTGACTTCGCCCATGCCTCTCCACTTCACTGTAATTTCTCTTACACTATTAGAGTACTTTAATTCTTTGGAGAGCAACTTTCCTCTTGAAACCTCAACTCCCTTGGATACTGCATTCACGTTCTGTTTTGCTTTTTGTCTTAGCCTTCTGACTCCTCTTTTGTAATCTCTGTCACATATTTCTTCTGCTGGTGGTTTAAATATTGATATTCCCTTAGGGTTCCTGAGACCTTGTTGGTCCATGGCTCTCTTCTCTTTTCTCTATTGCTGGAGTGATCTTTAGAAATCATAGATCTGATTATATCCCTTCTTGGCTAATGCTTTAATCTTTCATTAGGATGAATTCCAACCCCCCTTAGAATAGAGTCCAACAGTATTTATCATCCATCCTCATTTATGTCTCCAGCCTCATCTCTCATCACTCCACACCCCATGCCCAGCAACTTCATGCTGTAGTTGCACAGAATCACTCACAGCTCTTCAAATGTGCCTTGCTCTCGTTGCACATACAGCTCATTCTTGCCTAGACACCCTTCCCTTAATTTTTTACCTAGCTTAGGTGTCATCTTGCTTGGAGGACTTTCCAGTCCCCACCCCAGTCAGGGATAGGTGCTGCATCTGAGTAAACCCACTGAACCCTGTCTATCTCTATCATAGCACTTATTTCATTGTATTATAATGGTAAGAGTATGTACTTATCTCCTATAACAGACTGAATTCTTTACAGGCATGGATTATATTTTATTAATCTCTCTGTTCCCAGTACCTAGCAAAGTACCTAGCTTAGTCAGAATGAGATAAACTGTGCTGTAGTAAAAAAATAACCCCCCGAATTTCAGTGGCAAAGGTTTATTTATCACTCCCAGAGAGACTGATTCAGATAAAAAGATGTTTCAAGATATTTCCTCCATGCAATGACTCAGAAATCAAGGCTTCTTACATCTTGTGACTCCAACATTTCAACATATAGCCCCCATGGGCCCTGAGATGAGGAAAGAATGAGTTTGACAGTGTCACACTGACTTTTAAATGCTTCAGAATGAAGATTGCGCACATCATTTCACTCACAGCCCACTGGCCAGAAATAGTTGCACAACTTCAATTTAACCACCAGGGAGACTGGAAAATAAAGGGAGAACATGAACTATTTGGTGAGCACTATAGACATTGCCACAGGTATGTTGAATCAATAAACCCCAGTAAGAACAGTATAAAGTTATAGCTTGGTTCATTCATCAGACAATGATAGAATTCTTGTTGGCACACCGTTGTGAAATAAAAGAAACTTGTGTTTGAGTTACTTGAAATCAAATATCAATCTTGAAGTCTTTTCAACATCTTCCCAACCACTAGTTTTTAGCTTCAGTGTTTTTCTTGATTTCTATCTAAAACTGGGAGGTGGGGGAGAGCAAATAAATTGCACCCACCCAAAAACATACATCTACACTACAGGACGTCTGAGGCTTAAATAAGTACAATGTATAATCTTCATCATAATTATCAGCAGCCACTACTGCTGCCACAGTTGACAAACGCCATGGTGATGCCTGTGCATAAGTGTTCACTCTACAGCCACTGTGAAAACTATGACTCCTCATCAGCCCTGCACATACTCCTGTCACTCACTCCCCACATCACAACCGATTATTCTAAGCAATCAAAAGCGAAGCCAGCGCTAAAACAGGAATGGAAAAATATTTACAAGAATCTCATAAAACCAGCAGGCAAAACAGCAAAACATACCAAACAATTTTCATTTCTTCCATTAACCCCTTCCTTTCCTTCTGGTCTTCATCTACCTCCCCAGTTTTCACTGTTCTTCCAGATAAATGTCTGAGATCATTTACAATTTTCTCTAGTAGTGTTTGCGTTCAAATGAGGGACTCCCCAAAAGCCAGATGATAGTGGCAGCATTATTAGGGGCTGGGCTGATACACTACATTCTCTCAATGATGCTCCACAAGTAGCATCTACTTACAAGCCAGCTTTACTCACAACACTTGGCCCTTTTCATGTGACTCACATCTCCTGCCTCAGAGAAATAATTGACTGCCTATGTTTAAATATATTTTTTCACCTGACTTTAATACGCAAAGGGAAAATGAAGAGCCTAGACCTCACAGCTTCTGAGCTGCAGTCTCCCCTCTTTTCTCCCGCTTTTTGTTTTATTCGTGCAACACGCATTTATTAAATCATATACTGTGTCAAGCATGCACAGTATGCCAAGGGATAAAACAGGATATATCTCCTAAAGCATCCCACTGTCTAGATTAGTGATTTTAAACTGCAGGTCATGACCCATGAGTGGGTCATGAAATCAATGTAGTGAGTCATGCCAAGTGTTGTGTGTGTTTGTTTGTTTGGAGTACAATAGAACAGAAAACATAATAGTATATAATGTTTCATGAAAATTTTGCTTCATTTCTTATTTCTAATATGAATGTGTGTTCCCAGTTGTAATGTAAAATGATTTTATTTTGATCATGGTTAAAAAAATTTATAAACATGGCTCCAGTGGAAAAGAAGCATAGAAAGCAAGTACTGTTCTTGTGGCTACTAATCCCCCCCTTTATTTTTCTAGCAACTCATTGTCTATTTTATGTATTTTAAGTTTTGGGTTACAAAACATATGTGGTTCTATAAGATTGCAAAGTAGCATGCACGGTCTGAAATATCCCTCCTTTACTGCAGCTCTAGAGAATTCATAGAGGGGAGAAGAATGTGTTCAGTGTCACCAGGGGAAGCCAAGGAACAAGAGGAAATAAGAGGAACCAGAGATAAAGTACCTGCTTTGTTTTAAGAAAAAACACAGACATTTAAATTTTTAATAATACTAAAAGGGGAGAACAAACCTAAATATGAGTCTACAAAAATTAGGGATAGCCAAAATAAAACTAGAATGCATGATTTTAAGCCAGTGCAATCCCTCCCCCCTCCCCCTTCCCCATGATAGGCCCTGGTGTGTGATGTTCCCCTTCCCGAGTCCAAGTGATCTCATTGTTCAGTTCCCACCTATGAGTGAGAACATGCGGTGTTTGGTTTTCTGTTCTTGTGATAATTTGCTAAGAATGATGGTTTCCAGCTGCATCCATGTCCCTACAAAGGACACAAACTCATCCTTTTTTATGGCTGCATAGTATTCCATGGTGTATATGTGCCACATTTTCTTAATCCAGTCTGTCACTGATGGACATTTGGGTGGATTCCAAGTCTTTGCTATTGTGAATAGTGCCGCAATAAACATACATGTGCATGTGTCTTTATAGCAGCATGATTTATAATCCTTTGGGTATATACCCAGTAATGGGATGGCTGGGTCATATGGTACATCTAGTTCTAGATCCTTGAGGAATCGCCATACTGTTTTCCATAATGGTTGAACTAGTTTACAATCCCACCAACAGTGTAAAAGTGTTCCTATTTCTCCACATCCTCTCCAGCACCTGTTGTTTCCTGACTTTTTAATGATCGCCATTCTAACTGGTGTGAGATGGTATCTCATTGTGGTTTTGATTTGCATTTCTCTGATGGCCAGTGATGATGAGCATTTTTTCATGTGTCTGTTGGCTGTATGAACGTCTTCTTTTGAGAAGTGTCTGTTCATATCCTTTGCCCACTTTTTGATGGGGTTGTACCAATGAGTTTCTTCACAGAATTGGAAAAAACTGCTTTAAAGTTCATATGGAACCAAAAAAGAGCCCGCATCTCCAAGACAATCCTAAGTCAAAAGAACAAAGCTGAAGGCATCACGCTACCTGACTTCAAACTATACTACAAGGCTACAGTAACCAAAACAGCATGGTACTGGTACCAAAACAGAGATATAGACCAATGGAACAGAACAGAGTCCTCAGAAATAATACCACACATCTACAGCCATCTGATCTTTGACAAACCTGAGAGAAACAAGAAATGGGGAAAGGATTCCCTATTTAATAAATGGTGCTGGGAAAATTGGCTAGCCATAAGTAGAAAGCTGAAACTGGATCCTTTCCTCACTCCTTATACGAAAATTAATTCAAGATGGATTAGAGACTTAAATGCTCGACCTAATACCATAAAAACCCTAGAGGAAAACCTAGGTAGTACCATTCAGGACATAGGCATGGGCAAAAACTTCATGTCTAAAACACCAAAAGCAATGGCAGCAAAAGCCAAAATTGACAAATGGGATCTCATTAAACTAAAGAGCTTCTGCACAGCAAAAGAAACTACCATCAGAGTGAACAGGCAACCTACAGAATGGGAGAAAACTTTTGCAATCTACTCATCTGACAAAGGGCTAATATCCAGAACCTACAAAGAACTCAAACAAATTTACAAGAAAAAAAGGACAAAAAAAAATTCTAACCACATGGTTACTGCAGAAGTCACACTTAAAAGAATAATAAAGGTTGAAAATAAAGGAGTGAAGAAAAATATACAAAGCAAATACAAAACACGAAAGCTATGCCGGGCACAGTGGCTCACGCCTGTAATCCCAGCACTTTGGGAGGCCGAAGCGGGCGAATCATGAGGTCAGGAGATCGAGAACATCCTGGCTAACACGGTGAAACCCTGTCTCTACTAAAACTACAAAAAATTAGCCGGGCATGGTGGCGGGTGCCTGTAGTCCCAGCTACTCAGGAGGCCTGAGGCAGGAGAAAGGCATGAACCCGAGAGGCAGAGCTTGCAGTGAGCCAAGATCGAGCCACTGCACTCCAGCCTGGGTGACAGAGTGAGACTCTGTCTCAAAAAGAAAAAAAAAGGTCATAAAACACAAAGGGGATGTTATATACTCATAAAAAGAAAACATATCAAGATTTAACTATCATTAACATATATACATATACCTAAACATAGACACTTGTAATATATATAACAATAACTAGCAATGTTAACAAGCCTCTCTCCAAAACCCATAGCTAAAGCAAATAAATGATCAGTTGTAACAGAATTTAAACCAATATTTGACCAAAACCTAAAATCAATCATCATAGAATGAACTACTAGAACACAAGAATTAAATCTCAAATGCTTTCAATAAAATGTAATTAGTATTTCATTTTTATTATGAAAAAATACACTCTAATATTAAATGTCTAAAATAATTTCTTAACTCTATCAGCACTAGATTGCTCCTGCAGTGACTATTATACACAATTGTGAGATGAAATAGATATTCAAGGTATTAGTTTCCTAAAGCTGCTGCAACAAAGTACCACAGACAGGGTAGTTTAAAACAACAGAAACATATTCTCTCACAGTTCTAGAGGTCACAGGTCTGAAATCAAGGTGTCAGAAGGGCCATGATCCCCATGAAGGCTTTAGGGGAGAATCCTCCTTGACTCTCTCCTAGCTTCTGGTAGTTGCCAGCAATCTTAGGCATTCTTTGGCTTGTAATATAATTGCATCACTCCAATCTCTGCCTCCATCTTCATGTGGCCATCTTGTCTCTGTGGGCATATGTATGTCTTCAAACAGCCCTCTTTATAAAGACAACAGTCATCAGGCCACCCTAACTCAGTGTGACCTCATCTTTAATTATATCTACAAACACGTTATGTATAAATAAAGTCACAATCTGAGGTTCTGGGTGGACATGGATCTTTGGAGGGACACTATTCAACCCAGTACACTTAGTTACAATCAACTTTGGGGGAGAAGCAAGGTGATTTTGGGGTAGTTCATCTTGTACAGAGCATTGTTGTTGGTGATGTCTCCTCAAGGTCTTAAATATTCCTTCCCATCTAATGCAGCTGAATTAGACAAAAAATTATTTTATTTTTAACTCTATTATTCTGCTTTGTATTTTATTTAAATTTTTCTAAAGTTTAGCTCAAAAAAGGTATAATGTTCTTCCTAACATTATCTTCTTAATGGACTGTATTAGTCTATATAATAAAGATATACACCAGACTGGGTAATTTATAAAGAAAAAGAGGCTTAATGGACTCACAGTTCCACATGACTGGGGAAGCCCCACAATCATGGTGGAAGGTGAAAGAGGAGAAAGCCACGTCTTACATGGCAGCAGGCAAGAGGGTATGTGCAGGGCAACTCCCCTTTATGAAACCATCAGATCTCATGATAGTTACTTACTATCATGAAAACAGCATGGGAAAAACCCACTCCCATAATTTAATTACCTCCCAACAGGCCCCTCCCATGACACATGGGGATTATTACAATTCAAGGTGGGATTTGCGTGGGGACACAGAGCCAAACCATATCATGCACTAATGTATAATATTTGTATTAAATACTACCAATCTATTTTCTTATTTACTCAATTATTTGGAATGCCTTAATAATTTATTTTGTATATAAAATTAGTAGCTTTCACAATCATCAATTATTATCACATCATTGACTTTATTCAATAATAAATATGCAATTATAGCTCACCCAGCTGTTAGAATTTCAATACATAAAGCACATAAGGAGATATTTTTCTTACAGTTCATATCAATACCTGACCTGTATTTTAAAGGGAACAAATTAAAAATAAATCTAAACAATGTGCCAAATTTATATAATAGATGTGGTTATTAGATGTGAGAGTAACTTGAGTGATTGGAAATCATTTATCCCAAAATTCAGAGTTGATAGAAACTATATTTAGATAGGCATTCTACCATTTGGGCTTCCCAAAGGCTGAGGTCAAAGTCGAAATGGAATTGTGGATTATGGCAGAAGTGAACTTTGGTGCATATACAGCATATATTTAAGTTTATGAAGTAGGCAGAAAGTACATATGCTTTTTTTTTTTAATCACATTTGGAACAAAAGTTGACCATGTTCTAGGCCAAATGGAAGCCTTAATACATTCCAAAGAATCTACATCTTGTGTGTACAGCTTTCTCTAATCATAAGACTAGAAAATTAGTCATCAGCTGGGCACGGTGTCTAGTGCCTATAATCCCAGCACTTTGGGAGGCTGAGGCAGGCAGATAGCTTGAGCCTAGGAGTTCAAGACTAGCCTGGGCAACATAGTGAGGCTCTGTCTCTACAAAAATATAAAATAAAATAAAATAAGAAAATTAGTCATCAATAATAAAAGATAGTTTAACTGATTCCATGTGTCTAGAACTTAAAGAGAATATTATTAAATAATATCTGAGTTAAGATTTCATGGGATGTCAGGAAATACTAAGATGTGACAACATTAAAATCCCTATAGAACAAATACATGGTACATAGCTAAAATGAATTATAGATGGAGATTATAACTATAGTGTCTCTCTATATATACACACATATATACATATACATACAAACATACATATATGTAGAATACTGGACACAGAATTCAATTCAAAAAATTACAGATCACATAAAAATACACTGAAAATCAATGAAAAACAGGATATTGAGAAAATAAAAAACTGATCATTTGAAAAGATTTATATGAGAGAGAGAGGATTTTTTAAAAAGAAATACGAAATAGAAAAGGAAAGGATCCTAAATACCCTTGCCATTTGGATTCTGCTCAGATTCTACCAAAAGGAGACACTCATAGCAGATTAGGAATTAGGAAGAAGGTGGAGACCATTCTGCTGCTAAGGCAGCATGCAACAGCAGCAGCAGCAGCAATGGTGGCAGCAGCAAGCAAGCAGCCAAGGATTCCTGGAACGGCATGCTTGGTTCCCTTGACAGCAGTGGCAACAACATATGATGGCATGTGACCCTGGATACTTGAGACCTTCTGAAGAGTAGGGGCTCATAGAAGCGTGGCAGTCAGCAGATGACCAGGGGTTCCAGAAGTGGCTACATAGCAGTGCTGAGACACAGGAGTGTAGAGGCCAAAGAGCACTGGCTCCAGGGCTATTCCACCTTCTCCATTTCCAGTTTCCATTCCTTCCAACACTAGAGAATCTTCAACCTGATTCTCTGTAAAATTCCTCTCTGTTGTGATATCAGAAGTGGCTTCTGTTGTCCTGACCTGCTGCTGTCTAATACAGAAGATGAAGCCCCTAGAGGGAGTACACATCAACGTTTATCTTCCTGCTGCTACTTTTGTTAGAAGGATTGCTGAGGGGGTGGGATGGGGCAGAAATGGGAGAAGACTAGAGTCGACATCATTTTAGCGAATAAAATTTTCCTAAAACCTTAACTTTCTGAGATGGTGTTAGACTTGGCAGTTGCTGACTCCACACCATGTGAACTGTCACTAGATAGCATCATCAGCCCTGGACCATAAGCCAAGAAATTTGGATTTATATCCAAACTCTGTCATTGCAGTGTTCTAGGATGCTACACAGGCTACTAGTTCAGGTTTCAGCTGTTTCAGGTGCAAGTTACTAAATTTCTCTAAAGTTCAATTTTCTCAGGAAGATTTTTCTGAGAAAGATAATAACCACCTCACTACATGGTAGGTGCCCAACTTCTGAATGTCTTTCCCCAGATTCAATATTTTAAAAAACTATTACTTTATATAATAATAACTTGTACTAATTTTGACAATACATTGTTATTGGTAAAGCAGGTCTTCAAATAAACCCATTTCATTGTAAGATTGATGAGGAAAATATCAATTCCCAGCTGGGGATTATCTGTAATTGTCTGTGTGGAGTTGGCACATTCTCCTCATGTCTGCATGGGTTTTCTCCAGGTACTCCAGTTTCCTCTTACATCCCAAAGATGTGCATGTCAGGTAAATTGGTATGTCTAGATGGTCCGAATCTGAGAGCGTGTGTGTGTGTGTGTGTGTGTGTGTGTGTGTGTGTGTGAGAGAGAGAGAGAGAGGGGGGAAAGAAAGAAAAAGAAAGAAAGAAAGAAAGAAAGAAAGAAAGAAAGAAAGAAAGAAAGAAAGAAAGAAAGAAAGAAAGAAAGAAAGAAAGAAAAGAGAGAGAGAGAAAGAAAGAGAAAAAGAGTACACCCTGTGATAGAATGGCATCTGGGTCAGAGTTGGATCACATCTTGCTTCCTGAGCTACTGGGATAGGCTCTAGCCATGCACAACAATGAACTAGAATAATTGTGGAGAAGTTGAAAGCATTCCTCCTTAGAACTGGAACACGACTAGGATACCCACTCTCACCATTCCTATTCAGCATAGTACTAGAAGTCTTAGCCAGAGAAATCAGGCAAGAGAAAGAAATAAAAGGCATCCAAATTGGAAAATAGAAAATGAAATTATCTCTGTTCATTGATGATATGATCTCATATACAGAAAACTCTAAAGACTCCACAAAAAAAAAAAAAAAAAAAAAAAAACTCTTAGATTTGATAAATGAATTCAGTAAAGTTTCAGGATACAAAATCAATGTACAAAAATTAGTAGCGTTTCTATACACCAATAATGATCAAGTTGAAACCCAAACCAAGAAGGCAATCCCACTTACAATAGCTACAAATAAAATAAAATACTTAGGAATATATTTAACCGAGGAGGTGAAAATTCTCTACAAGGAAAACTATAAAACAATGATGAAAGCGATTGTAGATAACACAAACAAACAGAAAAATGTCTCAAGCTCATGGATTGGAAGAATAAATATTTTTTAAATTAAAATAAAATATTGTCCATATTGCCCAAAGTAATCTACAGATTCAGTTCAATCCCTATCAAAATACCAATGTCATTTTTCACAGAATTAGAAAACAAAAATCCTAAAACTTATACAGATCCCCCAAAAAGTTTCAAATAGCCAAAAAACTCCTAAGCAAAAAGAAAAAAGCTGGAGGAATCACATTACTTTACTTCAAATTATACTACATGGCTATAGTAACCAAAACAGCACAGCACTATTTAATAGACACATAGACCAATGGAACAGACTAGAGAACCCAGAAATAAAGCCACATATGTACAGCTTACTGACCTTTGACAAGGTCAGCAAAAACATACACTAAGGAAAGGATACCCTTTTCAATAAATGGTGCTGGGAAAATTTGATTGCCATATGTGGAATGATACTGGACCACTGTCTCTCATCATATGCAAAAATTAACTGAAGATGGATTAAAGACTTAAGGCCCCAAACTAAAAATACCAGAAGAAAACCTAGGGAAAACTCTCCTATACATTGGTATAGGCAAAGAATTCATGACTAAGACTCAAAAGCACAGGCAACAAAAACAAAATAGACAAATGGGACTTTGCTTCTGCACAGCAAAAGAAATAATCAACAGAGAGAACAGACAACCTGCAGAATGGGAGAAAATATTTGCAAACTGTGCATACAACAGGGGACTAAAATTCAGAATTTACAAAAAACTCAAACAACTCAGCAACAACAAAATTAAAAATCCAATAAAAAGTGGGCAAAGGGCATGAAAATATATTTTTTAACAGAAGACATACAAATGGCCAACAAGCATATGAAAAAAAGTGTTTAACATACTAATCACCAGAGAAATGCAAATTAAAGCCCCAGTGATATATCATCTTACACCAGTCAGAATAATTATTATTAAAAAGTCAAAAAATAACAGATGTTGGTGAGGCTGCAGAGAAAAGGGAATGCTTATACGCTATTAGTAGGGACTTAAATTAGTACAATCTCTATGGAAAACAGTATGGATATTTCTTAAATAACTAAAAATAGAACTACCATTAAATCCAGCAATCCCATAACTTGGTATCTACCAAAAGGAAAAGAAATCATTATATCAACAAGATACCTGCACTCATATGTTTACTGCAGTACTATTCACAACAGCAAAGATATGGAGTCAACTTAAGTTTCCATCAGTGGATGGCTGGATAAAGAAAACGTGGTACATATACAGCATGGAATACTGTGCAGCCATAAAAAGAACAAGATCATGTCTTTCGTGGGAACATGGATGGAGCTGGAGGCTATTATTCTTAGCAAACTAACTCAGGAACACCAAACCAAGTGCCACATGTTCTCGCTTATAAGTGGGAGCCAAATGATGAGAACTTATGAACACAAAGAAGGGAACAAGAGACACTGAGGTCTATTTGAGGGTGGAGGCTGGGAGGAGGGAGAGGAGCAGAAAAAATAAGTATCGGGTACTAGGCTTAGTACCTGAGTGATGAAATAATCTGTGCACGAACCCCTATGACAGAGGTTTACCTATATAACAAACCTTCACCCCAAACCTAAAATAAAAGTTTAAAAAAGCAAATGTGGTATATACACATAATTGAATACTACTCAGCCAAAAATAAAGAATGAAATTATGTCTTTTGCAACAACATGGATGGAACTGGAGATCATTATCTTAAATGAAACAACTCAGAAACATAAAATGAAATACCACATGTTCTCACAGATAAGTGGAAGCTAAATAATGTGTATACGTGGACATAGAGTGTAGAATGATAGACCCTGGATACTCCAAAGGGTAGGGAGCAGCAGGGGAGATGGGTGATGAGAAATTACTTCATGGGTACAGTTTACATTATTCTGGCGATGGATACACTAAAAGCCAAGACTTCACCACTACACAATATATCCATGTAACAAAACAGCACTTGTATCCCTTAAATTTATGCAAATAAAAATTATCTTACTTGTTTTTATTAATCTTAAATGTATGTATAGCTCACATTTATTTCAATGTTTAATATTAGAACTGTTTTGGGTCTTTATTTAGAAGTTTAGTGATGTTTTTGTGACCAAAAATATGTTGTAGGAACTTACTCTTGTTTATGTCAATTTAAAATTGGTTTCGTTATACTATATTGTTTCACTTAAAGTCGAAGTTTCCAAGAACATATCAACAACATGAAGCAAAAACTGTACTATTATTCAATTCTTATTTTGTTATTAAACTTTTCATTGCTCATATCTATCTCATCTCCCTTAGTAGACTAGATTTCTTGAGATTAGGATTATACAAGGCATTTTTACTTTATTTAGAGTAATCGATGCTCTCGGTTTGCCTCAGACAGAGGAAGTTCCCGTATATGGGACTTTCAGTACTAAGACCAGGGAAGTCCCTAGTAAGTCACATGTGTGGTTCACCCTGCTTTACATCAACCTTCATATTTAGTTAAATGCCCTAATAAAGTTAATAGATGAATTTTTCTTCCCTACCTCAATTTTAATCACTGGTTTTATTTCAGTTTATCATTACTTAAATGGGGCGACAAATCATAAAGAAGTGTAATTAATGACAGTAATAATTGAGTTATAGCTATTTCCTATTTTAAAATTTCAGTTTTGTGCATAATATATTTTCCTTATTTTACTAATATTTGTGATGAAAGATTGTTAATAAGAAAGTGATATTCTCCACTTATACACTGCTGTTGGGAATGTAAATTAATACAACCTCTATTGGAAACAGTATGGCAATGTCTCAAAGAGCTAAAAGTACATCTACCATTCAATCCAGTAATCCCACTACTGGATATCTACCCAAAGAAAAAGAAGTACTATATCGAAAAGACAGCTTCATGTGTATGTTCACCACAGCACAATTCACAATTGCAAATATATGGAATAAACCTAAGTGCCCATCAACTGATGAGTGGATAAAGAAAATGTGATATAGATATAGAAATAGATAGATAGATATCATTGAATACTGCTCAGTCACACAAAACAATGAAATAATGTCTTTTGCAGCAACTTGGATGGAACTGGAGGCCACAGTTCTAAGTGAAGTAACTCAAGAATGGAAAACCAAATATCACATGTTCTTGCTTATGGGTAGGAGCTTAGTTGTGGGTATGCAAAGGCATACAGAGTGGTACAACGGACTTTAGATACTCAAAAGGGGGAAGGGTAGGAGTGGGGTGAGGGATGAAAAACTACCCATTGGATACAATGTACACTACTCGGGTGATATGAATACTAAAATCTGAAACTTCATGCCTATACAATTCATCCATGTAACCAAAAACCACCTGCACCCTTAAAGCTATTAAAGAGGTATTCTCAATCATACAGTTCAAATACTGGTTTGCTCCTGAAGTTCAGGGACTATGTGAATTCTTTTCAAACTATATAAAACATACCGTAAAGATAAAGCCCCAAAGCAACATAAGAATTAATTTTGAAAAATAAGTTTAAATTATTGTGACTTTCTTGCATAATTTAGACTTCTGAGTTCCCTCTCTGAGTACTTTTTTCCTCCAAGAATACAATTCTCAAAATTTTAAAACTGGTTAGGCAATTTGGGATTCCTCTGGGATTTTGATGCCAAAACCTCCACTGACATTGTGAGGAGTTAAAGGTTATAATTACTTTGCCTGTAGCAATATCACTGCCTTTAAAATAAAAGCCTCAGGACTTTTTTTAATGTATTAGATTACATTCCATTCAAAAGGAAAGGATTTATTATACAGAAAAATGTACTAAGAGCACACTGATCTTTCTTCACAAAGTCTCTATTTTTCTAACATGAATTTTAAGACTGTTATCACAGATTTATGAAAAAATTTATTCCACTAATCCTCCGTTTTTTAAAAATCAAGTTCCCCTGGTATGTCAACTTTTATTTTTATTTTTATTTTTCAATCAGTCACTATTCTTTGTGGTACAAAACCCATGCTCCTCTGGTAGGATGGGGGTAGAAATGCCCCAGACTCTGTCAGATGAGACTTGGGACACTTGGTCACAGCTAATGAATAACAGCAGGTAGACCAATGCTTCCCTGCATGGCACTATAACTTCTGCATAGAAGAGAAGCCAAACACCATGGTAAATACGGCCCTTAGGCTACACAGAGCTACCCACAAAGAGCAAAGAAGCAGAATTTAGTGCTCAGAAAGGGGTAATCATGAATTAAAATGGTACAGCCCAGGAGCATTTAGGTACTTGAATAATTAGAGTTGGTCTGGGAATGGGCTGCATAGTGGCTGACATATGGGATGATGTGAAATGTTCCGGAAAGAACCAGGAAAAGGGTAGAACATATATTATATGACCATTTCAGACAGGAAGTGATACTTGTCTCAGGTCCTAAAGTAACTTGGTCAAAACACAAAGAGAAGAGCTCAGATCTCCTGATAGCTAATCTAGTGCTCTTCCTACTATGATATGCTGCCTGAAATTCTACATTAGTATTTCTGTTTTTTAGAAGTGTCTACTGATAAAATGCAAGTATTCCTGAGAAGGATATAGCTTAAACCTAGCATTAGTTATTACAGAAAGGTATGTTCAGGAAGTCAAGAGCTTCTGGTAAATTGCACTATCAGGTTTTTTCTAATAACAGAACTGAGCAGTTTTAATGGTAGAAAAAGAAGGTCTGAGGACAGCACCAGGGGCTTCCCAGGAATAAGACTAAAGGAAGGGAAATGCTCTAGTGAGTCAGGGAAGCCTAAATTCCTCCTTGGACCTGGGAGGAGAAGGCACTGTAAGCATGAAAGCAGAGCCACAGCAAACCGAGCCTTTCACACAATTTCATCCAAGATCAGCCCAGATCCTCATTCTGCAGAAAACAAAGACTGTGGGTAAGAGAAGATGGGAAAGAGTCAGAGAGAGCAGCCATGAGGGTTTTCTCCAAGGTGGATTGGTCACTAGAACAGACTGAGGCCATCTCTGCTGGAGGAGGCCTTCACATCAATCAGTACTGCAACTCTAAGACAGACTGGTACCCTGATTTCATTCCTTCCTCTCTCCAATCATAGGCTTAGGTCCTTTCCAATTCTTTTCCCTCACTGCACCATTCTGCCAGCACTTTGTTTTCACACCAGTGGATAGGGGTGTGTGTGTGTGTGTGTGTGTGTGTGTGTGTGTGCATGTGGCAGAGAGAGAAGTAAAGTAACATAGGAAATGCCTAGTATGTTCCAGCTGCTCTGTGAGACGCATCATATACACATAACTTCGCTTTATCATCACAAGACTTTATCATCACTTAGAGGCCAGTGTGGTGGAAAGCATTGTTCTTATAAAGAAACTGAGGAAACTGAGGCTCAGGGAGGCTAAGCAATTTTCCCCAGGTCACAGAGTTAATCACTGGCATAGCCAGAATTTGTATCTAAAACTGTCTGATTCCAAATTTGATTTTCATCCTTCCACACTGCATTGACATAATTAGGATTCTTATTTCTTTAAAAAAATTAGAGTCTCTACTTTTTCAAGACTGTTAAATATACAGTACATTATTATGTCCCAATGCATAAAGATTTTCAATCAATAATACCCATTTCACACCAGAGATGTGGTATTGTATACTGGAAAGAGGGTTAGCCTGGGAGAGTGAAATTCGAAGCTATGACCTCAGCTGCTAAATCTGGAAAGCCATTTAAGCTCCTTATGACTCTGATGAATTATCATCAGAAAATTAGAATTGCAATATTTCCATTACATGACATGAGCAAATGTAAAGTGCCTTGTAAATTGTACACCATCATGCAAAAGGAAAATAATAATAAAAGTAAAATGCGGGCAACCTCTCAAACGTTCATCAGCTGGTGAGTGGATTAAAAAAAACTGTGGTACAACTCTACAATGAGATACTGTTAAGCAATTTAAAAGAACAAACTACTAATACATGCAACAACATAGATTAATCTCAAATGCATTATGCTAAGTGAAAAAAGGCAAACTCTAAGGCCATATCCTGTATGATTCCATTGATATGACATTCTGAGAAAAGCAAAACTGTCATGACAGAAAACAGATTAGTTGTTGCCAAGGACTGGAGGTAGGAAAAAGGGTTGAGTACAAAGGAGAGTAAAATAACTTCAGGACTGATGGAAATATACTATAGCTAAATTGTGGTGGTGGTTACATGACTATATGTGTTTGTCAGAGTGTTCGGAATTGTATACATAAAAATGTGAATTATACCTCAATAAACCAGAATTTTTTTAAAAAGTAGAAGATGGTGCCAAACACTTAATTCTAACTAGTTATAAAATTCTGATTTGATTATTTTGAGGAACCATTGCACCCTGATACACAAGATGCTTTAGTTCCTTTGGAACAAATGCTTGCTCTGAGTTAGACAGCATCTTCGTGATCATGAATGATTAATATGGCCTCCTGTTCAAAGATCTTTGCAGATTCTTTGCTGAGAGCCATATTCCCGGTCAGCTTCTTTTTAAAGCAATCTCTGTTTGGCAAAGGTTGTACCTTTAACTTGATGCTTCAGAAGCATTCCAAGCTGAACCACTTTCAAAATGCAGGATGCAGCCAGGCACAAGCTCCTCCTGGCATCTTGTAATATGGGAAGAACGGACCTTGTTATCTCCCGAAGAGAATATCCAAGAGCTCAGCCGTAATTACCCGGATCTGGAGTCTGGCTTGCCCTTCCTTAATGCTAAGCAGGCTGCTGCTGAATCAGAAGAAAGCCTATAGAGGTTTTTCTATTTGAAATGGCAACATTTTCCAGGGTAGGCATTAACTGACATTAGCAGGGCTTCCTATCTCAAAATCAATTTGCAACATTTCAGTTTTGAAAGGTAAAGGCCAAAGGGATAAGAGCTAGGTTTTTAGACAACAGAACTACATTACCTTTCTGATCTGAAGTATATATTTTTTAAAATAACACACATTCTCTGAATGAGGATTTCCATTTTTTGTGTGTGTTAACTTGGGAAATCTATTTCAATTTTTTCTACATGGCTTTCAAATACTTATTTTTGAAAGTCTTGATAATGGCAATTATTGAAGCTATGAATTTAAAACCCCCAACCATCAGACATTCTTAAATAAAACAACATTTTCATTAGATTTCTAATCTGTACCTTTTTTCAATTCAGCAAGGAAATAAATCCATTAGATATTCAAATATGTATAAGGGAAGCCGCAATCTTAAACCTTGTGAGTCCTCTGATTAGCCACTGTAACAATCTTGAAGCTGAAGACAATAAATTTCCTTTTACTTTTTAAATCCTTTTTTATCCCTACATTTGACCAGTTTCTTGCACATTAATTTCGTGTGATGAGGGAGCCCCATTTTTTACAGTAGAGAGAATTCCTTTTCTTTCCTGTGGAATATTTTTCAAATAAGTTTTCTAATTCCCCCAGCTACATCCCATGCAATTGGCAATCTCAAAAATGCAAAGCTTCCATCAGAGAGGTCTTTGCCAGGCACACAGGCAGCTTTAAGATTCAACCAAGCATTTAGACAGTGTTCCCACTCTGGAGAAATGACTGATTGGATGGACTAAATGGGCTTCCGAAGTGATTTCCAAACGGCTATATATATATATAAAAAAAAGGAGGCTAATTAAATATAGTCATTGAGAGCAGTACTTAACTCGTCAAGTTCCTGTGTTATACATTCTTCTCAAAGAAGCCATGTGCTCTGGATTTCTCAATAAAAACAGGAAAATGAAAAGGAGTGTAAATGTCCAGTAACATTTAGCAAAGGTTTAGCAAACAATGGGACATCAACCAAAAGGAATGCTATGTGGTTATTTAAAATAATAATTAGCAAAACTTTAGGAATATAGGGAGATCTTATAATACACTAAAGGAAAAAGAAGATTGTTAGGTGGTGTGCTCATTACAATTATAATCCTGTAAAAATGTATGCTTGTGAACAATTGGAATCTAATAAAATATACAGAAATTGTAATCGTTCTGTTTAAATGAGGGGTATATGAGTGAGTCCTGTATTTTTAAAATTTTTCTCAATGCTGTGATAATATCCTTTTTTAACTTAAAGAATGTTTTTCATCTGCACTCTTGTTACTGGAGATAGGAATATGAATTGTGACTTTACGTGAGGCATTCTGAGCACCATGAATTCAATCCAAGCGGCAGTGTTGCCTAGCAACAGGATAACTTTTCCGCAGTGCGATTCCCCAGTAGCAGAAACCTATGAAGTATCTCCTGAGGAATTCCCTACCTTAAGTGCACCCCATACTCTTATTACCCTGTTCTTACATTCCACTGCTTTGGGGAAATTTCATAATATAATCATGTGGGAATATTAAAATTAGGAGGGCTGCATTTTAAAATCTATAGCCCTGACTGTTAACCTCTCTGCCTTGGAGCAGGAGAATAGAGTAAAGGACACTTCTAGATTTCTTCCACTCTCTAATACTCCCCCAGATAAGAACAAGGAAGGAAAATGGTGAGAGCTTTGATTTCTAAACTTTATGGATGACAGTCTGACATAGCTGTCATCAGATGTAATGTTTCCTCTTGTTTTATTATTAAGAGTTTATCTTTTTTAGATATAATGACATAATTTACATACTACAAAATTCATCCTTTTAAAGTGTACAGTTCAGTGGTTTTTAGTATATTTACAGAGCTGTACAACCATCACCACAGTCAATGTTAGAACATTTTTATCACCTCATAAAGAAACTTTGTACCAATTAGCATTCACTCCCCATTTCTTCTCAGCCCTCCCATCCACCAGGCAGCCATCAATCTACTCTCTGTCTCTGTGGATTTGCCTATTCTGGAGAGTATATAATGGAACCACACAGTATGTGGTCTTTTATGTCTGGTTTCTTTCACTAAGTATAATGTTTTCCAGGTTTATCCACATTGTAGCATGTATCAGGACTGCCTTTCTTTTTATTGCTGACTAATGTTCTATTTACATATATATACCATAATCTGCTTATACAATTATCCATTCATGGATATTTGGACTATTTCCACTTTTTGGCTATTATAAATAATGCTGCTATGAGCACTTGTGCACAAGTTTTTGTATGGACACATTTTATTTCTCTTGGAAATATACCTAAGAATGGGGTTGCTGGGTTATATGGTAACTCTATGTTTAACATTTTGAGGAAGTGTTAAACTGTTTTCCAAACTGGCTGTGTCATTTTAATCCCCACCAGCAGTGTATAAGGGTTCCAATTCCTCCACATCCTCACCAACATCTGCTATGTCTGTCTTTTTGGATAACAGCCATCCTAGTGGTTATGCAGTGTTATCTTTTGGTTTTGATTTGCATTTCCATGATGGCTAATGATGTTGAACATCTTGGCATGTACTTATTGACCATTTGTATATCTTCTTTGGAGAAATGTCTCTTCAAATGCTTTGCCCATTTCTAAATTAGGTTATGTGTCTCTATTGTTAAGTTACTTTTTCTTTCTTTTTTTCTTGTGATATTCATTGTGGAGATGTGCTGACATAAAGGCCTTCACAGCTCCCCAAACACTCAGCCCAAGAAAGTTACCACTGGTTAAGGAGGAGAAGAGAGGGCAGTCACTGTACATCAGTGTCAGTGAATGGAGACACGGCAGGCCCCAGGGAATGCTCCCACTGAACACACTCAGATCTGTCTGCTATCCTCACATCACCCCTGAAATTAGAATCTTGTTATTCAGCCTCCACAAAGCACAATGCCTGCTCCTGCTCTCAAACAGCACTGGGAGTGGAGGATGGGGGGAGACTCTGTATTGTAAAAAGAAAAGAATGGCCATTGCCACCTCCCACCATCCCTTCACCCCCCTCCTAACCATGGTCAGATTCTGTGCCTCTGCCTGTTATATTGCCCACTATTTAACTCACTATTTGCAACACAGCAGTCTGACAAATGATTGACAAATAAATGAATGTCAAAACTTCTTTCTTCATTTAAGTAACAGTGGATTGGGACAGGAGGCCCATAATTTCTGCTATTGCTTGCAAATTCCCTATATGTTCCATTTTTAACACATATTTAACACTTAATGCTCTGAGCATTTTGCAAGAATTAATTTAATCCTCACAATTCTGTGATGTAGGCAATGTTATTATCTCCATTTTACAGATGAAGACGCTGAAGCATAGAGAGGCAAATTAGCCTGCCCAAGGCAAATAGCTGGTGGATAGTGATGCCAGATTCAGACTCATCCTGGCTCTTGTCTGTGCTCTCAATTGCCAGGTGAAGCTCCTTCACCACGTTTGTTTTAATATATGCCCCTTACAGGATTGTGGAGGAAAGAAAGCCAATGTTAGAGCCTATGTCATGTGAAGGTGTCTCTTCACAAAAGATAGGTACAAAAAAGTCATCCAAAGCACATTTTTTGGTAAATAAAATCATATTAAACACACAATTTTGTTTAAAATTTTAAGGGAACCCTGCCATGAATCTATTCCCCAAAAAAGAATTCTGTGGTGACACAATGTCGACTTTTTTCCTGTATGTTAGCACTTGCTTTCCTTATGGCAAATTGTGCATTTGTTGTTGATAAAATGGTAGTCCCTAATTCAATTTGGCAAATAGCCAGCATTCTCTAAATGTTGAATGGAATTGAATAAATCAATGAAGTAATTAATGTGCAGTGCAGAAGTTTGCAGGTTCCTTGTCTGGACCAGGCCTCCCTCAGAGAAATAATTCATCCAGGCCTAGCAGGCTCTTGGAGACAAGTGTAATGTCCTTGCCCCATCCCCCGTCCCCAGAGGAGCAAATCAGCATTTTGCCATTATCATCACAGAGGTAATGATAAGTATAATAAGAAAGTATAAGGTTTATAGAGGATTTGTTATGTGACAGACACTGTTCCACATCATTATGTAGATTAATTCAAGAATCCTGCACCCCTGATCCTCCCCATGCTTCCATTCTGTCAAATGTATTCCAACTTTACTTGTCTCTCTGTTTGACTAGTTAGTCCATTTCTGGGTCTATGGCAAGCAGAGTGACAGGTTAAACCTAAGGTATGTAATTCAGAATGGTGTTGCCTCAAGGCAACCTAGGGTAGCACAGCTGAAGTCCACATGGGAATTGTGGCCAAAAAGGACCAAGACCAGAATAAAGCTGGGCCTTCATTCCAGTCAAAGACCACAAGGAACACTCCTGATTTTGCACAAGCTGGATTTATTATTCATTGCAGTGAGAGAAAATGTACATGCTGGGGAACCATGGGGCATCTCAGTAAGAGGATGTTAGAAAAGACTTGTCTTAGGATTGGGGCTGCTAGGTGCTTCGGGGAGGGTTTAAGGAAGCAGTGCTTTGCTCTGAAATGGAAAGGAAACAGGGGTAATTCTATGATTGAATGTCTTAATAAATCTTATCTAGAAGGAAGGCTAAAATGAGGCTAAATCTATGATTGGTAAAGAAGCAGCAGTCATTTATATTAACTTGGAGAGAGACATATTTTATCATTTATGTGGCTTGGACAATGTTTGTTTTGTCTGTGTTTAAACGTGGTTATGAAATGGTCTTGTTTTTGTTTTGATCCATTATGGCCATTGGGCAGCCTCAGCTGATGTTGGTGTTCTAGGAAATGGTTTATGTTCAACAAGAAAACACCAAGGCTAAACTGTTAGTGCCAGGTCAGCTCAAAGTAATGCCAAAGACCAGCTGATGGTACCAGGCCAGCTCCCAAAAGACAGAGGCTGCTTTTATTTTGTCCTCAGGGAAAATATGCAAAGTGTCAGATTTAAAGATGAAAGAGTAATATGCACTGCTGTCCTAAACAAGCTCCACTTCTCTCTTCTGTCTTTCTTTCTTTTTTTTATTTTTTTTTAATTTCTGTAGAGATAGGGTCTCACTACATTGCCCAGGCTGGTCTCGAACTCTTGGCCTAAAGTGATCCTTCTGCCTCTGCCTTTCTTCTTCTTTCATAGTAGAACTTGCACTTTGAGGATCTAGCCTGCCTCCGAGCAGACATGCCCTTCAGGAGAAGTGAGCCCCACTGCCCAACTCCAGAAGAAGACCTATGGGATCTTGGGATACTTCAATTCCCTTGATAAGGATTGGTTCAGAAAGGAGCATGTGACCTAACTTTGTCCAATGATTCTTGAGGCGTGTTCTCGCTGGGCACCTCTGAAAAGGGGACCTCTACACATTCTTAGGAGAGAACCACAGGAAGACATAATCTCTTTCATCTCATTTTTCTCGCTATGATGCTACCGGTCTGAGGATAATGCCAACACTGTGTACTCAGAACTGGAGATGCTAAGAACTTGGATTAATGACAACAACAAAGTTGCTAAATCAACCAACCCTGGAGACTCCTTACCTTAGGACTTCCAGTTACGTGAGATAATACATTTGTTCTTACATGAAAATACATTTTATTTTATTGGACATAATAAATTTCTTTTTTCTTTAGCCACTTGAGTGAGAATTTTCTGTTGCTTGCCTCCAATGTATTCTTAAAACGTGATAAGAATTAAAAGAAAAGATGAAAAGTCAGGGTGGTAGCCAAAAAACAGAGGACAGGATGAAGTGAAGTGCAAAACTAAAGTATGTGGTGTAGGATTTTTCTCTTGTGTGACAGCTTAATGGGATTGCAGGCTACCCAACTTAAATGTTATAGGCAACAACCTCAATTTTTCCTTTATCACTTCTCTAGATTAATCAATGCCCTTGACATCCTGTTGCATCTACGTTATGTAACCTCAGCTCACATAGATAAATCCCTCCAATTGTTTCTCCACCCCAGATCGTAGACTGCCAAGCACAGCTAGAGGTAAGAAGTGTTTCATTATAATGATAGGCTGTACTAAAAATCTAGACTTCACAATATCTTATGAGGACCTCATTGTCTAAAAATATTTTACATTGTAATTATTATTTTAAATTGACAAATTAATATTTCCTTCTTTTAAAATAAAAATGTCAACAGAAATGAAAAGGTAAAATTAAATGTGAAGATTAGTTGTATCTTTCTAGACTTTTTTTTTTCAGACGCATGCATATGTGGATGCAGGTGCAAATATACACATGTATTCACATACAGAAATTTAGTTTTGGTTTGATTTTTATGAAAAAAGCAAAGATACTCTGTGCTGGAAGAAAATCATTAGTAACATCCAATATGTATCCTTTGAGATATATCCTATACATATACAAATCTTTAAAATTATAGATATGCCTATATAAGCACACAGTTTTGTTAGGTGATATTTTTCCAGAAGAAAAACGGCATGCCATAAATATCATTGTTTTCACTTTAAATTAATATTGCTATCTTTCCACACCAACACCTATCTGTGCCATCACCTAACACAGACTTCCATCTAAATAGGATCACATTGTGGGGTTATACTGTATTTTTTTTTCAATCAATTGTCTATTGACTAGGAATTTATGTTATTTCCAATTTGATGTTTTTTTAAACAATTCTTCAGTGAACAACCTCACATGTTCACTTCTGTACATATGTGAAATTATTTCTACATGGCAAATTCACAGAAGAGGAACTTCTGCATCAAAGTGAAAGCACTGGTTAAATTTCAAAAGATAATGCCAAATTGGCCTCCAAAGATATGTTAGCACTTTACACTCTCACCAACAGTGTCTGAGATGCCAATTTCCCCGATTAACAGTACTACCAACTTCCTTCCAACTGCTTCTTGACCAATATTTTACTCATCCCTAAACACATCTCTAACCCATTCACTGAAATTGCAATTCCAAACTTGTAAATTTCCTCAGGTCTCCAACCAACTCTCTTCCTCTCAGCGAATAGCCTTTTACCTGTCTAAAAACATGGGGCTCACCCAACAAGCTCTGCCTTATCAACTCATCTCCCTTCATCTTCATTCATCTTCCACTCGTTACGCTAAATCACAGACAGAGCCAGGTCTTCTACCTTGCCAAGGTTGGCTCTTTCAGCAGTGCCAACAGACCTATCCTTATCTTACTCTTCTCTCCAGGATCATTACAATTGCCTCCTAACTGGGTTCTGTTGCCCAGGCTCTCCCATCTCATCCAGCCTCCATAAGGCTGGGACACATCAAATTATGTCAACCTCCTGCTAAAAATCCTGTCTTGGCTTCCTAGTGCCTATGCAAGAGCACATAAACAACAGGCCCTATTCTTTCGTCTCTGTGCCTTTGCTAATTTTGTTCCTTTTTCCTAGAGTGTACTTCTTTCTGCTTCCAATTGAAGATTTCCACAGGTTTCAAGGCCCAACTCAAACGCCTCTCCTCCCTGAAGATTCTCCAAAACACCGAGGTAAAATTGGCCCATTCTTATGTTCCCAGAGCCTACATTTCTGCTTTCCTTTTGGCTCTTACCCTATCACACTTTTGACTATGTACATACATATTATATGTGCATACAATTGTTGTCTATGTACGTACATATTCATCTACACAGCTGTAAGATGTATTTCTTTTAGCTCAGAACCATGATTTTTTTATACTGTAGCACCTGGCACAGTGAAACTGCATAAAAATCTCTCAAAACTATTTTGTCAATATGTTTATTAGTGCCACGAAAATAGAAAGAACACTAACATTTGTTCAATAACAGACATCCAGATGGTGTATCATATAAATAAAACTTATTTGATAAAATCACAAGGAAATATTTAAATAAGGAATTATTATCTTTTGTGAAAAAAGCAAATGATCTCATATGTGTTTAATACTACAACCTGTAAAATATTATATGCATCTCTTCCTGTCTCCATCATGACATACTGTTTTTCCTCCAAATCTCATGAATGGGATACTCAAAACCTGCATAAATACACACATAATGGCTTAGCCTTATAAACAAGAACCGGAATCTTGATAACACAGCACAACTTCCTTGGTTTTCTAGGCCCCCACCATCACTACATCTCCAGTTAGGATTAAAGAAAAGATAATAGAGACAATGCTGAGTTTGGTGATGAGAAACTAAAGAGAGCCTCCTAGTCAGATCTTCTCTTACTAGGGAATAAGTGTGATCATTCACTTCATTTTGTTGAGAGGAAAATACAAATAATTACCACATCTAAACACATTAATTTTTTCTCCAACTTTATGGAGGTTTAATTGACAAATAAAAATTATATATACTTAAGGGGTGTGTGTGGGTGGGTGGGTGTGTGTGTGGTGAAAACCCTTAGGATCTACTTTCTTAGTAAATTTCAAGTATACCATGTGGGATTATTAACTATAGTCACCACGCTGTACATTAAGTCCCCAGAACATATTCATCTTATGACTGAAACTTTGTACCCTTTTACTGACATCTCCACATTATCCCCTCTCCCCAACTCCTGGAAACCATTGTTCTACTCTCTACTTCTATGAATTCAACTTTTTTAGATTACACATATAAGTAGGATTATACAGTATTTGCCCTTCTGTGTCTGGCTTATTTCACTTAGCATAATGTCCTCCAGGTTCATCCATGTTGTTGCAAATAGCAGGATTTCCTTCTTTTCAAGGCTGAATGATATTTGTGTGTGTGTGTGTGTGTGTGTGTGTGTGTGTGTCATAATTTATTTATCCATTCATCTGTCAGTAGACAGTTAGGTTGATTCCATATCTTGGCTATTGTGAATAGTGTGGCAATGAACATGAGAGTGCAGGCATCTCTTTAAGACATAGATTTCATTTCCTTTGGATGTATACCCAGTAGTGGGATTGCTGGATCATGCAGTGGATTTATTGTTAATTTTTAAAGGAACCTCCGTGTTGTTAAAATCTATTAATTGTTGACCCTACTAATTATTCCAAATTTGAAATTTTAATACTTGATACATATAAAATTAGAAAGACATGTTCATAATGGAAACATATGAAAAGTGGTAAACAATAATATTTACCACTTATTGAGTAGTTACTATGAACCAGACACACTGGGCCAATATTTTACATATAATCATTCATTTAATACTATCCAAGTGTAGTGGATACACTCACACTCATATTGTAAATCAGGAAAATGAGGTTTAGAAAAAGTAAGTAATTTGTCCAAGGACATGTAACTACTAAGTGTCAGGATACAAACACAAATATGCCTCTGACCCAAGCCCGTGCTCTTTGTCACTACTCTATACCACTAGAAACCATGAAGAAGGCCCATCCTTTTGTAAAGCTCTCTGCAAAAAAAGTTTCAAAAAGTACACATATGTCTCCTTTGTTTGAGCCCAACAAATCATGGATTTATTCTAAGAAAATAATCTTTCTTCCCGCTCCAACATCACTGCTGTTGAAGAATTTGTAATGTTCTTTGAATACTCCATTTGTTCCACTCTATTTCCCAGCCCCTTCCAGACTAGTTCTGATTGATGGCTGTTAACAGGGGGACATGTGTCATTCCCAGGTAGAAGCAGTGAAAGGTCTGTGCATAATTTTCCAGTCTTTTCTCTTTTGCCTAGATTCATGTTCCAGACAACAGCTATCATATTGTGAAACCTGCATCAGCCTGGGTGCTCCTCCCTCCAGTGACTCACGATGAATGTGTAGCATGAACAAGAAACAAGTCATTATTGCATTAAGCCACTGGTACTTGGGGATCAATTTGTTAATGAAACATAAGCTAGCCCATCCTGGCTAATATACCTGCCAAATAACAAATAATTTTAAATAGAAAAAAAAAAACTTTATATCCAAGGGTTTTTATTGCAGCATTAAAAAGAATTAAGATAATAAATGTCCAAAACACAGTCAAATAAGCTATTATACAACTTAATAGATAGTGAGGCTGCTTATTAAAATAAATGTAACAGTTATGATACAATATTAAAGGGAGAAAGCAAATTACAAACTGTTATCTTCTTTGACATGCATGCTAAAATAAAGCACCCATACTGAACTATAAAGAGACCTGGAAAAACAGTAAAACCAGTGTTTTGATAAATGTTGGAATAAAAAGGCAGGAGCAACATTGTTATTTTATGATGTTGTTTATAAAAGAATGTATTAAAATTTATCCTTTTCCCATACCCATCACATCAAATTAATACTTCCCTTTAAGTAATACATTTCTTAAGGTAAAACATTAGAAAACCAAAATAGAAATGTTGAAGTAAAGGAAAGCTTTAAGTTCATAATACTGGTTTTAACATAGTTATAATTAATAAAAAGAAATCAGATACTAGCAAATTAAACATTCATTTCTCTTCATTTGGCCAATTGAGAAACTATTTCTCCAGGTCAACTCTCTCCTTACTTTCTTGGCCCTGCTGAGATAAACCTAAATCATTCACTATTTTGTTCTCAGCATTTCTGTTCTACACTATAGTCTCCTGACCTACTAAGGAAGTCCCAACTATAAATAACACAGCAAACATCTCAGGAAAAAGTTAATTAAAGGCAGAAATTTAATTTAATCAATGGAGAAAAAACACCCTAGCTTGTAAATATAAACATATGATTTTAGGATATAGTCACTGTATTAGTCCATTTTCACACTGCTGATAAAGATGTAGCTGAGACTGGACAATTTACAAAAGAAAGAGGTTCAATGCACTTACAGTTCCACATGGCTGGAGAAGCCTCACAATCATGGCAGAAGGTGAAAGGCATATCTCACATGGTGGCAGACAAGAGAAGAAGAGGGATTGTGCAGGGAAACTCCCATTCTTAAAACCATCAGATGTCATGAGACTTACTCACTATCATGAGAACAGTATGGGAGAAGCTGCCCCCATGATTCAATTATCTCCCACCAGGTCCCTCCCACAATATGTGAGAATTCAAGATGAGATTTGGGTGGGGATACAGCCAAACCATATCAGTCACTGTTCCTGTTTCCTTCCCAAAAATGCTGTCTAACTTGTTTTTGGCATTTGAAAGAGGATTGAAATTCTCACTTGTTGGAATCTTCTTTGTAAGCCACCAAAAAGAATGACAGACTCAAGAGATGCCACAGAGGGAATGCTGAGCACAAGACTTGCTTCTGATGTACTTCCATAGATCTCTTGTAGCATGACTCACTTGCAAGTGAAACTATTTCAGAGAGCATCACCTGTTTAATTATAACTGCTATTTCCAAGCTTCACCATAAGACAAATGCCTTAACAATGACTCTTATTCCAAATGGAATGTATTACAGTATTGGCTTTTTATAGCTAGTATCCCAGTACTGCTTGGGCCATTTGGAATTGGAGGCAAACTTTGCTTTTCCCTAAGATCAGAATGTTTACTGTGGAATTCACAGGTATTCTTGACATACAGCTCTAGATTTGGCTTTAGTGAGTCAATAGAAAAAATAATAACAACTAAATAAAAACAAGTCTACTACAGTGCCATTGGGATTTAGTTACCCACAGATAAGCTCGTGAAAAGAAAGAAGTAATATCTTCTTCAAGATAAATTATAAGGACCAACTTCAACGAAAATAAATCACAAATAGAAAACACCCTCTGGAGAAAATCAAGAAAATGCCACCTATTGACATAATTATTTCACCAGTGACAATGCCTTACTTTCAGAGAAGTTGACTGAAGAAATCCACATATCCATCTAACATTGCAACCTAGATTAAAATGTCAATAAAAATTATTCCTGGTGACACTGAAGTACTGCTCAAAATAAAATGCTTTAATAATATCAGAAATAGAAGATATAATGTTAACAGTTTGAAAATGCTTGGCATTGTTATCCATGTTTAAGATGATTATCTAGAAAAAAATATTTAAACACCTGATGAATTTTACTCATTTGAAATGAGAGGTTTGTGGCAGATAGTATTGATTGCTTACCCAGAAAACATTTTCTCCTTCATCTTTGCTAAGAAAACCTCAGTTAGAGTCCTTTAGCTAGATGCTGTTAAGAAATAGTATTCCAAATGTGGAAATAAGGCAAAATAATGACTGTCTGTCCTTCAATGTCTAACAGGCCCAGCCAAAGAGTATTTATCTAATTATCTAAGGAAATGTACTTTTGTTTTACTTCCAATTTACTATTGATTCATTAAAGATAGATATTAACTTGTAGAACATTAATAAGTTGCAAGGAATTCCTGTCTGGTAAAAAAAGTAATAATAATCCCTAAGGTTACAATTTTATAGTCCTGTAGGGTAATGTCAGTTTTGTATCTATTTTGGCAATTGCATTTCAGCATTCTTTTTTTCCCTTGACACTATCTGTCACTTTCTCCTAACTACCTTTGAACTAGCTTTACTATTTTGATGGCTCTCTCATTAAGGAGTTATCTTTGACATGTGCTCATCCTATGCTTGTATGAGAGTCATATTTTTAACCATTTAAAATTTGTGATTTGACAGTATCCAGCTCCAGAGAATTAATTCTGATTAATCTCAGACATTTGTGGCATTCCTATATCCCTTTGTCAGTAATTGTTCTAGGGGTGGGGATATGGACCAATTCTGATCAATAAAACATAAAGAAATCCTGCTAGGGCCTTCAAAGAATAATTGTTTCCTCTGAAAGAGAGAGAATGAAGAGAAAGCCTCTTTTTCTACCACTCTCCATATGTTTTGCTTAAGATGGTGTCATACAAAACTGAGGCAGCCATGCCCATGGGAGGAGACATCACTGAATACACTGAAGATGACAGAGCAGATGAACCCAAGGAAGACCAGAGTCCTTGACACCATCACAGGGTTGCATAACTAACCCTGAACCGCCTAGTTCTGGGCTTCTGTAAACAACTAAGTCTTATTGGTAGTAGATATTATTAGACAAATGTTCCATTACTTGCAGCTAAAAGCACTTCTAACCAATATAGAAAGTAACAGGGAAAGAAATGAAATACAAAGATATATTATTTGCTTTCTTAGTTGGTACAATGAAAATAATTTCCAGAAATATTTTGGTTTTAACTTTATACTATCCCCAGAATGCAATCAGAAAATATGGAGGGATATTTGAATTTACTGCACTATGGTGGTGGGCTGGGGGCTGGCAGGTGTAGGAGTAGAATGAGAATAAACTATTACCCAGAAATATGCTTGGCCCATTTCAAGAAGGATATTTCTGAATCATTTCTTGAATTAAGAATACTTATTTAATGTGGTATATATACACCATGGAGTACCACTCAGCCATAAAACAGAATGAAATAAAAGCCTTTGCAGCAACTTGGATGGAGCTGGAAGTCATTATTCTAAGTGAAGTAACTCAAGAATGGAAAATCAAATATCATATGTTCTCACTTCTAAGTGGGAGCTAAGCTATGAGGATGCAAAGGCATAAAAATGATATAATGGACTTTGGAGACTTGGCAGGGGAAGGGTAGGAGGGTTGAGGGATAAAGGACTACATATTGGGCGCAGCATACACTGCTCAGGTGATGGGTGCACCAAAATCTCAGAAATCACCACTAAAGAACTATCTATGTAACCAAAAACCACCTGGACCCCCAAAATTATTAAAATTTTAAAAAATAAAATTTTCTTTTAAAGAAGAATAAAGAATACTTACTTGATTGGCTAGCTTTCCATCCCCAATTATCTAGATCTACACTGTCAAGAGCTACTCTACAACTCTTCTAGTCTGACATGCAGACCTTACAAGCCCTCATTTGTGTTATTGTTGTTTCAACAAAAGTGCCTTCGCTGGCACTTTATGAACATTGACATCCCATTACTTTAGTTAGCTCAGAGTTTGCAGATGTAAATTATATTATACTCTCTGTAATAAACTTAATTACAGAAGCTTCTGATGACTGTGATTTACTTCTCAAGGGTGACAGAACTCTTTGAATTTCCCAGCAACGGACACACATTCTGATTAAACAATGAATGTACTCTATATTTTTGAACACTGCGAACCTGAAAGTATCTTTACAAAAGCATCAAGTAATTTTGATTAATGCTTAAGTAAAATATATACAGAGGTAGAAAAAGTCTATGAGAGATCATCCAATCCTACTCTTGGTTTAAATGTGAAGAGAGGTCCAGGGGAGTGTTACCACTGATCATTTTAAAAACGCAAGTGTTGACCGGGCCCGGTGGCTCAAGCCTGTAATACCAGCACTTCGGGAGGCCGAGACGGGTGGATCAGGAGGTCAGGAGATCGAGATCATCCTGGCTAACACGGTGAAACCCCGTCTCTACTAAAAAATACAAAAAAACTAGCCGGGCGAGGTGGCGGGCGCCTGTAGTCCCAGCTACTCGGGAGGCTGAGGCAGGAGAATGGTGTGAACCTGGGAGGCTGAGCTTGCAGTGAGCTGAGATCCGGCCACTGCACTCCAGCCCAGGCGACAGACCGAGACTTCGTCTCAAAAAAAAAAAAAAAAAAAAAAAAAAAAAAAATGCAAGTGTTTTCATGTGTTCTAAACCAATCAGGGAAAAGAGCAGCTTTAAGAAATGTTTAGGGGTAGAATTTTTTTCTTTTCCTTTTACTTCTTTTTAATTTTTATTATTAGTTCTGGGGTACATGTGCAAGATGTGAAGGTTCGTTACATAAGGAAACGTGTCAAGGTGGTTTGCTGCAACTATCAACCCATCACATAAGTATTAAGCCCAGCATGCACTAGCTATTTTTCCTGATGCTCTTCATCCCCCCACCCCACCTGCCTAGAGGCTCCAGTGTGTGTTGTTCCCCTCCCTATATCCATGTGTTCTCATTGTTCAGCTCCCATTTATAAGTGAAAACATGCAGTGTTTGGTTTTCTGTTCCTGTGTTAGTTTGCTGAAGGTAATGGCTTCCAGCTCCATCCATGTCCCTGCAAAGGACCTGATCTCCTTCCTTTTTATGGCTGCATAGTATTCTATGGTGTATATGTACCACCTTGTCTTTATCCAGTCTATCGTTGATGGGCATTTGGGTTGATTCCATGTCTTTGCCATCATGAATAGTGCTGCAATGAACATATGCGTGCATGTATCTTTCTAACAGAACAATTTATATTCCTTTGGGTATATACCCAGTAATGGGATGGTTGGGTCAAATGATATTTCTGCCTCTAGGTCTTTGAGTAATCACCACACCATCTTCCATAATGGTTGAACTAATTTACGTTCCCACCAACAGTGTAAAAGCATTTTTATTTCTCTGTAATCTTGCCAGCATCTGTTGTTTTTTTAGTTTTTAGTAATCATCATTCTGACTGGCATGAGATGATATCTCATGGTGGTTTCGATTTGCGTTTCTCTAATGATCAGTACGTTGGGCTTTTTTTCATGTTTGTTGGCTGCATGAATATCTTCTTTTGAGAAGTGTCTGTTCATGTCCTTTGCCCACTTTTTAATGGGGTTGTTTTATTCTTGTACATTTGTTTGAGTTCCTTGTAGATTCTGGATATTAAACCTTTGACAGATAGATAGATTGCAAAAGTTTTCTCCCACTCTGTTGGTTGCCTGTCCACTCTGAAGATAGTTTCTTTAGCTGTGCAGAAGCTCCTTAGTTTAATTAGATCCCATTTATCAATTTTGGCTTTTGTTGCAATTGCTTTTTGGGATTTCACCATGAAATCTTTGCCTTTGCCTATGTCCTGAATAGTATTGCCCAGATTTTCTTCTAGGGTTTTTATAGTTTTGGGTTTTGCATTTAAGTCTTTAATCCATCCTGAGTTCATTTTTGCATAAGATGTGGGGAAGGGGTCCAGTTTCAATTTTCTGCATATGGAGAGCCAGTTCTCCCAGCACCATTTATTAAATAGGGAATCCCTTCCCCATTGCTTGTTTTTGTCAGGTTTGTCAAAGATCAGATGATTGTAGATGTGCAATATTATTTCTGATTTCTCTATTATGTTCCATTGGTCTATCTGTCTGTTTCTATACCAGTACCATGATGCTTTGGTTATTGTAGCTTTATGGTATAGTTTGAAGTTCAGTAGTGTAATTTCTCCAGCTTTGCTCTCTTTGCTTAGTATTGTCTTGGTTATATGAGCCCTTTATTAGTTCCAAATGAATTTTAAAATAGTTTTTTCTAATTCTGTGAAGAATGTCAATGGTAGTTTAATGGGAATAGCATTGAATCTATAAATTTCTTTGGGCAGTATGGCCATTTTCACAATATTAATTCTCCCTATCCATGAGCATGGAATATTTTTCCATTTGTTTGTGTCCTCTCTGATTTCCTTGAGCAGTGGTTTATAGTTCTCCTTGAAGAGGTCCTTCACTTCCCTTGTTAGCTGTATTTCTAGGTATTTTATTCTCTTCATAGCAATTGTGATAGAAGCGAAATAATAGATACCTCTAGAGGTGTCATTCTCAGTATAAACCTAAGACACTCTCTTAGGACTCCCAGAGACCTTTAGGATAAATCTTAGTAGCACTGGGAAGAACCAAAGAAAGTCTGGGAACTGTAAAGGTGATATTAATCTCATCTATAGACTATAAAATATATATTATATATGCAGATATGGCTGTTTAAACTGGCTGATACAGGGTTTCATGTCCTGCTCAGAAAGCATTAAAACATGCTTTCCCTCAACATGACTCCCATTTGACAATGGCTAATGTGACACAGATCATCCTTATTTTCCCTGTGGCATCAAACTGAGATAGACACAGTAATAATATCCACATCATGCTTTATGTCAATTTCACGTTGCTCACTTAGTGACTAAGTTGCAACTATTCACCCTACTACCCAATTAATCCTTTTGCACAGTATGTTAAACAATATGAAAATGTAAGACTCCAATATATTTTTAATGACCTCAAATTTTACTAAGAGAGATAAGCTATCCCCATAACGCATTATACGATTAAGTTCATGGGCTACAAAAACTAAAGTAGTGCCTCCCGGTTGGCTTAATTTTTGGCACAGAAAAACTCACTGTGAGTGTGTGTCTGTGTGTGTTTATACTGAGTTTTTCTGTGCCAATTAAATTATGTCCCATAAATAACCTAGAAACACAAAGAAAAAGAATGTTGTAGGTCAACTAGGCCCTTGCTACCCAAAGTGTGTCCCCCGGACCAGTAGCACTGACATCACCTGGGTGGAAGCTTGTTATAAATGCAGAATGGCAGGCCAACCTCAGACCTGCTAATCAATATTCATTTTAACAAGATCCCCCAGGTGATATACATTAAAGTTTGAGATGTACTGGTCTAGTTGACTTCCTTTATTTGACACATGAAGTTACTAAGATCCAAAGAGAGTAAATGATTTGTCTGCCTCTCAGACTTCATACATTTTTCTAAAGAATTTAGGAATAAAATGACTTCGTTAAGATGAAAAAGAGGTGATACATAACAGGAAGATTCCCAAAAATAAAATATTAATGGATGTAGCAGAAAAGTTAATATCAACCAAAATATCAACTATCATTCTTTGTCAGTGGTATTTCTCTTTACCTTCAGTTGTAAGTTGAATCATGGTCAATTGTAATGAGGATATATCTTAAAATATAATTCTTTCTCCTCAGTCCTGTAGTGCATATATCATATAAATGTAGTAAGCTTGAGACTATCAGACCACAAACTCAGGCATGCATGAAATGGACCTTCATTCTATAATTTGACTTAATTTCGACCTTGAGCCCCTCGCTCTTCCACCAAACCTTAATCTTAAGTAATTTGGTGTCCTTTCCCTTTCTCCTAGGTTATGTCAAAGTTTGGAAGGCTTTTCCAGCATGCCAAAAGATTCAGGGAGAAAGGGATTGACAATTTGGTTTTCATGGGATCCTCAGAGACATCCATGGTGCACTGCTTGGGGGCATCAGATTAATTCTGCTATTTATGTGTTTTTCAGGCCATCTAAGATCTTATGTAACAAGAGCAGCAGTCACACAAACTCAAATGTCCTCAAACTCCAGGCAGGTACATAATGTGTAAAGCAGGATATGGCAAATTGGACAATTCAGCCCCCATATAAAGAGGACAGCTTCTCTTTAGCCCCACTAGCTGGTTTTAGCTCCAGAATTTCAACATTTAGGGTCATTTATTAGTCAATAGTTCCCCACTTCCAGTCTGGTGTACTTCCTTAGTGCAAGAAAAGCCTGTTTAACTCACCTTCATACCTCAATATATTCATTCATGGATATTCATTCATTTATTCATTCAACAATATAAATTGGGCACCCACCATGTCCTGGGCATGTATTAGACATAAGGAACACACTCTTTACCATGATAGAGCTCGCATTCTTAAGGGGGGTGAAACTGGCATTTAACAAATAACAAGTAAATGAATAAGGTAATGACATCTAATGTATAAAATGAAAAGCCGTATTATCACAAGATTAATGAAAACTTTGGAGTGAGCCTATGCAGCCAGCCTGCCAGAATTTCCAAGGGTTCAGGTGTGTGATCTGAATCTCTACCCTGATTCAGGCTGTGTTTTGGCATCTTCTAATTTCATCGTCTACTTAATAGCTCATGGGAGTAATTCTGGGTCCTGTGAATACATAGAGCAGTGGTATTTCCAAGCATTCCCCTGTTAATTGGCAAAAATTGTATCACCCCAACATGGAGAAATAGGGCCAGAAGAATATTAGAAATTAAGGCAGCCACTCTTCACCTCATAGTTACTCTAGACAGGGCAGCCTGCCATTCCTCCACCAGTCCTCATCTTTCCCTTCATAACACTTTTCACCCACTCCCATTCTCGAGGGAATAATAAATTTAGCCTCCTTTTGGGTGAAAAACAAGGGTGGGAGGAGAATAAGTGCCTGTCATTAATCAAATCTGAGTAGTTGTAGGTCTTGGTATCATGATATTTACTGTATTTTGTTCAGTAGTTCTTAGTAGCCCCACGGCTTGCCCTTCACCCATATAGTCATTGTTAATCATTCCCTAAAATTATGGTAGAGCCAACTTAGAACAAATAGTCACTATTCAACTTTAACTTTAAAATAGAAGCTCTAAACTCCTTAACTGGGAAAATGGCCTATAAGCCAAAGTGCTTTTGAGCATCAGCTATAGTATTCCTAGGAGTGGGCTTGCAAAAGTCCAGTTGTATACTTTCACTATGGCCTTGTATTTACTTTGTCTTATTTGATGATAACATAGAGCATGGTTTTCATTACTAAAGCAACAACGAAACTGAATGCTTTCATTTTGTCTTCAGACAGCTTGAATAATGTTAGAATTGGCTTATCTTTAGCAATTGACATTACATTTATGTTGTGTGTGCTGAATACAAGTAGATTTAGGAAAGGGAAGTAGAGAAAAGGAGTTTTTCTCTCATGTAAGATCCTGATTTGAACAAGTATCCAGAGATGGCTCTAGACAAAATAATAAACTGGATGAAGATTTTTATTTGAGATATTCCCATATCTCCTATTGAGGAGCTTCTCTTTCCCTTCCTTACTCTTTCTTCACTTTATGTTTCCCCAAAGACTTGTAGTCAAGCCAGGAATCTCATTTCTGAAAATCTCAGCTAAGATTTATACTAATCACCAAGAAAAAGCTGAGTCAGCCACTGTTAGAGGTATTAGCACTCCAACAAGAGCATCACAAAAGACTCAAAGTTTCACAAGAGTCAAAGTCATCGATAATAATAGCAGCAATACTCATTAATTCAACAAGCATTTATTGTGCACCTAACATACGCCAAGCACTGGACCATGGTGAACAAAGCAAAGGTATTGCTTTCATGATACTTACATTTTAAGAAAACCAAAGCTCATAAATAAGTAAGTATATAAGACAATGTTAAGTACCAATAAGTGTCATTAATAAAATAAGGGAAGGTGAGAGACTAGAGACCAATGGATAGGAGGTAGGACCCAATTTGCACATAGTGACCAATGAAGGCCTCTCTGATGAGAAGACATTTGAGAGGAGACCTGAATAAAATGCAGGAATAAGCCATGTGCAATGTGAATTTCTGGGTTAAGGAGCATTCAGATGAGAGAAATCAGCATATAAAAAGTCTCTCAGCTGGAACATGCCTACATGGTCAAAAAACAGCAAGAAAATTGTAACCAGATGAAAGTGAGGGATGGAAGATAGCAATAAGAGAGGAGATCAGAGACATTAGCTGAAGTCAAATCACATAGGGTCTTTTAGATCCTGGTAAGGACTTGGGATTTGGTTCAAAGTATGATGGGAAGCCAATATAGGACTTTGAGTTAAGGAGTAACAAGACCTGATTTTAGAAAGATTCTTCAGGCTTCTGTGGGGTGAATAGACTCTAGGCAAGACTGTAAGCAGGAACACCAGTTAGGAAGCCACTGCAACAGTTCAGGGAAGAGATAATTGTGGCTTGGACTAGAAAGATTGACATTTTCAGGTTTGTGATATAATCACATTTGACACTTAATAAACACTCACTTCCTATGGGTCATACAAACATTATCCTCATAACCACTCTGTGGCATAAGTACCATCATTAGCCCCTATGTATTTACTAAGGAGAAAAAATGATTTTTAAAAGAAGATAACTTATTTATTTCCATCATCTAGCCCTGATTTACCAAGGAGGAATCCAAATTTAAAGAGGGTAAGTAACATGTCCAAGGTCACACAAATAACAAATAACAGACCCTGAGTTTGTACAAATTTATCTAACTCAAGGACTCAGAACTGTTTTCACTCTCAAGAAACTATATGGGCCACAATTACTGATGTTGGGCTAAACTTTGAGGCAAACTCATTATATTCAGTGTGAGGAAAGAGTACCATCACATATTAACCACAGGCCAGGGAGGAGTAAAGAAGGGTAGAGTTAGTGTTAACATTAGGGCTAGGCAACCTTATCTTTAGGCTGGGCTTCTTAACAGAGGCCCTGGAATGAGAGATTCTTAGATTCACACAAAATAAGATTTTTGAAGGCCTTTAGAAGCTAATATGGTTTGGGTGTTTTGTCCCCTCCAAATCTCATGTTGAAAGGTGATCCCCAGCGTTGGAGGAGGGCTTAGTGGGAGGTGTTAGGGTCATGGGAGCAGATCCCTCATGGACGTCATGGTGCTGTCCTTGAGATAATGAGTGAGTTCTCACCCTATGAGTTCATGCAAGAGCTGGTTGTTTAAAAGAGCCTAGCATCTCTCTTGCTGTCTCTCTCTCACCATGTGACACGCTGTCTCCCCTTCACCTTCTGCTGTGACTCTAAGCTTCCGGAGGCCCTCATCATCCAGCACTATGCTTTGTGTACAGCCTGCTGAACTGTGAGCCAAGTAAACCTCTTTTCTTTATAAATTACCTAGTCTCAGGTATTCTTTTATAGCAACACAAAACTGACTAATACAGAAGCCAAGAAATATATATATTAAAATGAATACAACTTTTAGACTATACTCTTTTCCTTTTGGCCACAAAGCAGGTGTGTGCAGCTTGAGTCATTCTGATTGTGAAAGGACTGATCTGTGAAGCTTCTAAGTCTTTATGAGAAAAAGAGAAGGTGGGATACATTGGAATGTACTTTCTTGATTGGTTGGCCTTAGAAGCCTGAATGACAGCTGACTTTAAGAGAACCAGCAGCTGACAGGGCTGTTTCACACCAAGTGAGAGTTTAATAAACAAAATCACAATTGGTCCCAGCTTGGCTTCAGTGTTTTTGAGAATGACATCCAAGATGGCATAATCACTGAGGAGAAAATCACAGTCTTGTTTGCACTTGGAAATTGCTAGGTTGGTGGCAGCTGTTGTTCACTCATGGTTGAACTTCTCTGTCATTAGATTTCAGAGTAGGTAACACAAAGGGAGAGGATGGTGTCGTTGGCTTCCCAGGTTATTGAGCAAATAAGACCTCAGGGAAATCTTATTTACAGTTGACCAGCTACTCACTACATGTGGTCAACTTCATGTTAAAAATGCTATATAAACCATGGTGGAGGTGGGGAGGGGGAGGGTGAGGAGAGGAAGAAGCGTGACATTGTTCTTGCCCTCAAGGGGCTTACAATACTGCAAACACTCAAGGAAAATTACAAATACAAAGGTGTACCAATTATCAATGTATTGCCTCTTGGTGGCAAATCCACCCTTCTTTACCCTGCTTCATGATACTGGAGCTAGACCCTGTAAATATTTCTCCTTTGCAAGCTGGTTCAGTGCTAGGCACTGGAAGTGCATGGCAGGGCAAAGAGACTTCTATTCCTAATGTGCTTTTCTGGTTTTCTGCCTGCCTCTGCAGCACAGGTGGCCAGGGCCATGCAGATCATTCAGAGGTACTCACCCCTCAGTGAGTTTCAGCAGCACCCCTACAGGTAGCTTCTCAGCCACTTTCAGCAGCATTCTCACAGGCAGCTTCCCAGCAAGTTCCACTAGCAACCTAGAGGACTGCTTCCCAGAGTCTTAGTAGCATTCCTGGGCAACTTCTTGGTGAATCTCATCAGCATCTCCATGGATAGCTCCCTGGTGAGTTTAGTAGTGTTCTGCCAGCAGTGTTTTGCTTGCCAGCCCCTGTCTGCAGCACCTCAGTGAAGTTCACTACTAATCAGTGGGTCACAGCCACGCAGCCTTAGCTGAGGTCTGAATCTCAGCCTTGGTGGAGGCTGAGGGAAGCTCTTCCAAATATGTTCCTCCCTAGGTACTCCACTTCAACCCTAGAGGTAGTGGCTGCTTCCTATATCTGCTATCTCTGTATTCTTTAGAATTATCCTTGACCTCATAGTAACTAATCCCTTGTTATTAGTTAATGATTCTTTATATTAAACTCTCTCTGTTCTAATTACTGTATGGTTTCTGTTTCCTGACAGAAACCTAGCTGATACAAAAAGTAAGAGAATATAAGTGCAAAACTGGAGGATAATAAAAAGAGATGTTCTAGGAGTTCAGAAAGTGAAAATTTAAATGTGGACTACTGAGTCAAGAGAGGGCTTCATGGAAGACCTATAACCTGAGCTGGACCCACCCTGACAGGGAAAGAGAGTGTGTGTATATGAGACAGACAGACAGACAGACAGAAACAGAGAGAGAGAAAGAGATGGAGACACAGACAGTGACAGAGGGAGAGAGAAAAAGAACCAGGTGCCAAATAAAAAGATTCATTTTTAACATGGTGGGAAGTAATTTTAGAGTGTCAAAATAGATTCAGAATTGACTAACCAGCTAGTTAATTCAACAAATGTCTATTGAGCACTGATTCTAAGTGCAGGTTTTCAACAATGAACAAAATATATGAAAATGTTTGTCCTCATGGGGCTTACATTATAGTGGTGGGCAGAGGGCAAGGCAGCAGAGAGACAATAAAAAATCAACATGATGAACATGTTAACTGGTACAATAGAGGCTGGTAAGTGAAATGAAAAAAGAAAAATCTAGGAGGGAGGATGTAGTTCTTCTTGCTACTATAACAAACTACTACAAATAGTGGCTTAAAACAACACAAACTGTCCTATAGTTAGGAAGTCAGAAGTGCTGAAATAAAGATTTGTACAGGACAGGCATTTCTTCTGGAGGCTTTAGGGCAGATTCATTTCCTTGCCTCTTTCAGTTTCTAGAGGACACCTACACTCCTTGGCTCATGACCTTTTCCTCTTTATTCAAGACTAGCAGCAAGGTAGCATCCTCCAATCTCTCTGCTCTTTGATCTGTTTCCATGTCACATCTTCTCTAGCTCTGTCCTTCCTGTCCCCCTCTTACAAGAACACTTGTGATTACATCTGACCTACCCAGATAATCCAGTGTAATTCCCCCGTGGGGTATAATCCAGGGGGATAATCCCCTGGGGGGACATTATTCTGCTATCACAGGAGGGTTGCAATTGGCAGTCATGGTAAGCCTCATTGATTAAGGTAAGATTTGAGCAAAACCTTAAGATAAGGGAGTTACCTATAAAGCTATATTTACGGAGAATGTTCTGGTAAAAGATAGCCAGTGCAAAGGCTGTAAGGCCAAAGGATTCCCAGTGTGTTTAAGGAACATGAACGCCAGCACAGCTGACACAGTGAATCAGAGTACTAAGAGATAAATAAAATCAGAAAGTGGGAAGACCAGGTCATTTGAGGTAAAGGATTGGGGTAGGGACATTGAACCGAGGAGGACAGTGATTTGCCTTACACATTAATGGCTCATTCTGCCTACCATATTGAGAGTAGACTGTAGGAAGGCAGAAGATTAATCAGTAACAACTACTTAGAATGCTGTGTGGAGAAGAATGCTGAGACCAAATTCAGACTCAACAGGAAAGAAGGCCACCACCTACTCACTGTGGGCATGGAAGAAATGAAAACACAGCTGGAGTTTTTTGGCCCAGTATTTTCCATCCCTGTAATGGATATGGGGTTCCTGGAATGTTAGACTAAGGGAGTGTGTTTCATATATTTTATGAAGAATCATAAAAAAGATTTTAAGCAGAACAGATATATTAATATGTGTCTAAAAACTGTGCTTTTATTGAGGCAGCAATAAGAAAAGCATCTCACTGAACTAAAATTCAAATGTGTACATTTCTGATATTCTTGATACCTCTTGCAATGTATTAATACTTAGTAAAACCTGAAATGTCTAACACGTGCAGAACTTGTGGTAATGGTTTCTTGGCTGTTGCAATTTTATTTTTCATTGCAAACACCTAACAGTTCAGATGGTTCCCTTTCCTCAATCAACCTGATGCTATTTAAATAGAGGGATATGACACTTGTGGTTAAGACAGAGAGGCTGTTCATCTGGTTTCAAGCTGATCCTCACAACATACCTGCCCGTATGGTGGTCATTAAGGGCTCACTGTCTCCTGTGCAGCTTTACAAACCTAGGAAACTGACTTTATCAAATACTCAAGAAAATCAATCCTTGGGAAGCAAGATATGGCTACTACACCCAAGTGTTAATTAATTGACTTGAAGTGTGAGGTTGATGACAGTCAGTTTTCTACAGAGAAAACTTACTTCTCACAATAAGCACTTAAAAGGCTAGACTACAGATCATAAACAATCATATTAATAAGTTTAAATGTTTATAATATTTCTACATGCCAGGCACTGCTGTAAGCATATTTTCATTCATTCACTCAACACATAATGCATGAGCACCTACTCTATGCCAGACATTGTCATAGGCACTTGAAAAATAAGTTTTTTTAAAGGTTTCTCCTTTGCATATTTTGAAAAGTAGAGCCAACAGGATTTCCTGAAAAAATTGTATATGAAGAGAAAGAGAAATGAGGGATGAAGTCAAATCTTGGGGAAGGAAAGATGGTCAGTAAGTAAATCTCCATGAAGAGGGTGCTCCTGTTCTGGGCAATGCCATGGGCTCCCTTGGTTGTCTCCAAACCTTCCATCAAAGTCTATTACACCGAACAGCCCTGTGTTAGTTACACATGGAGAGAAGGAAGGTGAAATGGAAGTACCTGTGCAGGGGCCAAGTGGCAGGAGGCCAGATCATGGCCTTGTAAGTGGGGATCAAGAATTTAGATGGAGTAGGAATTCAGAAAAAGAGATTCCCAGGAAACGAAGTCTCCCCACCTCATCAATCCTCATAAATATTGTGACAGACCCTGGCCATCCTACAATATAGATAGGAGGGCTTCATAAAGTTCACATGGCTTACAAATAAAAGAGGGACTCAAGAAAGCTAGAAGACTTGGAAATATTTAGGCATTCAGAATGCATTGATTTTTATTAAATAATTAGAGAGAGAATTATTGTAAGTTAGAAACTAAGATAAACATGCTAATCCTTATCACAACCTTAGCATATAGGTACTCAAATTATTCTCATTTCATAAATGAGAAAATTGGGACCTTGAGAAAGTAAAGCAAATTGCTCACATTCACCTGGCAAGAAAGAGGGAGAAGTCTTAAACCTTAACCCCAGGGTGTTTTCACCCCATTAAATGTACCTTCCTCGGGCTTGGAGTTAATAAAGAACATGCCTATGTGTAATATCTTTTTTATGTGTCTATGTGCCTAGGTTACCTACTGGACACACTTATGTATATTTTAGCCATTATGATTTTTGATGATTCTCAACAGATTTTTTTCTTTGCTTATAAAACTCTGCATAAGGCCTTCAGGTTTGGTATATTAAACATAAGCAATATGGTGCAAGCTTCAAGGGGCAGGGATTTTCTCTGCTTATTCATTGCCTCTCCAACACCTAGAACAGCTTCTGGCACATAGTAGGTGCTCAACGACTATGTGTTGAATGAACAATTCATAGATCCATTCAACTATCTGGCTTGCTATGTATGGCCACAAAATCTAATCCTTGACTGGGATGGTGAATCAAACAGTACTCAAAAGGGACTCTTCCTCATTTGGAAGACTGAACCTCAGAGGACGTACTCTCTAGGGAACCAGTGTTTTCTGTGTAATTGATAATTCCACTTTCTAAATGAGTATTGGGTTTCATCCAAGAGCCTGTCTAGGATCTCTGCCACTTTATGCACTGGGGAGGAGAGTCCACCCCCACTTCCTCTGCTGCCCAGATCTATGCTAATTCCTGCTGAACTCCTTTTAGCAATATTCTGTGATCTATACACACTTAGCTCCTGTGTCAGCTTTCTGTTTCAATTCCCTTTGGATTTTAACATCCTGATTCACTATCCTTCCTCTTACCGTTAGCTGCCATCACCATCTTCCATCCAGCCTTCTTGAACTTTCCTCCAGACACTCTGGCTACTGGTTGGGCCAGGTCCTTTTAATGTGTCCTGTCTCTGTTTCAAGTAACATTATCCCACTCTGACCCTCACCATGTCTTCTGGATACCTGGTTCTACCTGGACCACTTTCACAAACTACATGTTTGGGTTTTTTGTTTGTTTGTTCATTTTTTTGTTTTAGCTTTTTGTTGAAACATACATGGAGAAATATGTAGTGATAATAAGTGCACAGGATAATAAATTTTCATAAACTGAACACGCCCACGTTACCAGCACACAGATCAAGAAAGAGAACATTGCTAGTATCTCAAAAGCTGCTGTCTTGCTCTTTCCTGTCACTACCCCCACCAAAGGTCACCATCATCCCCACTGCTTTTCCTTCACTCTGTTCCCTTTAATCTCCTATTGATAAATATTTTCAGACATAAGAATTGTTTTGGGGAGGGGAGCTTTTCACACTCTCCTCTGAAGTTTCTACTTTAGATACCCTGATTGAAAAGGGAGTTTTCTCATCTCTTGTGTCCTGTGAAATAGGTTCAAAAGCCAACAGAAATAACCACTATTGTTTTTTATTTTTATTATATTGCTTATTATTGCTCAGTATTGCTCATTTTTGCTAAAATCCTCATATTCAAATAACAGTTCAGTCTGTGACAACGTCAAATGGACAAACCAGGAAAAGAACTCATTGCAAAGGGATGATGAAAATTCCATGAATATTGACATACCACAACTTCAGCATATTCAGCCCAAATTTCTGTCATTTCAGAAGTGTTTCCACAAGTTTTACTGATGCCATCAATCCAGTCTAAGAGTGAGCATGCATCTTGCTTACAACCACTGAACAACAATAAGATTAATTTCTGTCTACGCCAGATTTCATATTAGCTGTAAGTCGGATATCTATAGACGTCTCTATCTCTGCAACAACACCTGAGTTTGCATATTGAAAAGTAAATGACATTTAAATATTTGTATACATATATGTATATATATTTGTATTTTTATATATGTATATCAAGGGATTTATGAGATTACCATTGAGAGTATTTTATTTGGTCACTAGTACTTAGAGCTTCTTAGAAGTTTTATGCCAGGAAGAGTTAACTAAATACAATGCATCCTGGGGTTCAAGAGCTGAAAGCCTAATGAGACCCAATGTTTCATAAGAAACTACTTAAATTGAAACAGTGGCAGAATTATCAAGAAGCTTCTGATAAACCTTGAAGCTTGATATGTCCCTCATTTCATTTTTGGTCTGATACAACATACAGCCTATTGCAGTGTACATTTCTGTGTTTATAGGTGCCAGAATCTCCTCAGCTCACTTAAGGAAGGCAATTTGAGATAAGATTTATTTTGATGATATTTTCGATGTTGTTGTGTCTAATAATGATAATGACAGTATATGGAATCTGGCACAATAGAAGTGCATAAGCTGCTGGGGAGAAAGAAGGCCCAAAATTTCATAAGAAAATGCTCACTATCCTTCACCAGCAGCAGATAAAATTGAAATGTATTCCTACTGGTGGCTTGTGGCCCAAAACACCCGACCATTTCGAAGGTGCACAGATTATAGTACTTTGGAAATCACCCAATATGGAAGGGCATGGGAATGTTTTTGTTTTCCAGAGAAAGCCACAGTTCTATGTCTGCCTTAAGTTTTCCAATTGTATCAAGCTCTCCGGGATCAACTGGAGTTTTAGTAGGTAGCATGAGAAAAGACTCAGGAGGGTTCACAGGAACTTTACAGGAGAAAGCAAGAATTGTGAATATGCAGCTGGTAAAGCTCTACATCAGTTGCTCACCCACCCTTTGGCTCCTTTAACAGAGAATAAGATACTTCTTTCTCTGGGATGCAGATAGGATAAAAATTGAGGGTGAGGCCAGACATAGGCACCCCAGGATTGCTCAAATGCCCCCGAGACACTGTGTGGGTGGTGCCTCCCTCACACATCTTTCTCTGTTCCCACTTGGGTTTCTGCTAGAAACACAGTTTTCAGTGTCCTGGCCTACCAGTCCAATTTATTTAATATGGAAGTGCACTTAATTGAAGTAATGTGTCCTTTACTTCTAACACAACTTAATTTTACTGTAATTGCCTTTTTGGTCTCAGCCTGTGACAGTCAGCTAAGTGTGTGGGAGATGAGAGTTACCATATTTAGACTTATGCAAATAAATATACACTATAGAGATCAAAAATATAGAATGCCATTGCTGGATAGCAAGTGTGGTTCTTCCCGTTTGCAAATTACAAAGATAGCAGAACACACCTTTCAAAGCTTTGATACTCTTCATTCTTAACTTTTAAATTGTATATATAAAACAAATCATTAACCATAACATCTGTTTAATGAAAAGATCATATCTTATAAAATCAGATCATTTGAGAATCTATAAATAAATTCAATGGCATGTAAATTACTTAATGGAAGGGAGAAATAGCTTTCTCATTGATTAAAAATGTTTTCTCCTGTCACCTTCAGCCTATTAATAGGCCTATTTCTGAATTCAAAGCTAAGCTGCACACCATGAGTGCTAGGGACAGAGAACGCATTCCATTGTTTCTCAAATTTTAACGTGCATGTAAACCACCTAGAAATTTTGTGAAAATGCAGATTCTGATTCATCAGGAAGAGGTTGGGGCCTGAGATTCCACCTTTCTAACAAACTCTGGGTGATGTTACTGGTCTGTGGACCCCATTTTGAATATTGAAGACATAGAGAACCCACAACCCCATAAGGAAGCTTCATTCAAGAGCACAGTTCCCACCAGAAATTTGCCTAACCTTTTGATTCACATACAATTTTTGGTGGTTGTTTCAATTCATTCTCATGATTTTTTTATAATTGCATGAAACAGTTACTATATTTGAAATAACAACTGCCAGGATTTTTGTCTACTAGTTTACCCTTTCCTCTGCTACTCCCCCCATTCAAACAATAACTGATGCTGTGCCCTCTGACACACAAGAAAGAGTGGACAGGAAAGAAAATAAGCGGTCTCTTTCTAGATTTGATGGTTTCAAGGACCTAAAGCCAGTTTGCTACCTCCCTATCACCCCATTACTCTCTCTTTTCTGCCTGTCACTGAAGCCAATGGTTGGCTCTCAATTATTACAGTTGCACTTGTAATAGAGTAAAGACGATCAGGAAATATTTCTTGTACCCCCTACTTCTTTAATAATCTACTTCAAGGTAAATGGGAAAGTGTATATTTCCTGTAGAAACTAAGACTGTAACTTGCTTATTTTGCAAAGAAAGTGTACCTATGTCAAAAGTATACACCTGAAGACACCATCGTGAAACAGACCACAGTAAGAACTGTCAATAGTATATAATAAGGATTTCTCAACCTTGGCACTGCTGACATTCACGGCCGAATAATGTTTTTGTTGTGGAGGCTTTCCTGTGTATTATATAATGTTTAGCAGCATTCCAGCCTCTACCCACTAGATGCCAGTAGCATTCCCCATACCCTCCTCCACCACATGTTGGAACAACTAAACTATCTCCAGATGTTGCCAAATGTCCCTGAAGGACAAACTTACTTCTGTTGAGAACTGCTGGCATACAATAATAACAGCACACATTTAAAGAGTCCTTATCATGCAGCTGACAGAGTTCCAGGTATTTACATATATTCACACATTTAGTCCTCAGTACAATTCTATGAGGTAGGTACTATTATTTTCCCTTTTGTATAGATGAAGAAGCTGGAACACAGAGAGGTTAAGTAACCAAAGGTTAAGTTGTGCCCAAAGTCACAGAACCAATAAGTAGGAGAGCTGAGGTTTGTATCCCAGCCTTCTACTTTCAGGACTTATGCTCTTGACCAACTTGCCGTGTGAGAAAATATTTAGAGAACTGGAAAAGGAGTGCAATTGCAATAGAATTTATTTTGAATATGAATAAAATCAACAATGCTGCTATGAAATACAGCTACATATTAATTTAATTGCCTGACACCAACCATTTACATTTAGGAACTATTTATTTATTTATTTATTTGAGATGAAGTGTTGCTCTGTTGCCCAGGCTGGAGTGCAATGGCGTGATCTCAGTTCACTGCAACCTCTACCTCCCTGGTTCAAGTGATTCTCCTGCCTTAACCTCCCAAGTAGCTGGGATTACAGGCACCAGCCACCACGCCTGGCTAATTTTTATATTTGTAGTAGAGACAGGGTTTCACCATGTTGGCCAGGCTGGTCTTGAACTTCTGACCTCAAGTGATGCACCTGCCTCACCCTCCCAAAATGCTAGGATTACAGGCATGGGCCACCACTCCTGGCCTTACATTTACGAACTTTATAAAGCATATGTATTCAATATAAGAGGACCTGTCCTCAGGGTTACCTTCCTGGAAATTTTCTAATTTCCCCTCAGGCATCAGTAGTCACTTACTTTGTGCACTTACTTTGCTCAGACTGGAACTTGTATGTGTGACCTGGTCACCAGTTGCCATTTCTGCCTTCCAGGTGCTCTTTAAGCTGCTACCTCACCTATGCACCCCTTGCACAGGGGCACCCAGATGCCCTGAAGAGCTCCAGGAATTATATCTATAGACTGGTCTTAAGGTCCCAGTTCTAGGAAGACAGTCTGGCAAGCATTTTTCTCCCAAGAGCCTTCATGGTATTTCTCTCATTACATTGCACAAGATTGGTGCTAACTTGCTGGTTTAGGGTGGCTCTCACTCATATCAGACACAGGACAAGTAGCTCTGAGCTACCAATGGTCCACCACTGGGCTGTGCCACTTCCAGTCTACAGCACCTCAGGGTGGCAGGACTGGCAGCAGGTATTTGTTACTCTGTGTGTCACTCTGCTGGTATCCAGTGTGATCCCCTGTCGAAGCCTCCAAAGACCTATGTGTCAATGGTACTCAAAGAGAAGCCTTGCCTGTGTCCTTAAGGGCTTTTGAAACCATTACTCCACAACACCATCCAGGTCCGCTCTTGCCTTCGATTGATGTGGTGACATTGTGCTCTTCCAGGTCAATCTAAAGTTATGTGGAATGAGAGGCAGCCATTCCCTGTGTAAATTGGACTGCTCTTCTGGCTCAGCCCATGAGCCCTTCATCTACCTTTCACTCTCCTCCCTACTGGTATCAGAGTGTGCACAGCATGGGCTTAGTCAACATTGAAAGATATCGCATTCTAGGGATGCAGCAATGATGGCCTAAAGAATTCAAGAAAAGACATAGTTGTTTGATGTGCTGTTCTACCTTTGCACTATAAAATTATGGGTAGTAAATTTAACATGATCAGAAAATGGCTTATTCAGATTTTCCCACATACTCTAAGTAGGACTTGCATTTCTGATCATCATGAACAAAGCACAATTACAACATCAGAAAGAGCCAGAGCAGCAGGATGGATGATGCAGTGTTAGTATGTAACAATGTCACCAGCATTATGTAAATGATGTTAAGGAACTACAGGGACAAGGAGATCTGTATTGCTTCAGTACAGTTTCCTGGTTTACTGAAAGTCTGTTTTTTTAAAATGACAAATGGATATTGAATTCTTTTTAATTCATGATAGACGCTGATTCATGTTACCCATGGAAAAATGCCCATCTCAATTTAGCAGCAAAAATTGGATGGAACACTTGACATTATTACCTTCTAAATATTTTGAATATCTCTCATCAAGGGCATTAGCAAACAGAGGAATTAGTTTTATTCATTAATTACCCAAAAATGAATCTCTGGGAATTTCATTTGTCAGAGAATAATCTCATCTACTTTCCTTTATTAAAAGAAATGGAAGTCATAGCTGGATTTATATTCCCGAAAGTGTGAAATTGAATCCCAAATTCCAATATGTTTTCTTAATCTGAAATTTTATGAAAATAAGCTAGACTTTTTCAGTTAATCTTCCTCAAATACTATTGATACTGTGAATTGAGAGATCCAAATAGAAGTTATTGAACTGCAGTGCAATATAATACTAAAAGTGAAATAACATCATCTATTTATAAAAACACTGTGCAACAATCCTCTTCAAAGGGAAGTATCAATTTTTGAAGAGCTTCATTCTGTTATGAACCTGAAATCAAATTAAATTATGTGAAAACCAATTAGAGGATTTAATGCTGAATTAAGGTGCCCTGTACCTCACAATGTGAAATATAAAAACTGACACTTAATGTTTTTGCAGAAGTTAAGGCACCCATTTTCTAATTCCAAATTAAAAAGAAACATGAAAGAAAATTATTAATAATTTATTAACTATGTCTATTTTCAATTTACATTTCCTCATGTACATGGTAAAATATAATCCCCATTCACATAACTGTGTTTATTATGTTATCTGTTTACACCATATTTCAATAGAAACAAAGAAAGCTTGATTGCTTTTCTGGCAATTGATTTTCTGTATGCCTGCCCTGCTTCACTAATTTATCTGCTTGGTCTCTAGATGTGCTTGAGTTCAAAACTCATACAGTAAGTATCCAACAAATGGTGGTTGAACTGAATGCATTGAAAACACTCTTGATGCTATGGTTTGTTTGTTGAATTTTCTTTTGACTTCTATGATACCTCAATCCACAAATAGAGCAATAGCAAAAAAAAAAAATGATTCACAAAGGAAACAATAAAGACTCATACAACAGAAATGCAAATGTTAGTGCAGAACAATAAAATAATATTGGATCCAGAGATAGCTCTCAAAATATTCAGAATGCTAATCCTCAGAAGGCTAATAAAAATGTTATCAATTGATCCACCAAGAATAAGCAAATAAAAATACCCAAAAATCTATTTAAAGGCCCAGTATTTCTCAAGTATTTTTTTAATTAGTCTACTCTAATCATGGCCTAATATAGAAGAGCACAGATAAATTCATTTTTACCATTGTCCTTCTCTTGTGATTAAAACACTCAAATGGCACTTTTGCAATTAAAAAAAATCCTATTGGAAGCTTCTCATTTTTCACATTTTAATGTAAGAACTGGCATATTTCTATGGGAAGAAATCTTCACTTCTTAAAAACTTATTTTTGCCTTGCCACAATTTACTAATTTTTTTCTATTGTATATACACTCTGCCTCAAATCCTCTTCTGAAAAGAAGTAGGATATAAATATACACATTCTTTCCTAAGATTCTTCAGGTAAGAGAAAGCACATGCTATACCAGGCCACTTAAGTAGCACAGTCTTATGTAATCAATTCTTGTAAGGTTTTATTTTTGTAAATATATGTCTAATGAAAAATTTTTAATCACCTCCTGATTTTTTAGTTTGACACATAGAAAACATGAAGCTATTATCTAGCCTGGGCTTAATAAAGAAGCACAAGCTAAAAAACTAATTTAAAAGACCATAGAAATAAAGTCTGCTGCTCAAATCTAGTATTTGTCCAAAAGTTAAATGGGTGCATCAAATGTTTTTCAAAATCAAATCCCCAACAAACAGCTAATAAAGAGCCACAAGTGGCGGAAAACAACCCCCAGAGAGAAAGGAATGGAAAATGCATTTTCTCCTCAGAGTAGAATGAAAAAAAAGGATTATAAGATAGAATGGAAAGCATGCACAAGAACTCAATCATTCATTTAGCAAATATGATGGAGTAACTATGTATGTCAGTCTCTGTTCAATGTGTACAAGTGAGCACATCAGTCCAAGTCTTTGTCCTCATAGAGTCCACATGCTGGTGAATGAGACACTAATAGACAACTAAAAAAATAAGTAAATATGACACAGGGCTGCATATGTCTGTAAAGAAAATGATGGAGGGTAAGGAGATAAACTCATTGAGAGGAGGGTGCTATTTCAGGCAGGGTAGTCCAGGAAGGCTCTATAAGAAAGGAATATTGGAGCAGAGACCTGAAAGAAGCGAAAAAGGCATAGTACGCACAGATCTGAAGGAAAATCATTCCCAGCACAGAGAGCAGCAAGAGCAAAGGCTCTGAGGCATGAGAGAGCTTGGAGTGTTCCAGTGCGAGTCCAGCAGAATGAACAAGGTGGAGAGAAACTGGAGAGAAGGGCAGGGACATCATAGGAGTTATAGCATGCAGGGCTATGGCAGTTTTTTGTGTTTTTTGTTGTTGTTGTTTTGTTTTGTTGTTGTTGTTGTTTTTTAATAGCCACAAATTCTTTGACACTCCTGCCATCGAGAAGTGAGGACTAAGTTCCCTCCCCTTGGATCTGGCAGGCTTTTAACTGCCTCCATAAATAAAGTACTGTGGAAGTGACACTAGATGCCTTCTGAGGCAAGGTCATAAAAAGCCCATGAAGTTTCCTCCTGATTTCCTGGGTGCTCACTCTGAGGGAAGCCAGATGCCATATAAGTTTAACTATCTTAAGACTGTCATGTTGAAGAGGTCACATGTAGGTGCTCCAGTCAAGTGTCTCAGCTGAACCCAACCTTCCAGCCACCCTGCCAAGGAGCCAGATGTGAATAGAATTATCTTGGACCTGGCCAGGCGTGGTGGCTCAAGCCTGCAATCCCAGCACTTTGGGAGGCCAAGGTGGGGATCACTTGAGGTCAGGAGATCGAGACCAACTGGGCCAACATGGTGAAATCCTTTCTCTACTAAAAAATATAAAAATTAGCCAGGCATGGTGGCACGTGCCTGTAGTCCCAGCTACTCAGGAGGTTGAGGTAGGAGAATTGCTTGAACTCAGGAGGCAGAGGTTGGAGTGAACCAAGATCGCACCATTACCCTCCAGCCTGGGCGACAAAGCAAGACTCCATCTCAAAAAAAAAAAAAAAAAAAAATTATCTTGGACCCTCCATTCCAGATCAGCCAGTTGAGTCCCCCTGAGTAACCTCAACTGACTCCATCACGAACAGAACTAACTAGCCAATATCTGCCTGAGTTTCTAAAAACTGTTGTTTTAAGCCACTAAGTTTTGGAGTGATTTATTACACAGTAATAGTAACTGGCACTGACACTTTTGGGCCACACTAAGAATTTGTTTTCTATTCTGACTATTATGGCAAGCCATTGGAGAGTTTTGAGCAACAAAATAATGTGATCTGATTTCCAGTTTTAAAGAGTTATTCTGGCTGATGTATAGAAAAGAAACTATAGGATTATAGGAGCGAAGGTAGAAACCATTATGAGACTCCTGCAGAATCCTGGAAATTGAGGATGGGGGCTTGAACAAGAAAGATAGCAGCAGAGGAGTGAGAAGTAGTTGAATTTAGAGTATATTTGGAAAGTAGAGCTCAGAGAAGTTGCTGATGAATTACATGTGGAGTGTGAGAGAAAGAGGGGAGTAGAGTGGCACGTTAGTTTCTGGCATAAGCAACTAGGGGACTGGTGGTATCATTTTATGTAATAAGAAAGACTGGAGGAGGTGTAGATTTGGCATGAGGAAGAGGGTCCTAAGTTAATTTTTGGAAATGTAAAGAATTTTAATGCCCAAACTGGTAGTGTAAAATTCAGTTTTTGAGTCTAAAGTTCTAGGGGAGAAATGATATAGAACTTGAATGTATGAATCTTGAGTTTAAGGGGAGATACTGCAGTTGGAGTTATAATCCAGGAATTACCAGCATGTAGATGTTTTTAGAGCCATGAGGCTGGATAAGACTACCAAGATAGGTCATCTAGGTATACAGAAGTGGACCAAAGAATGTGCTGAGACATACTCCAATATATTCAAAAGTCAGAAAAATACTGGGAAAACTGGATATTCATGTGTAAAAGAACAAAGTTGGACCACTAGTTACACCATATACAAAAATTAAATTAAAATGGATCAAAGAACTAAATTTAAAAGATAAAATCACAAAATTCTTAGAAGAAAACATAGGAGAAAATATTCGCAATGTTGGATTTGACAATGATTTCTTGGATATAACACCAGAAGCACCAACAACAACCACAACCAAAAGAAAAAAAAATAAACAGATAAACCGAGCTTCATAAAAATAAAAACTTTTCTACATCAAAGCACGCTGTCATGAGAGTGAAAAGATAACCTACAAAATGGAAGAAAATGTTTTCAAATCATGTAAGGGATTCAGCAACCAAATGACAACTCAACCATCAAAAGACAAACAACCCAATTCAAAAATGGGCAAAGGACTTAGACATTTCTTTAAAGAAGCTATACAAATGGCTAATGGCAATGAAAAGATGCTCATATCATTAGTCAGTAGGGAAATACAAATTAAAACTACAATGACTACCCTTTTATAGTCATTAGAATGGCTATATTAAAAAAGTAAAATAACAAATGTTGGTGAGGATGTGGAGAAATTGGAACCCTCGTGCTTTGCTGGTGGTAAAATAGTGCAGCCATTTTGAAAAACAGTTTGGTGGTTCCTCAAAAAGTTAAACATAAGGTTACTCTACTATCCAGCAATTCAACCCCTAGGAATACACCCAAACAAAGTGAAAGAAAGGACTCAAACAGATACTCATACGCCAACATTCATAGCAGCATTATTCACAATAGCCAAAAGGCAGGTGCAACCCAAATGTCCAACAACAGATGAATGGATAAACAAAATGTGATATATATACATATACACTGATGATATATATACATATACATTTATAAATGGAATATTATTCAACCATAAAAAGAAAAGAAATTCTGATGCATGCCACACATAGATACACCTTCGAAACATTATGCTAAATGAATTAAGCTAGACACAAAAAGAAAATATTGTATGATTTTATTTATCTGAGGTACATAGAATAGGCAAATTGACAGGGACAAAAGGTACAAGGGTGGTTACCAGGGTCCAGAAGAAGGTGGAAATGGGGAATTAGTGTTTAATGGGTACAGAGTTTCAGCTTGGGATGATGAAATTGTTCTAGAAATGGATAATAGTGATGGCTGTACAATATTGTGAATATACTTAATGCCATTAAATTGTATGCTTAAAAATGGTTAAAAATGAGGAAGGGTGGCTTCCAGGATCTGGCACAGTCTTAGTCTCTTTCTCCAGTCAGAGGTCAGGGTTAGGGTTTCACTGCACCAGGACCTCTGCTTCAGGAGGCCTTGGTGATTCTGCCACAGCCTCAGCCTCCATCGCTCTGTGACCTGCTGGTATTGGACAATTCATAGGTAAGACTCCAGTACACCACTGAAGCCAAGAAATGAAAAATCTTTAATTGGATCATCATGGTGGATGGGAGGCATGACTAAACTGCAGCTCCAGACAGAGCAGTGGGCGGAGGCTCACATTGTGAATTTTAGCTCCAGATCAATTGCAAGAACAAACCAGCAATCCTAAGAGGACCCATAGACCCTCTGAAGGAAGCAGATGGCTCCTGCAGGACCTGGGATATGCCCCAAATACTGTGAGTGCCCCAACTCCAGAAGTGGGAAAGGGAGACTCTTCTCTCCCAAACACACACGCCCACTGGAGAAACTGAAGGTCTATTTGTGGGAAAAGTTTCCGACTTCACCTGGGGCTGTGTCAGTTTAAAGAGATCAATGAAATACAGGGGTAGAGAAAGCAGAAAGGCCCTGGGAGCTCGCTGGGTCCCCTAGCAAACTATTCCTGCCTGATACCACAGGGATCCATCAGGAGGGCAGCCAGAGGAGCAGGTGGTTAAACTCCACAGGGAGAAGGAAATCTCTAGCTGAACTTTGCAACAATTTGAACGGGGTGAGAAGCCTCCCTGCCAGAACTTAGGGGAGGGTGGAAATACAATACGTAGACTCCACAGGTGAGGGAAGAACCAAGCCCTTTGCTTTCGCAGCTGGGAGACGGGTAGCCTGGGGCAAGTTTTCAAACCCATCTCACCCTCCATCTGGAAACAGACTCAGGGCTATTGGAGCTGGGGGGGTGGGGGCAGCCACAGAGGGAGTGAGACCAGCCCTTCGGTTCGTGTGGGAGCTGGATGAAGCCTGTGACTGCCCGCATTCCCCACTTCCCTGACAACCTGCATGACTCAGCAGAGGCAGCCATAATCCTCCTAGGTACACAACTCCAGTGACCTGGGAATCTCAACCTCATCCCTACAGCAACCTCAGCAAGACCTGCCTGAGAGTCTGAGCTCAGACATGCCTAGCCCTGCCCCCCACCTGATGGTCTTTCCCTACCCACCCTGGTAGCAGAAGACAAAAGGCACATAATCTTGGGAGTTCTAGGGCCCCACTCACTGCCAGTCCCAACTGATGCTTTCTGAAAAGCGCCACTCCTGGCAGGAGGCAAATCAACACGAAAATAGAGCATTAAACCACCAAAGCTAAGAACCCTCACAGAGTCCATTGTACACCCCCTCCCGCCACCTCCTCTGGAACAGGTGCTGAGAGATGCATAGATGGTTCACATCACAGGACTCTGTGCAGACAACCCCTAGTAGCACCCCAGATCTGAGTAGACTTGCTAGGTGGCTAGACCCAGAAGAGAGACAACAATCACTGCAGTTCAGCTTACAGGAAGCCACATCTAGAGGAAAAGTGGGAGAGTACTACATCAAGGGAACACGCTATGGGACAAAAGAATCTGAACAAAAGCCTTCAGCCCTAGACTTTCCCTCTGACAGAGGCTACACAAATGAAAAGGAACAAGAAAACCAACCCTGGTAATATAACAAAACAAGGTTCTTCAACACCCCCCAAAAATCATACTAGTTCACCAGCAATCAATCCAAACCAAGAAGAAATCCCTGATCTACTTGAAAAATAATTCAGGAAATTAGTTATTAAACTAATCAGGGAGGGACCAGAGAAAGGTGAAGCCCAGTGCAAAGAAATCCAAAAAATGATACAAGAAGTGAAGGGAGAAATATTCAAGGAAATAGATAGCTTAGAGAAAAAAAGAAAACAATAAAAAATTCAGGAAATTGTGGGCACACTTTTAGAAATGTGAAATGCTCTGGAAAGTCTCAGCAACAGAATTGAACAAGTAGAAGAAAGAAATTCAGAGCTCGAAGGCAAGGTCTTTGAATTAACCCAATCCAACAAAGACAAAGAAAAAACTAAGAAAATATGAACAAAGCCTCCAAGAAGTCTTAAATGGCCAAACCTAAGAATAATAGTGTTCCTGAGGAAAAATAGAATTCTAAAATATTGGAAAACATATTTGTGGGAATAATCAAGGAAAACTTCCCCAGCCTTGCTAGAGACCTACACATCCAGATAAAAGGAGCACAAACGACACCTAGGAAATGCATCACAAAAATATCTGCACCTAGGCATATTGTCATCAGGTTATCCAAAGTTAAGATGAAGGAAAGAATCTTAAGATCTGTGAGACAGAAGCACCAGATAACCTATAAGGAAAACCTATCAGATTAACAGCCGATTTCTCAGCAGAAAATCTATAAGCTATAAGGGATTGAGGCCCTATCTTCAGCCTCCTCAAACAAAACAATTATCGGTCAAGAATTTTGTATCCAGCGAAACTAAGCATCGTATATGAAGGAAAGATATGGTCTTTTTCAGACAAACAAATGCTGAGAGAATTCGCCATTACCAAGCCACCACTACAAGAACTGCTAAAAGGAGCTCTAAATCTTGAAACAAATCCTGGAAACACATCAAGAAAGAACCTGTTTAAAGCATAAATCACACAGGACCTATAAAACAAAAATCTGAGTTAAAAAGCAAAAACAAAAAACAACCAAAGTACACAGGCAACAAAGAGCACGATTAATGCAACGGTACCTCACATTTCAATACTAACATTGAATGTAAATGGCCTAAATGCTGGACTTAAAAGATACAGAACAGCAGAATGGATAAGAACTCACCCACCAACTATCTGCTGCCTTCGGGAGACTCACCTAACATATAAGGACTCACATAAACTTAAAGTGGGTAGAAAAAGGCATTTCATGCAAATGGACACCAAAAGTGAGCAAGGGTAGCTATTATTATATCAGTAAAAAACAAACTATAAAGCAACAGTAGTTAAAAGAGACAAAGAAGGACATTATATAATGGTAAAAGGCCTTGTCCAACAGGAAAATAGCACAATCCTAAACATGTGTGCACCTAACACTGGAGCTCCCAAATTTGTAAAATAATTACTAATATACCTAAGACATAAGATAGACAGCAACACAATAATAGTGGAATTTCAATACTCCACTGACAGCACTAGACAGATCATCAAGACAGATAGTCAACAAAGAAACAATGGATTTGACTATACCATGGAACAAATGGACATAACAGATATATATAGAACATTTCATCCAACAACTGCAGAATACACATTCTTTTCAACAGTGCATGGAACTTTCTCCAAGATAGATCGTATGATAGGCCATAAAACAAGCCTCAATAAATTTAATAAAATTGAAATTATATCAAGCTTTCTCTCAAACCACAGTGAAATAAAACTGGAAATCAACTCCAAAAGGAACCTTCAAAACCATGCAAATACATGGAAATTAAATAACCTGCTCCTAAATGAGCATTGGGTCAAAAACAAAATCAAGATGGAAATTTAAAAATTTCCATCTTCAAACTGAATGACAATAATGACACAATCTGCCTAACCTGTGGGATACAGCAAAGGCAGTGCTAAGAGGAAAGTCCATAGCCCTAACTAGTTGCCTACATTGAAAAGATTGAAAGAGCACAAACTGACATTCTAAGGTCACACCTCAAGAAACTAGACAAACAAGAACAAACAAAACCCAAACCCAGCAGAAGAAAGGAAATAACCAAGATCAGAGCAGAACTAAAGGAAATTGAAAAAAATATGAAAGATAAATGAAACAAAAAGCTGGTTGTTTGAAAAGATAAATAAAACTGATAGACTATTAGCAAGATTAACCAAGAAAAGAAGAGAGAAAATCCAAAAAACCTCACTAAGAAATGAAACAGGAGATATTACAACTGACACCACTGAAATACGAAAGATCATTCAAGGCTACTATGAGAGTGAATGCTTTCAACTTTTCCTCATTCAGCAACACCTTTATGCGCATAAACTAGAAAACCTAGAAAAGATGGATAAATTCTTGGAAAAATACAACCCTCCTAGTTAAATCAGGAAGAATTAGATACCATGAACAGATCAATAACAACCAGCAAGATTGCAATGGTAATTAAAAGATTACCAACAACAACAACAAAAAAGTCCAGGACTAGACATACTCAAAGCAGAATTCTACCAGACATTCAAAGAAGAATTGGTACCAATTTTGACACTATTGGTCCTTTTGACACTATTCCACAAGATAAAGAAGGAACCCTCCCTAATTCATTCTATGAAGTCAGCATCACCCTAATACCAAAACCAGGAAAGGACACTACAAAAAAAGGAAACTACAGACCAATATTTTTGATGAACATACATGCTAAAATCCTTAACAAAATACTAGCTAACCAAATCCAACAACATATCAAAAAGATAAACCACCATAATCAAGTGGGTTTCATACCAGGGATGCAGGGATGGTTTAACATACACAAGTCAATTAATGTGACACACCAGGTAAACAGAATTAAAAACAAAAATCACATGATCATCTCAATAGATGCAGAAAAAGCATTCAACAAAACCCAGCATCGGTTTATGATTAAAACTCTCAGCAAAATCGGCATACAAGGCATATACCTTAATGTAATAAAAGTCATCTATGACAAACCCACAGCCAATACAATGCTGAATGAGGAAAAGTTGAAAGCATTCACTCTCAGAAATGGAAAAAGACAAGGATGTCCACCCTCACCACTCCTCTTCAACGTAGTACTGGAAGTCCCAGCCAGAGCAATCAGACAAGAGAGAAATAAAGAGCATCCAAATCAGTAAAGAGGAAGTCAAACTGTCACTCTTTGCTGACAATATGATCATTTACCTTGAAAACCCTAATGACTCCTCCAGAAAGCTCCTAGAATTGATAAAAAGAATTCAGCAAAGTTTCTGGATATAATATTAATGTACAAAAATCAGTGTATCTTCTATACACCAACAGCAACCAAGTGGAGAATCAAATCAGTGACTCAACCACGTTTACAATAGCTGCAAAAAAGAAACACAAAATACTTAGGAATATACCTAACCAAGGATGTGAAAGACCTCTACAAGGAAAACCACAAAACACTGCTGAAAGAAATCATAGATGACACAAACAAATGGAAACACATCCCATGCTCATGGATGGGTGGAATCAATATTGTGAAAATGACCATACTGCCAAAAGCAATCTACAAATTCAATGCAATCAACATCAAGATACCACCATCATTCTTCACAGAATTAGAAAAAGAAAAAAAAAATTCTAAAATTAACAGAGAACCAAAAAAGAACCCGCATAGCCAAAGCAAGACTAAACAAAAAGAACAAATCTGGATGCATCATACTACCTGATTGCAATAGTCACCAAAACAGCATGACACTGGTATAAAAATAGGCACATAGACCATTGGAACAGAATAGAGAACCCAGAGATAAACCCAAACACTTACAACCAACTGATCTTTGACAAAGCAAACAAAAACATAAAGTGGGGAAAGACACCCTTTTCAACAAATGGTGCTGGGATAATTGGCTAGCGACATGTAGGAGAATGAAACTGGATCCTCGTCTCTCACATTATACAAAAATTAACTCAACATGGATTAAGGACTTAAACCTAAGACCTGAAACTATAAAAACTCTAGAAGATAACATTGGAAAAACCCTTCTAGACATTGGCTTAGGCAAGGATTTCATGACCAAGAACCCAAAAGCAAATGCAATAAAAGCAAGATAAATACCTGGGACCTAATTAAACTAAAGAGCTTTTGCATGGCAATAGGAAGAGTCAGCAAAAACAGATAGCCCTCAGAGTGGGAGAAAATCTTCACAATCTATATATCTGACAAAGGACTAATATCCAGAATCTACAATGAACTCAAACAAATCAGTAAGCAAAAAGCAAACAATCCCATCAAAAAGTGGGACAAGGACATGAATAGACAATTCTCAAAAGAAGATATACAAATGGCCAATAAACATTTGAAAAAATGTTCAACATCACTAATGATCAGGGAAATGCAAATCAAAACCACAATATGATACCACCTTACTCCTTCGAGAATGTCCACAATCAAAAAATCAAAAAAAAAAAAAAAAAAAACAGTAGATGTTGGCGTGGATGCGGCAAACAGGGAATACTTCTACACTGCTGGTGGAAATGTAAACTAGTACAGCTGCTATGGAAAACAGTGCAGAGATTCCTTAAAGAACTAACAGTAGAACTACTATTTGATCCAGCAATCACATTACTGGGTATCTACCCAGAGGAAAAGAAGTCATTATTCAAAAAAGCAAAGACTTGGAATCAACCCAAATGTCCATCAGTGACAGATTGGATTAAGAAAATGTGGCACATACACACCATGGAATACTATGCAGCCATAAAAAAGGATGAGTTTGTGTCCTTTGTAGGGACATGGATGCAGCTGGAAACCATCATTCTCAGCAAACTATCACAAGAACAGAAAACCAAACACCGCATGTTCTCACTCATAGGCGGGAACTGAACAATGAGATCACTTGGACTCGGGAAGGGGAACATCACACACCGGGGCCTATCATGGGGAGGGGGGAGGGGGGAGGGATTGCATTGGGAGTTATACCTGATGTAAATGACGAGTTGATGGGTGCAGCACACCAACATGGCACAAGTATACATATGTAGCAAACCTGCACGTTGTGCACATGTACCCTACAACTTGAAGTTTAATAATAATAAATAAATTTTAAAAAAATAAAAAATAAAAAAATAAATTAAAAAAAAAAAAGGTACTTGCACACACACGTTTATAGCAGCACAATTCACAATTGCAAAATCATGGAACCAACCCAAATGCCCATCAATCAACAAGTGGATAAAGAAACTGTGATATAACACACATACACACACACACACACACACGGGAATACTACACAGCCATAAGAATAAATTAACAACATCTGCAGTGACCTGGATGAGATTGGAGACTATCATTCTAAGTGAAATAGCTCAGGAATGGAAAACCAAACATCATATGTTCTCACTAATATGTGGGGGCTAAGCTATGAGGACTTAAATACATAAGAAGGATACAATGGTCTCTGGGGACTTGGGGGAAGGGTGGGAGGGGGGAGAGGGATAAAAGACTATAAATATGCTGCACTGTGTACTGCTCTGGTGATGGGTGCACCAAAATCTCACAAATCACCACTAAAGAACTTATTTACATAACCAAATAGCACCTGTACCCCCAATAACTTATGGAAAAATATAAATGACAAAATAAAATAAAAAGGGAAAAATTGTTAAAATGGCAAATTTTGTGTTATGTTTATTTACCATGACTTTTTTAAAAGTCAAGAAATTGAAGAGAACCCACAAATGAGACTAAGAGGGAGCAGCCCAAGAGACAGGACAAAACTCACAAGAGTGTGTGGACCCTTGAAACAATTGAGAAGGTAAAAATGACCACACTTGCAAATGCTGCTGAAACCCTGGGTAAGATGAGAGCTGAGAACTGACAACTGGGTTCAGCAATGTAGGGTATGGGATCCATAAGAATAGTTTCAGTGGCATGGTGGAATGGGTTAAAGAGATAATATGAACTGAGGACACAGAGATAATAAGTATAAACTAACCTTTCAGGAAGTTTTGTTGTGAGGCGTAATAGATAAGTGGGGTAGAAGGGAGACGGTAGTTCCAGGAAGGGCTTTTGGTAATGTGCCTGGTCACCACTGGGAAGTAAATCTCAGTTGAATCAGGAGATGTGATTTTATATCTAACAGGGACCTAATTTCCATAACAAAAGGCACACTAAAAATCAGACAAAACATGTAAGTAACTAGTAAGAACTGTGGACTAATCCTTCCAATTAGTCACAGGATTTAACCTCTTCCCAAGTGATTAGCCTATTTCCACATTCTATAGGTAAACAGATACATGGAAAATTTGGAAATGACTCAAGGAAAATCACAAATATGAGAGGCTTTGATTAACAGGAAAAGCAAAAGGAAAAAGAAAGAAGGGGAAGTTATGGAAATATTTAATTATTCTTCTCATGCAACTGTAGGGCTTTTTCACAGAGAATTTATCAATATTATTTGCCATATACTCAGAGGAATAATAAAACTTTAGTAAACTGACATAAGCAACAGGATAGGCATTGAGATAGGCAAAACAGAACATATTACATATTCCAGCATGAAATTTGAAACATTGGAATGAGTTTCTGGTTACAAAATTTCTTTGCTCTTGCTTAAAAAACAGACAAGTTCTTTTTAACATTGTTCTGGAATTTCTGGCCAATAAATAAGACATTAAACCAAAACAAGAAATATGACTATTGGCAGGCAAAGGAAATAATTTGTATTATTTGCAGACATTAAGATGCACACATAATTAAGGAAAGAAAATCAATAAGAAAACTATTAGAATTAATAAACACATTCAAAAAAGTTGGTGAGTGCAGGGTAATTATCAAGAAATCGATAGTTTAGGTAATAAGCAGCTAGAAATATTATGAAGATACAATAGTACACCTTAAAAATATAGCCTAGAAATAGCTTATGATAAGAAATGTTTGGGATAGATACATAAATATGTGTGTGTGTGTATGTGTGTGTGTATGTATGTGTGTGTGTGTGTGTGTGAAAATATATATATATATATAGTATAGATACAGATCTCTGTATTAAGAGAATTAAAAGAGGATTTGAATACCATGCTCCTGGTTGGGCAGATTTAATCTTGTAAATATATCCAATTTTCCCAAATGAGGAGTAATGCAATCTCAATCATAATCTCATGGGGATTGATTTTAATTGAATAATATGTCTCTGAAGTTCATCTGAAAGAATAAACAGGCAAAAAACAAACCAAGAAAACTATTGAAGAAAAATGAGAGTGCTTGTTCTGCCAGATATTAAAATTATTTATAAATCTCAATTGAAACAATGAGACATTGATAAAAGATTCTTATAAAGAGAGCAATAAAATTGAAAAAATAATACAGGAACAAATTCTGGAATGCATAAATATTTACCAAATGATTGAATAGGCATAGAAGACAGTTGAGAAATGATGGATTTTTTTCTTAAGGAGTGTAGAATAGAAATGAACATCTATGAAGAAAATCACATTAAATTATCACTATATTATATGCCAAAATAAATTTTTAATAGGTTAAAAAATTAAACACAAATAGTCAAGCCATATAAAAGCTAGTCTTCTATTTATAAGCAACTGATTTTTGATTGAAGAAAGGTTTCTGAAGTTTAAAAGCAATTTTTTAATTTAATTTTTATTAAGGTAAAATATACATATAAAATGTACCATCTTTATCATTTTAAAGGGTACAGTTGAGTGGTAATAATACATTTATATTCTTTTTAAAAAGTAAATCAACAAAATGACTGAGAAAAATACTTGTAATAAATATGATAGACTAAAGTTCATATCCATAATATACAATGAGTTCTTAAAAATTGGTAAGGTAATCTTAAGACATCATAGAAAAATAGTCAAAAGACAAAAAGAAAAAATGCAAATGGCCAAAAAGTAACCTCATTCATAATCAAAATAAAATAAACTTAGATAAACGTGATAGAGAGTAATACTAATGACTCCCAATGAATCACACCTCTCTGGGTCCATACTCCTTTGTAATATGACATTGATCTCTGTTCATGAAGAGGTACCATCTATTTTCCCACCCCTTGAAGCTAAGACGGCCTTGTGACTTGCTTTCACCAAAAGAATGTGGTGGAAATTACTCTGGAGGTTAGTGCATCTTTCACTCTTATCATTGGAACCTTGAAACTGTGAAGAAGCTCAGTCTCACATATATTTCAGGATAAGAGACCATGAAGGGGGTAAAAAAGATGACTCAGCTAGCAGTCAGAAGTAACTTCCAGACAGACATGTGAATGAGGTCATCTGGGCCCCTTCAGCCCTAGTTGAGCTGTCAGAGGACTGCAGATGCATAAATGATCTGAAACCGGGAGAAAAACTACCTAGCCCCAGATTACCAGCCCATAGAATCATTAGAAATAATCAATTATCTTTGTCTTAATTTACTAAGTTTTGGAGTGGTTTGTTATGCAACAGTAGATAACTGATATAAGAAATTTTCATTTTACCAAAGAATTAAAGGAAAAAAGAAGAAACTAGTTACTAATTAAGGAACAGTTAGGGAAATTCCATATTGCTGGGAGTGCAAGTGGTAAAAATTCTCTGGAAAATGATGTTGCAATATTAATCCAGATCTTAAACATATTTATATACATTGACTAGATAATTCTCCTTCTACAGTTTTATCCCATAGAAAATATTAAAAATGTGGACAAGATTTATGTCCAAAGATTTTTTATCTAAATTTTGTTTAATTCATGGCAAATGTCTGTATGTTCAACAATAGAATACTACGTTTAAAAAAAATAAAGTGTATTTATGTGATGAACTATTATTTCATGGAACTTGTTTCCTGTTGTCAGAATTCATGGGTACAGACCTAAATATACTTTATAATCTGTGAGGGTTTGTGACTGGGGGAGGATGGTAGCAAAGATTAAAATGAAATATATACCAAAAACTTAAACTTAATAGTAATTATCTCTCAGCGTGTAATATGAGTTATTGTTATTTTTTTCCTTAGGTTCCTTTTATTTCTTAAGTTTTCAATGATAAGAATGCATTCCTTATATTAAAAAGAGCATATATTACTTTGAAACTGGGGCAAGTTTGGAGTTGTCTGAGATTTTAACATGGTCCTATTTTAAAGCGATAATGGTAGAGGGGCACAGTGGTTCATGCCTGTAATCCCAGCACTTTGGGAGCCTGAGACTGGTGGATCACTTGAGGTCAGGAGTTCAAGACCAGCCTGACCAACATGGTGAAACCCCGTCTCTACTAAAAATACAAAAATTAGCTGGGTGTGTTGGCTCACACCTGTAATCCCAGCTACTCGGGAGACTGAGGCAGGAGAATCACTTGAGCCCAGGAGGCAGAGGTTGCAGTGAGCCAAGATCACACCACTGTACTCCAGCCTGGGTGACAGAGTGAGATTCCATCCCAAAAAATAATAATAATAATTTAAAAAATAGATAACGAACTAACAAACATTTACTGATCACCCGCTGTGTACAAATCACTGTGTTAAATGTTGAGGTGGTCTTATTGAAAGGCTCTTGAAACCATGAGCCCATAACAGATAAGGCTCCAAAAAGTGACCAACTTAAATTGTCCCTACCATTTGTTTACAGATTGTGGTACATCGATTCAAAAAAAAAAAAAAAAAAAAAAATGGGAAAAGTGCAGATATACCAAGCAACTGCCATCTAATCAAGAGGTATCTCAGAGACAAGTTTCACTCATCTGAACAAATTCAACATCTCAGAGGTGGATTGGCCCATTGGCCCATATGAATTCAGTTTGAGCTCTAGTTAGTGGATAAAGAAATGTTTTTTAAAAAAAAAAACCTCTTAAACCAATGCTGGAAACTCCAGCACAGGAATAGGCAGAAAAAAAAAATGTGGGCCAATGGCTACCTCAGGGTTATTAAGACATGGATCATAGACAGCTCATAGCAACCTGCCAAACATAGTTCTTAAGGCCTTGGGGCTATACATAATCACTGGGCTTAATACTCTGTGTGGAATGGAAGTCCCTAGAAATACCAACAGTTTCTACCCACCTTAGCAATACTAATAAATGGAGAGTGTCATGTCATCCATTTCTTTTCTCTGTGATCTCATAATAACATATTTCAAGAGAGACCTAGGACCACACCAACCCAACCGTAGGCCTTTATATAGGTAAATTAATTGGAGAAAGTATAATAACAGGAATTCAAAGACTCAGTGAAATGGGAAAGTTGGAGTGGATTTATCATGTATAACTGGCTTACCCAACCACAACTATGTCCTCAAGAGGAGTACATTGACCACCCCTGAATCTATCAAGTCTTTGTGGACAGCACTCATATCTAGTTACCCCAGGGGTTTGATTTTGATTAAATAGTTTGTTAAAGTTAGGATGTGTCCTCATTTCATAGGTTAAGGAAGAATTTTGAAAGTTGTTCAGTATTTCACTTGCACCTATCTTCTCAGGAACTGTGGAAATAATAAGATGGTATTATGGACTGAACTGCATCTCCTAAAATTCAGATGACAAAGCTTTAACCCCCAAAGTGACTGTATTTGGAGATAGGGACTTTAAGGAGATATTTAAGGTTAAACAGGGTCATTATTGTGGGGCCCTAATTCAATTGGAATGGTGTCCTTTTAAGAAGAGGGAGAGATACCAGGGGCACATGCAGAGAGAGAAAAGGTATGTGTGAGAACACATAGAGAACACAGCCATTCACAAGCTAAGAAGAGAGACCTCAAGAGAAACCAACCCTGCTGGCACCTAGATCTTGGACTTCCAGCCGCCAGAACTGTGTGAAAATAAATTTCTGTTGTTTAAATTACCCAAACTGTGATATTTTGTTGGCAGGCCTAGCAGACAGATGGGCTTACAAAACTCCCAGAGCCACAGTGAGATGAACTTAGGCCAAAACTTCATTTATCATCTAATGACTGTTAGCCCCGACACAGATAGGCAGACCACATTGGTATTCTGGGTTTCCAAGAATTATTATTAACTCAATGCATTTTACTTTTTCCTAGTGAAGCTACCGAATTAAATAGCTCCAGACCCCTTGGAAAAAGGTCAGGTGTCAAGTTTACAGTCCCACGAGAGTGCCCAGCATCTTTTTTATTGAAGGGGCTCTAGATCTGTTATTGACTCAAGCTGGGAATTGGAAGAGGATCCCATATTCTCTAACATTATGACTCAGTCTCTGTTCACCAGACAAAGAAGATGTTAGATCACACGCTTAGTCATTTATTTCAGCTCTAGAGAAACTATAATCAATTAGCTACTGCCAAAGATCCCTGTGGGTCAAGCCAGTATGACAAGCATTTGGGTTTGTTGCCTATTATGATAACCATACCCGTTGGCTTCTAGTGACTAAGTGCTATTACTCAGCCTCTGCCTCAGCCACCCCATTTCAATAGTTGCATTTCCCATCTTTGTCCCTTGCCTACAGAAAACATCAATACTATGCTTTTCCAGGATGCTGCTTCCACCTTCACCAATTTATTCTTTATTGCCACGGTAAGGAAAATATCTTTTAAGTTCTCTCAGAAGACATAGCTGTAGGTTAGGTAAGCCAGTTGCACATGATAAATACACTCCAATATTTTTATCATCCTAAGCCTTTGAATTCCCTCTTTTACATCATAGATATTTCTGGCATCACAACTTTATTTCACATAGGCCACCATTAAGTACAAGTTTTAGTCAAACAAAACAAACAGAACTGGCTGCTTGAATTCAGAATATATGGCAAGGGCAGTCTCATTAATTAATTCAGCCCAATCTAAAATTACTTTGAGCCCTGTTGCCCTGTTTTGGTTGTTGTTGCCACTGTTTCTTTTTCTGGTTGTTATTATTGCTATTCACCAAACAAACAAACAAACAAAAAAACAAGTCACACTAAAGATTTTGTGAGTTCAGTCACTTCATTAAAGATTTAAGAGATTACAAGTAGGATCTCAGGGCTACTACACAATCTTCCACTATTCTCCTGTTCTTCCCTTTACACTCCAAATATTTTTCAAAAGACCATGGTTTCCAATAAATTAGATAACTTACATAAAATAGACAAAATCCTAGAAAACACAAACTTCCAAAAATGACTCAAAAAGAAATAGAGAATCTAAATAAATATGTAACAATAAAGAGATTGAATTAGTAATCAAAACAACCTACATTCAACACAAAAACTTGTACACAAATTTTCATGACAGAATTATTGTAATTGTCAAAAAGTGCAAACAAACCAAAAGTTCATAAACTGATAAAATGTAAAGTGTTCATATTATGCAATATTACTTAGCAATAAAAAGGAATGCAATATTGATACATGCTACAACATGGATGAACTTTGAAAACATTATGCTAAATGAAAGAAGCTAGTCACAAAAAGACCACATATTTTATGGTTTCATTTACATGAAATGTCCAGAATAGACAAATCTATAGAATAGTTGCCTAAGCTGGAAAACATGAAGGGTAATGAGGGTTGGCTGCTAAGGGTTTGGGGATTGCATCCGGAGCAATTAAAATGTTCTAAAATTGAGTGTGGTAATAATTTTACAATTCTGTGGATATACTAAAAACCATTGAATTGTATACTTGCAGTAGCTGAGTAGTACAGCATGTGAATTCCTTCTATATCTCAATAAAGCTGTTACCAAAACAAACAAACAAACAAACAAACCACCCATGGTCCCACAGATGACTCTATCTCAATCAGCCTCTGTAGAAGTATAATCCTGGCTATTGGGAGCAAGCCCCCCAGAATCCTGCCATAAACTGGCCCCAAAACTGGCCATAAACAAAATCTCTGCAGCACTGTAACATGTCCATAATGGCCCTAACGCCCAAGCTGGAAGGTTGTGGGTTTATGGGAATGAGGGCAAGGAAAACCTGGCCCACCCAGGGTGGAAAACCACTTAAAGGCATTCGTAAGCCACAAATAAAAGCATGAGCGATCTGTGTCTTAAGGGCGTGTTCCTGCTGCAATTAATTAGGCCCATCCCTTCATTACCCATAAAGGATACTTTTAGTTAATTTAATATCTATGGAAACATTGCTAATGACTGGTTTCTGTTAATAAATATGTGGGCAAATCTCTGTTTGGGGCTCTCAGCTCTGAAGGCTGTGAGACCCCTGATTCCCCACTTCACACCTCTGTATTTCTTTGTGTGTGTCTTTAATTCCTCTAACGCCACTGGGTTAGGGTCTCCCCGACCAAGCTGGTCTCAGCACCTGGCCTCTGTTCTGTTTCTCTTGGTCGTTTCAGTATTATTAAAATGTCAAATGTCAGAGATAAGAATATATATTTGTCATAATAATAAGATAGAGGTGAAATTGAAAGCCAAAGGAAATACTAAATTTATGTAAAATACAACACTTCCTTGACATAAATACTGTTTTAAAAATTAAATCAGCCACGCTTGAGAAAACTTTAACTTGCAAAACACCAGACACCTTTCAATATCAGATATTCAAGAACTTAGCAATTTAAATATATAACCTAAATTTTAATTTTAAAAAATATTTATTATTCAATTTATACAACTTCATTATCAATTAAATAACTAATACAGATAAGCAAAAAGAGAACTTTTTAAAAATCACACATAATAACACTACCCAGAGGTAACTGATCATTTTTTTACTTTATTATGCTGGTATATACACGCAAGCATATGAGATTACAGAGTACTTACTCAGAGATTTGTGAGTGATGTCTACTAGTCACCATGATAAGAAGAAAGAAAACTTTCATATTAATAAATATACAGCTTTATCATTAATCTTAATTGCTGTATCATATTTATTTTAGACACACCATAATTTATGGCATCTCTATCATGAGACATTTATACTATTCCCTCTATTTATTTTGCATAAATGACAAAAATTAAACATTCTTGATACTCATCTTTACATATATATTGAATCATTGAATTAGGATAAATGACTAGAAGTAGAATTTTTGAGCTAAATAATATATACTTGGATATGATATATATTACAAAATTTCTCAGCAGAATAAATCATCAGAAACAACCAGTATTATAGGAAAGAGTCCCTATTTTTCCAAATCTTAGCCAAGACTTGATGTCTGCAATCTTTTTAATCCTTACTATTTTGAGAAAATATATCTCATTATTTTAATTTGCATTTATTTGTTTCATATTTTAATGTTCATAGGCTTAGTAAGTTTACTATTCACAACCTTAATTCATTTTTTATTAGTTTTTCTTTTTGTATTGGTCTATAATAGCTCTTTAAATGCTAAGACTATTAATCTTTTCTCTGTCGTAAATGTTACAAATATATTTTTTCAGTTTTACAGATATAGTATTTTTTACCATATAGAACTTCTAAACATCTTTGTGGTCAAAAATTTCAATCTTTTTTAAATTTCATGTATTTAGTTTTTTATTTATTTGAGACAATCTGTCACCTAGGCTGGAGTGCAGTGACATGATCATGGCTCACTGCAGCCTTGAACTCCTGGGCTCAAGTGATCCTCCTGTCTCAGCCTCCCAAGTAACTGGGACTACAGGCGTGCACCACCATGCCTGGCTAAAGTTTTTTTATTTTTGTAGAGATGGGGTCTCACTATGTTACCTAGGCTTGTCTCAAACTGCTGGGCTCAAGCCATCCTCCCACCTCAGCCTCTCAAAGTGCTGGGATTACAGGCATGAGCCACCATGCCCAGTCAGTCTTTTCCTTCTGATTTCTGCCAGTGAGGTAATGGTTAAAAAGCCCTTCCCAACCTAAGACAAATATTGATTCTCCAACAACTTTTTTGATTTCAAATATTCAATCTATGTGGATTTAAATAGAGCTCCAAATTAATTTTTTGCCTCATTATTAACCAAGTGTCAACATAATCACTAATTTGAAATGTAACTTTTCTCACATATTCTAATTTCTATATATGTGAGGGTGTGCTTCTTTTTCTTTTTCCTTTCCCTTTTTGAGACAGCATCTGGCCCTGTCACCCAGGCTGGAGTGCATTGGTGTGATCATGGCTCACTGCAGCCTTGATATCCTGGACTCAAAGCATCCTCCTTCTTCAGCCTCCAGAGTAGCTAAGACTACAGGTGTATACCACCAAGCCCAGTTAATTTTTTTTGTTTTTTGGTTTTTTGTTTTATGTTTTTTGTTTTTGGAGAGACAGGGTCTTGCTATGTTGCTAGTCCTGAACTCCCGGGCTCAAGCTATCCTCCCACCTTGGCTTCCCAAAGTACTGAGATTATAGGTATGAGCCACCACATCTGGCCTCATGGGGTTGTATCTCTCAACTCCCTATATTTCTCCCCTGGTCTATCTTATTGATCCTATCTGCAACAAGACTCTCCTTCACTGTGCTGATCATCTGTCAATACTGGGCTCCACCCATACTGAGCAGTCTCAGTGATGGCTGCAGTTTTCTGCTGGCACTTCCAGTCCTTATTACATGACACCCACAAAGAGGTTACTGGGACCTCAACTAATTACATAGTTTAATGACTGTTTTTGTTTTCATTTTTGTTTTGACCAGTAATCATGTTTTATTTTTCCTAGCATATACTTCATCCATTCAACATCAGGCCACAAGGGTGCTTGGATCAGGACACTGTCAGGTAGGTCACCGTGCCACCTATTCCTAAAATCACTGCTCCTCATCCACCCATTAGACCTTGTTGCTGAGTTTGGCTTTCCAGGTCTTCCACTCCAGAAGGCAAAAAATTCTTACAATGCCCTAGAAGGCTGTACAGGACATGGGCCAACTTTACCTGTCCAATCTCATCTCCTACAACTCCCTTGGCTGCCTTCACTTCAGCACTGATATCTTTACTATTTCTTGAACACTTTGGCCAGGATAGACCAGTTTCCCTCCAGGACAGTTGTACTGGCCATTCCCTCTTCCTGGAATTCTCTTCCTTCATATGGCCATATGGATAACTTGCTTACTTCATGTTTTTGCTGAAATGTCACCTTGTAAAGGATACCTACTCAAACCATCTGTTAAGTACTAAATCGTGTCCCCTCAAAATTCAGATGTTGAAGCCCTAATCCCTAATGTGACTGTATGTGGAGATAGGGCCTCTAAGGAGGTAATAAAAGTTAAATGAAGTAATAAGAGTGAGAACTAAATCCAATAGGGCTAGTGCTCTTATAAGAAGAAGAGGAGACACCAGAGCTTTTTCACAGGGACACAGCAAGAAGGTGGCCATCTACAAGCCAGGAAGAGAGCCCTCATCAGAAACTGAGTTTGCTGGCACCTTGATCATAGCTTTCTAGCCTACAGACCTGTGAGAATATAAAAGTCTGTTGTTCAAGCCACCCACTCTGTGAGATTTTGTTATGGCAGCCTGAGCAGACTAACATGCCACCTCATTCATAAGTTAACACCATCCCCCTTTTTGCCTGTACTGCTAATCCCCCTTATATTATTCTATTCTAGCCCTTAACCTCTTCTAAAATAATCTAAAATTTACTTTAATTTTTTATTTTTAAATTTTGTGGGTACATAGTATGTGTCTATATTTCTGGGTTACATGAGATGTTTTGATATAGGCATGCAATGCATAATAATCACACCAGAGTAAATGGGGTCTCCATCCCCTCAAGTATTTATCCTTTGTGTTACAAACAATCCAATTATACTCTTTAATTACTTTTAAATACACAATAAATTATTTGTTGACTTTAGTCACCTAGTTGTGCTATCAAATATTATATATTATTTATTCTAACTATACTTTGCAGCCCACTTCTTCCCTGCCCCTCCAACACTTCCAAGGCTGTGGTAAGCATCCTTCTATGCTCTATCATCATGACTTCAATTGTTTTAATTTTTAGCATCCACAAATAAGTGAGAATATGCTATGTTTGTCTTTCTGTGTCTGACTTATTTCATTTAACATAACGGCCTCCAGTTCCATCCATGTTGTTGCAAATGGCTGGATATCATTCTTTTTTATGGCTGAATGGTACTCCCTTGTATATATGTACCATATTTTCTTTATGCATTCATCTGTCAATGTGTACTTAGGTTGCTTCCAAACCTTGGCTACTATGAATGATGGCAAGAATGTGGAGAAAAGGGAACCCTTATACACTGTTGATGGGAATGTAAATTAGTACAGCAACTATGGAGAGCAGTTTGGGAAGTTCCTCAAAAAACTAAAAATAGAGCTACCATATGGTCCAGCAATCTCACTGCTGGGTATATACCCAAAAGAAAGAAAATCTGCATATCAAAGAGATATCTTTACTCCCATGTTTATTAAAATTTACTTTTTATTATTTTAATTGCCAGTCTTCATCCACTAGAATACGAACTTTATGAGTGCAAGGATTTCTGTTGCTTTAATTCACTGATGCATTTCCATCATATAGAACTGTACTTGAAACGTAGAAGGTTCTCAATAAATATCCGTTGAATAAATGAATCAATCACAGCAGGCTCCTTCTTCCTTTTAGGTGAAGTCTCTCTGTCTCTCTCAGAAGCCCTATTCCCTAACCCAGTCCATTCCACTTTGAGGACACTACTTGAATCCCTTGTTCATATATGGCCTTGGATCCTATGACAATCAGTGCAAGGCAATAGATATTAAAGATGGAATGAGACACCCCCTTCCTCCTCTGGGCATATCTGAATTTCAGGTCCAACTAAGCCAGGATATTTGATATTTTAATTTGGGGGTTCCAGGTATCTCATTGGGGAGGTGAGCTCAGGGATCAGGAGTGAAGGAGCAGGGAGAGTAAGGCAGACAAGGAAGAAAGTTAAGGAAGGGTATGTTCTTGAAATGATTAATCCCGTGGGCAGCTGGAGACTAATCCTGCTGGGAGCACGCTGGAAATGATGTAAAATGTACCTCAGAATGATTCCTCCGTAGGAGAGGAAGCCATTATGGACTCATTCCTGTCCTCCTTTGTTTCAGAGTTGCATCCAGAGGTTTTGACTCCCATACCCCACTCCTTGCCATATCCCAGGCTGTTCTATGTGAGAGCTGAACAAGATGCAGCAGGCACTAGGGAGAATCCCTCAGCATGCACAGAAAATGGCCACCACAGCTATGGCTGAAGTCGCATAAAGGTAGAGGGAATATGCTTTGGGACACAAAAAGAATCAGCTACATTTGGTTACAATAAGTTACATTCTAAGAACTACTTTCAAATCTAATGATCACAATACTTTCATATTCTATTACTAAGCTTTCCTTTTCCACATATTTAAATGAACTTTGCTAGAAAGATATTATCCACAACATGGCATGATGAACCCATAAAATGAGAAGAACCCAACTGCTCCATGAACAAAAGGTCAGTTTGCAGCTCTTAATCCACCTTTATTTTCATCAGCAAGATCACTTGTTGGATTGTGAGAATTCTCTGTTATCCACTGTAGCTCTTGCTGTCAGTAATTTTCACTGTGTACCCATGATCACTGCTCCTCACAGGGCAAGATGTGTGTGATATTTCATCAAGAACTGCTGTCTGTCTTATCAGACACTCTGAAAGCCTCCTCAGAAGGCCCATGTCATCCCTCTCACTGATTAATTAAAAGTGTTGCACCAAGTCAACTAAATGGCACAGTACCCAGGAACCACAATGATTTTCTCAGAAAAGAACATCTCCTAATGAGGACTTCATCCAAGGACAGAGCATTCATTCTTTTTCCAGGAAATCCAACTGAATCAATTCAATATTTAAGGATACAAGAAGCTTAATAGATGTAAGAATAGACAAATAAAATATCTGTAAAACCTGCACAGAGAAGAGCTTGAGCATGTACAGAGAGATTTTCTAAAGCTCAGTTCTGGAAAGAATTTATGGTCAAAGAAATGATAAGATGCTTAGGTAATATTTGTGTCCATAATCATCTGAAATGCCCTCTCTGGTAGTTTTGGATGCAAGTCTAACTCTTGAATTAGAGCTGCTTCTGGCTTAGAACTGTCAGTATCTATTTCTACCTGACTAGGAGGACATGCCTGGCATGTAGTAGGTCTTTACATTTGTCAAAAGCACAATTCCTTTTTCAACTTAATCCTTGCTTCTGAACCTGAGAAAATAAGCCTAACTTTAGGCTTGGTATTCTCCCAAACATTCTTCAGATTTAGGCTTAAGTGGTATTGAACAGTTATGTTCCAGGCAATGTGCTAGATGCTTCAGTGTAAGTTTATCTCACTTAGTTGTCATCCAAACCCCATGAAATGGGTACCTACTATTTGGTAGATGAGAAAAGTAGACAACAGAGAAGTTGAGTCTTTTGCTCAAGGTCACACAGCTAGAAAATGTAAAGTCAAGGTTCCAAGTTTAGGGACTAGGAATCTGTTTGCTTGCTTGCTTGCTTCTTGGCTTCAAATTTTTTTTACCATTCCTCCCATCAAGAGGTGGCTGCTTTATGACTCTGCTCCTTGAATCCAGGAAGGCTTCTATATTCTTTGACCACAAGGGAAAAGTGAAGGTGATGCTGTGAGATTTCGAAGGCTAGTTCACAAGGGCTCTGCAGCTTGCCTGGACTCTCTTGGAGCATTTACATCTTCCAGAGACTCCTTGGCCCCTCACCCAGCCACATGGAGAGGCCACACATAGATCCTCAGGTCAACAGCCATTGAGTTGTTCCACTTCATACTCCAGACATGTGAGAAAAGAAGCCTCCAAATGGTTTCTGTCGCTAGTCATTCAAGTCACCCACAACCATCTGAGTCCTCCCAGCTGACAGCTTACACATCATGGGTCAGAGACAAACCATCGTCACTGTACCTTGCCTCAATTTCTGACTCCCAGAATTTGTGAGCTTAATAAAATGGTTGTTATTTATACCACTGATTTGGGATGGTATATTGTATGACAATAGTAATTGGAACAAGGAACTTTCCGTAAACTTTAGACATTCTGTATGCATGTGATAACATACAATCCCACAAAGTTCCCCAGGCTCATGGAGACCCCATGAGTGCCAACTAGATCCCTTGAAGTTACAGGGGAGCAGAAAGCCAGGACTCTGGCCAACTCTGATCTGGGTTTTGTTTCAAAAACTCTGGCCTCAATAATTTTTCACTTTTTTCTATTAGGAATTTTCAGTATCTATTTCTACATGGTACCTTGTCTAAATCACACAAAGCATCCTCAGTCCATCTGACCCTTCCTGGAACCATTGAGATTTCTGCGTTCATTCTTCTCAGTTCTAAGTTTCCTGGTGGTCGAGTGGTTAGGACTTAGCAGTCTCATTCTTCATATTCCTCCCTCTGGCCTCCAAAAGTAAAAAAAAAAAAAAAAAAAAAAATAGATCTCTAGTTTAGTTGAAGTCACTATTTTTCATAGATATCTAAGCTCACCTGCCCTAAGGACCTGCCTCATAGTCTCTCAACAGTAAGCATGAGGTCAGGAGGGCATCTATCCTTCCTCTCCACCAGAGATGGCATAAGTGCTAGATCGAGGGCCTGTCCAGACAAGAAAAGCAGAGCATCCTCGATTAAAACATGAGGTTTTATAATAATTTGATTTTATTAAGCCCTTACCTTAAATAAATGTCATCACTTTAAAAAGGAAGCATGTATGGATTGTATTAGAATCTCGATCAAATAAAAACAATTAACTGATTATAAAAAACACAATTCAAGATAACTATGCTAACACCATTTTAAATAAAAGCAGGTATTTGAAAGGATGTTTCTGTTTTAGGGACTCTGATTAGGAACATCATGTTCCAAAGCAGAACAGAGCACAGTTGGGGCAGAGGTAAGTCTCACACTGTGGAGTCTGTGGTTTCTTATCTAAGTAAGGTGCAACTTAAACCCAGACAGAGTAGGCAAATATTCTGCATACTGAGAGAAGAGAGTAAATAGGAATTTCTCAACTCTAAAACACAAAGACTAAGTACACAGCAACTAATGCTCGAAATTCTACTATTCAAGATTTATTCCTTTGGCTTAAGGCTTTGTTCCCCTTTACAATGCAAAGATCTCGTGAGTTGTTTACAACTTAGTGATAGTGGCAGGTCTTGTCAACTACCTACCTAATGTCCATGTTCCCCTTTTATCTGGTTACAGAACCCCAGTTTGGGGGGATAAGGTAGCAGCATGCCCAGTTTCCTTTTCAGCTGGGGTGGTCATGTGACCCAGCTCTGGCTTATGATATATAAGTGGAAATCGTTGGGAGGAGCTGCTTAGAATGCTTGTTAAAAGAGGCAGACTTCTAAACACAATGGCCCTTTCCATTTTCCATTCTTCCTTCATGGAAGGTGGAGACACTTCATGAGGCACAGGAGCCATCTTGCAAACCAAGGACAAGAACTCAACACTAAGGGTGGAAGAGTAGATTTAAGAGCTAAAATCTGGCTTTCAACCTTTAATCTAAAATATTTATGTAAATATTGGTTCCTTGCATAAAATCAGGGATAGGCCAAGATTCAAAATGATGGAGAGTTTCCTTTAGGTTAGAATGATTAGTATTGTTTACCCCATCTCTTTCATAAAAATGTTCTCACAGGTTGTGAGTACATTTTGTGAACTCTCACTATCAGTTAAGTAGGTGGGAATCAAGTCACAATGTTTTATTTAAATGCCACAAAGAAGGATTTGCCCATTCCATAGCACTGGAGTAGAGCAGTGCTTCTCAAACATTAATTGCAATCATAGAATTAGCTGGGGATCTTATTAAAGTACAGGCTCTGATTTAGCAGGTCTAGGGTGATACCTGAAATCCTGCAGTTCTAATAAGCTCCCAAGTGGTGATAAAGCCAGTCCATGAACCACACTTTGGTTGCCAGAAAGTAGAGCAGGTGCCAACGGGGATGCTCATCAGGATCATTTTTAAAAAGAAGAAAACACACACACACACACGGGGCGGGGGGGGGGAGAGAGAGAGAGAGAGAGAAGGAGAGGGAGAGGGAGAGGGAGAGGGAGAGGGAGGGGGAGAGGGGGAGAGGGGGAGAGGGGGAGAGAGAGAGAGAGAGAGAGAGAGAGAGAGAGAGAGAGAGAGAGAGAGTGAGTCTTGGGCCACATCCCAGCCCTACAGGTCAAAATCTCTGGGGATGAGGTGCAGGAGTTTGTTTTATTAACCACCTCCCCAGGTAATTCCTATTTAGCCATAAGATGCACCTGGTCTGCAATGGGCAGAGCGGCATGTCTCAGAGTAGTTGTGCACCTTCTAACTCAGAATTGCCAAAGGAGCTTGATGACAGTGCAGATACCTTCCTTCTGTTGCTTGGGAAGGAGGCGAAGAGGTGGATGGAGTATAAAAAATAAGGAGACTGTATAAAATGGGAGATTGACATCACTTCAACTCCCACCTGGCAGGAGTAGATAGGGCCAATTCTCTTGTAATTGACAGCATGGAACGTCCCTCCTGCTGCCTGACCACCTGCACATCCTTCCTTCTCTTCCTCTCCCTGGCAACTGCCACAGCCAAGGCTGCCCCTCAGGGGATGCTGAGAGCCGTGGTTAAAGAAGAGGGAGAGGAACTCAGAGAAATTGTGGAGTCAGGAAGAAAAATAAGGAAGGGCATGAGAATTACAAACAGCCATAGGCTTCTGTTTATATTGCAATTCAGTCCAGCGGAAATAAATAAATACCTATTTTGATATCTGTACTTGCTGAAACAACAAGAATGTATTATTCAGCCAAAAGAGTGCCTTCCAATTGCATTAAATTGTGTCTATGTGCAGATAAGGGTCCAGAAGGCTGTGAATCCTATTAATCCCTAATTGGTAGAATTTAATGTTTTTCTTATTTCATTATATTAATCTGTGCTATTTGAAAGTTTTACCCCAAGCATGGATTATTTTTATAATCAGAAGTAAATAATAAAGCCATTTTTCGTTTAGAAGAAAATGAGGTCACAGTGCTAAAATGCTACAAGGACAGATTTTGGAAGGATACAGCCCCTTTATTCACGAAACTCACACACTCAGTGGTCAGAATCATGGATGTTTCCTGAGTTGCACGGACATATAGTTATGTGGCCCCACAACAGATGTCCGGGTTGGGCTTGCCTACAGGGAGTGGCATTTGGTCCAAAAGTCCAAGATGGATTCCAAATGAATGCTATTGAGTGCAGATCTGACGAGGAGTTTAGTTTATTAAAAGGAGGGGAACTTGTCAAGATTATTTAGTATAAATAAAGTTGATTTGGAGATAAATGTATGGGTCTGAGGGATCTAGAAACAGCAGCTGTAATGCTGCAGAAAGATAGTAATCTTGCAATTATAACAATGAGATGAGTCAATAACTTGGCTGGAAATTGAGCAAGTAAACCTGAGGCCTCCTTAAAGATAGAACCACTTCTTGTTGCCCTGGGACTTGCTCCTCGTGGTACTGAGATGATAATAGAATTGTCACATGCAAATGAATTAAATCATAACTAGGCATGGAACAATGATCTCTGCAGAAGTTTTGGAGGGCTTTGTACATTTGATAAAAGATGAGCTCAGGAAGGGAAGAATCTGAATTGAACAGGATCTGCTTACTTGGGAATTCTTTGAGTATTGCACACCTATGGTATCTTCTTCCACTGACTTTAGTCATGGTCATGGAAAATAATAAGCTAAATATTTGTGAGTTCATATTGTCTCAGTCTCCTGCTTAAAGCTTGGGAGAAAAAAAGAAAAACAGATAAAGCAACCTGGAGGGAGGTGGGGGGCGGTTATAATTGTAAATCACTGCTAGGATTTTGAAAGCTGGATCAGCAAAGCTACCTTAAATTCTAAGCTTCTCAACTTTCACTTATGCTGCCCACAACTAGAGTTGCTATTTTTTATATTTCCTGTATCTATCACTTTCTATTAGCTCAAGCTCTGGCAGGGAACACCAGTTCATTAAATGACAAATATGAACCTAAATACCAAAACACAAATGCTGAAACTGTTATGAGGCCCCTTCTTGACAGTGATGGATAAAGGCAGAAACAAGGGAGGAGTTTCTACTTGGGTGCTGCACAATACACCTTTGCCTTGGGCAATCTCAGGCACCTTAGGCAAGGACTTGGAGGAAAACCCTGACTTCCCATCACACTTTCATTGAGTCAGTTTTCAATGTGCTATCTGTGCTATCTGCTGGGGATCAAGAAGATAAAAAGAGAAAGGTAACTTGGAAATGAGAATGGGATGGGAAAAGAGAGGAGAGAAAAGGGGAGGCTAGGTGGAGAAAAATGGTTATAATACAATGTCATGACCAGTGGGCCCTGTGGCCAGCTTGGGGTCATATTCTGTCTCCTGGAATTTCCATTGCTTTCACCTGGTGACAGCAGCTAGCACCTTGCCAGGGCAGTTACCAGCCTAAGGCTAATTTTACTACTAACAAAAGGTAGGATTTACTAGGTTCTCTGCAGTGACTTTGAAAACATCTGTGATAAAGCATCAATAACTGAAGTCAAAAGAAGCACCTCAAGGGAGGAGATGAGAAATCAGAAATAGGAGATGAGAAACAGTCACTGACTTATTTGCCACCAGTGTTAATTATACATGAATGGTTTTACAGTTTGAAAGAATGCTACATTTAGGAAGCTTTAACTGATACTGATTATTTTTGTATCTTAGGGTCTCAGATGTACAACATCTGAACACCTCCCCTGAAGAAGCCTCGAGTTCTGCAGTCAACATGAACCTAAAATATTACTACAGACAGGAATAGTTCTGGATCAAGATTCTGATCTTCTTTCCACTTTTTCAGACTCATCAGAAGAGGTGTCTAAGAAGATGCACAAAAAAAAATTGTAAGTGGACCATTATTGCCTGAGGGTCTAAAGTTTTACCAGATGCTTTTTACAATGAAATATATATAATGTACATGCTTGTGGAAAATGCTGGGTCTTAAACCCAACCTCTATTAACCTGATTATTGCTCATTAATCATGGCTAAAAAATCTAGCAGCAAGAATCATTGAGATCCTAGCTACTCAAAGGGTAATCCCTGGATCAACAGCATCAGCAGCATCCGAGAGCTTGTTGGAAATGCAGAATCTCAGGCAGACCTGCTGAACCAAAAATCTCATTTTAACAAGACCCACAGGTGATTGGAATTTCCCTTTCACATTTAAGAAGCACTGCTCTAGATCCTCTCTCTTGAGGAGGTCATTTACGTCAGGTTCTATTCTTAATAGGAAACAGGTTGAGAAATAAAACAGGGCTACAAATACGAACCATAAAATGTGAAGTTTTTAGTGAATATTGAAAACAAGGCAGCAAAATGGCTGTTTATTAAACCTAACATATTCTGTACCGAGATCAAAAGGCAGGTGTTACAAGGACCAGAGCTCTAATTATGAAGTTGGCTATTTCAACACGACCAGCCACTGAACACTACATGCTTCCCCTTCATGCTTTTAATCTTTCCCATAAATGCCACATGGTTCTTTTGGCAGAATCAGCTCCCAGATTTGCAGTGGGAATTAGACAAGAACATTTTCTCCTTCCTTTCCTTTGAGATGCAGGGATGGGGGCTGGAGCAGGCAGCAGGGAGCACTTCTGAGGCCAGGAGTAAGCAAAACTAAAACCAGAAAAGGGGTGCCAAGATATGAATGCCAGAGGGAACATAAGGGCACAAAACTGCAAGAGGGGGAAGGAGGGTAACACATTACCAGGTGCCTGGGACCAGAGACACGCCAAGTGGTAGGGTCTTTTTAATTTTTATTTTATTTCTTAAAATGTATTTTTAATTAACAAATAAAACTTATATTTATGGTATCTAACATGATGTTTTGGGACAGGTAGACACTGTGGAATGGCTAAATCCAGCTAATTTTACATATGCATTGCCTCACATTTTTATTTTTTTGTGCTGAGAACACTTAAAATTTACTCTTAGCGATTTTCAAGAATATAATACATTGTTATTAATTATAATCACCGTGTTATACAATAGATCTCTTGAATTTATTCATCTTAAGTGAAATTTTGTATCCTTTGACCACCGCACTCCCAGTGCCCAGGCAACCAACATTCCACTGTCTGCTTCCATGAGTTAGACTTTTTTAGCTTCCACATATATGAGTGAGATCATGTGATATTTGTCTTTCTGTGCTTGGCTTATTTCACTTAGCATAATGTCCTCCAGGTTCATGCATGTTGTCACAAATGACAGAAGTTCTTCTCTTTTTAAGGCTGAGTAGTATTCCATTGTGTATATATACCACATTTTCTTTATCAGCTCATCTGTTGATAGCCATTTAGGTTGATTCCATATCTTGACTTTTGTGAATAGTGCTGCAACAAACATGAGAGGGGGTGCAGATATCTCTTTGACATACTGATTTCATTTCCTTTGTATATATACTGAGCAGTGGGATTACTGGATTGTATGGTATTTCTATTTTTAATTTTTTGAGGATCCTCCATACTGTTTTCCATGTAGCTCTACTAACTTACATTTCCAGGGGTATAGTCTTAATAAGGAACTAAGGGTGGGACTAAAGAGTTATCTTGAGGTAGGGTAGATAGCTCCTCTAGATTGAAGCCATCTTTTTTTATTTTTAGTGGCCAGTGCCTGGTACAGAGACCCAGCTAAAGAACCAGGGGAAGACTGGTTCATTCAACATGGGAGTGAAATTATGAAAGGTGTTAAGAGAAGTATGGAGATAAATTAGCTCAACATCTCTGCATAGGTTGATGGGTCTAAAAAGCTAAAGAGGGATGCAGTCTTACAAAGCATCATCGAGGATGGAGGATGCTATGCATAGAATCAGACTTCATCAAAACTTGAAACAGATATTTTGTTATCAGCATCCTATCTTTGCATTCTGACTTTCTTTCTCTCTTCCTGCTGCCTCCTCCAACCCACATTCAAACCCCTGGTGTGATCTGTCAATCAATTCCTTTAAGCCTATAGGTGGCAACCAATTGACTTGTTGTCCTCTTTTAAGGAAACTGAATGTGATTGTCTACTCTTTAAAGATTGAATAATCTTCTAGACCCAAATCAATGATGCCCCCTGAAATTCCTCAAACCCACGTCAACAGACACCTGCTCCATCTATCCCAAAGACAGGTTCGTGTACATGACATTCTGAAGGTATAAGAAAAGAGAACTTCCATAACCAGATAGAGGGGCTAAAAGAGGTGGATGACCTCAAATGTTCAACCCTGAGTTCTTGAGAAAATCATAAAGACTGAGGCAAAGGAGATGGATCTTTACTAAATGCAGGGTTGTTATTTTAACAAAACACTTTAATAATACTGTAATTTTTCTTAGGCCTTATCTCAGATTTCTCTTTTATGGTTTTTAGTCTTTTCTTGTTTAGGATATGTAGAAGGTTTTCCAGATAAGTATCATACCTCCTTTTGTTCCTCTTGGACTCAAACGCCCAATGATTACCCCAATTGGTTCAAATGACCTGAAATCTAAGGGAACAGAATTGGCCAGAAACAAACCGATTGCCCACTGATTACCCCAATTGGTTCAAATGCCCTGAATTCTAAGGGAACAGAATTGGCCAGAAACAAACGTTCTAATATTCAAGAGCAGCAGGTGAATGGTTTGTTATCAATGCTAATTAGAATTCCATTTTCCTCATAGATCATATAGTTTAACTAATTGCATTGAACTATTAACTTGGAGAGAGGAGAAGGAGGAAGAAATACTACTCTTGTTGCTTTCCTAATATCTGTCATTTTCAAAAGGCTTGTTTGGCACACACAGATGATTCTGGTGTCAGTGCAAAACTGAACTCTGCAGCATATGTTGCCAAATGTTACAGCTCCCACTTAATGTTCGCCCTCTATGTTACTTGTCAAATTAGACATGCTAGTAATATCCATAATTACATGTTGCAAGCAATGGAGCTGCAGTCTGAAGTGTTCTTAGATGCTAATTAGACTTCAGGGAAATCCCTACGAACAATGCATTCAAGCATCCTCTAACCTCTGGCTTGGAGGCCTGGCATAGGTTCTTTTGTAATGCCAACATTTTACCCGTAATTTCTAAGTGTCTCTGATAATTTAGAATGCTTCTTAAAAGGAAAAATAGCAAAAAGCTAATCCCCAGGGGGTCTGAAGAACCATTTCCCAGTTTTAGCAAGATTATGTTGTGCTAATGCTATCTTTGCAGACTACAGCAAACAAGAAAGCTTAAGACCTGGGCTATACTCAAAAATTCATGAGCCTCAACTTCCTATCCAGTCTTTCTGAGACTCTGCTCCACCTATGTCCCTTCCCTCATCCCAGTTGCTCCCATTAGTTGTCACTGTGGTCTCCTCCCTTATGCATTTAATCTATACATATTTATTGAACACGTATTGTATGCCTGGCACTGTACAAAGATGAATGACCCCTATTCTCAAGGCGGTCATGTAAAATGAAGTACACTGATACATGAAGAAATTATTCTAAACCATGAAGTAACTGCAATGGTGGTGAGACAGAAGTACTGTGGAGGAGAACTGTATTAGTCCATTTTCATGCTGCTGATAAAGACATACCAGAGACTGGGCAATTTACAAAAGAGGTTTAATGGACTTACAGTTCCACATGGCTAGGGAGGCCTCAAAAATCATGGCAGGAGGTGAAAAACACTTCTTACATGGAGGTGGCCAGAGAGAGAATGAGCACCAAGTGAAATGGGTTTCCCCTTATCAAGCCATCAGATCTCATGAGACTTACTACCACGACAACAGTATGGGAGAAGCCGCCCCCATGATTCAATTCTCTCCCACTAAGTTTCTCCCAAAACATGTGGGAATTATGGGAGCACAATTCAAGATGAGATTTGGGTGGGGACACAGACCCAAACCATATCAGGAACCCAAACCAGCTTGAGGGATATGTGTGTGTTTGTGCATGTGCCCACACACATGCATGTGTGTTTTGGAGAGTAGGGTATATTTCATGCACTGTCAGTGCCCTGCGCATATACTGTGGAACCCCTTTGCATTTTCATGCACATCAGCTTCAGGTCACTTTCATTCCCAGCAGCCAGCACTGTGTCTCTTTGTTGGAGGACAGCTCTCAGGCTGCAAGAGCTCATTTTGTCTGTGCACATGCACAGAGAGCTGGAAGTGCTTGGGAATTTACTTTCCCGGGGCAGCTCTTATGATCAACAAGTATAGCAATATAAATACGCCAGCTCCTTTGCCCTTGATCAAGGCAACTTTAATGTGTAACTTACACTTTCCGCAAAAGTCCCCTATGAGAAGGCACCAAAGTTACTCTCCATGGGAACATCACATCTTTGCTTGGCCTCCTTTCTTTGTCTGTCTCTCTTCCCCACTCTCCTATTGGCTTTTTCCTGGGAACACCTACTAATAAATCACTTACGCATGAATTTTCAACTCAGAGTCTACTTCTGGGCTATGCAAATGAAGACAAAGTGAAGGAAAAAAGTCTTCCTTGAAAGTTTACCTAAGCCAGGATGGAAGAATTTAGCAAGATGAAGATAAGAGTTTCGAACCAAGGAGGTGATGAAAAAGGGTGCTGTGGACAGACATTTCAGACAGCATGAACAAAAGCATGCCAGCAATAAGCAGCCTGGAATACATAGGGAGCTACAAGCACATCCCAGAGCATAGCTTTGAGAAAGGATTGGCTACTGAGGAGAGAAGTGGTCAGGCACCACATCTTCAAGAGTTTGATGCATTTGGTGTGCTAGAGCCAGCTAGCAGCTAATTGTTAATTATTCGGAAATTGTGTGATTTGGTTGATAAACTGTGGTTTGGAATTGGCCATAGTGGAGGTATTTACACCATGGAAATTTGCCAACAGTCAAAATCAGGGCCTTCTTGTTTTGATAAACTGGTTTATCAGCACACCACTTTGCCATGCAGAGAAGTTTCTTTTTAATCCCATAGGCAGCAAGAGGGGTGGGCATTGACTGTTTTTAGCAGTGACAATGGAGTGATACAGCCAGATTTGTATTTTACATCCAAAAACTTGATAGCTATGTTACGTGGGGAAAGATAAGGGCCTAAACCAAGAAAGTGGTATCAGACATGGGGTATGAAGGATGGAAAGACTGATAAATTCATTTTTGAGGAATGATGGACAAGTTGATTGGGTAGATGGCTGGGCCAGCTACCAAGAAAGTTGGAGAATACAGAAGAGAAAAGTTAATTGAGGTGACAAGTTTACTTCTGAGAATGTTGAATTCCAGAGTTCTTAGGGACTGGGCAGTTGCATATAAGGATAGGAATCTCCACAGTTCCACTCACTTAAGAGAAGAAACAGGATGAGTCCTAGCCAGGCACTACTGATCAAACTCATTCACTCTTCCTCTGTGTGAAAGTCTCTACTGCTATTCTGTCAGTTTCCACCTGCACTCATAACTCTTTAGTAGAAGGACACTTCCTCTGAAGGCAGGGCTGCTCTGGCCAGCCTTGGCAGGCCTAGACCCTAGGTAATTCACTCTTCTGGATGTATGTAGTTTTATCTCTCAGGCATTTAAGCCGGGGGTCCCAGGATACCACCTAGAATGCTCTTCAGATGGCCACACCTTGTATTCTTAGTTAATGACCCTCCTTCCCCAAACACGATGTTGGGCTGGAAAGTCAGACATTTATCCTTCAACTCTTCCCTCCCTCAGGTGACTTCCAACCTTTCCAGAACAGCTGGCCCAACAGGTAAAAAGCAGCCTTAGTTTTCCTTCCTTTAGTGAGGGAGTGATAATCCCAATGTCTGGAGAATTGATCTCAGGTCCCCAAGTACCCATCTTATTTCCTTCCTAGGACCTAGGGAATCTGAGGAAGATGGTATTCTTGGAGGCTGATCATGACCCCCCAGTTTCTTGAAGAAGCTCTAACCTTTCATTTTACAACATAGATTATTAACTTTTATTTGAAGATGTAGTTTTCAACCAAATTCTATAGGCATTTCTAAATAAATTTTAACTAAAGTGAGACAATAGATATGTTGTCTTCCTTGAAAGCTGAATTATTACAGCTCTATCACTTCCAGGTCCCTATCTTGACAGAGTTAGAAATGATGAGTCAAACACAGTCATTATGAGAATGAATTTTTAAGGCAGGTCTTAATGCCTGCCTACTGTAAATATGGTCACTAAAGGAATGCTGGAACCTGCCATAAATGTGCATTGTTATATTTAAGTATGAAATAGATAAATATTCCTAAATAGAGTCCAGACATATTATCATTTGTTAGACATAATTTTAGAATGTGACTTTACAAAAATATGTAGGGGATCAGATAACTCTTTCAATAGCCTAATTTTAAGGCCTGAAATTTATTCTTCATGTTCCTTTTCAATGTAGCACTGACATTTAGTCAGTCTAAGGAAAACATAGAGGAAAAAATGCTCCAAGAAATACTTTGTAATTGAGAAAGGCTTTCGTTCAAAAGTCCAAAATCCCTGTACTAAGCATATTTATATAGAAAAATTTTCCATTCAAATTTCCACATTGTTTTTAAACATCTAGGATAAATGTTTACAGGAAAAAAAATCAACACCTAGCTAGCTTTCAAAAAGTATACATTCTTTACTTTCATCTCTAAGCTCAAAATATACCTAGACTATTTTTGCCAACATTTCTCAATACTGTTGCATGGGAGCTAAGATAAATCATGGAAGATTTAATCTCAAAAGATTATTTTGTGATTTAAGAGTGGAGAAGAGATTTATTTATGAACAATTAGTAACATAAATGCAAATGGCTCTTCGGACATAATCATCCACTTTAAATAATAGGATATGGTTACACGGCAATAAAAACACAGGATTTGCTTACATAAACATGAAAACTTCAATATATTTGGAGTTTTTCTACTTGAATATGTATTATATTCATTTATAGACTTTTTTAAATATTAGAAGGTAACTTGGATTGGAATGATTCTCAAAAATATAACAGTTGAATTATGGAAAACATTAAGCACTTTAATTAAAGAAACTTATTGATCAACTACAAACTGGTTTTGGCTTTAACTTAATAATTTTTATGTTAAATAAATAATAAGTTGTTATTTCATAGTCATTATATATACCAGCTTAATGAAGATGTAAACTTTCTCTTATTCAATAATAAAATGTGAAGTCAAAAACCAATCCAATACCTGAGATAAATCATTTCACACTGGGAATTGCATTTTCTTCATATGTAGAAAATGTTTGAAGAAAAGCAGTAGCTATGGCATAATGAAAACACCATTGGCCTCAGAGCAAACACAGTTAGGCTTGAGGACTGCCACATTTACTTTTCAAATAAATGGATAAACTAATATTAGTATTTAATACTGAGTTTGTTTCTTAAATTGTCTTTAAATTTTTTTATACATAAAATAATAAAAATAACTGTATGAAGGTTAAGATTTATGTTAATACATTTAAAGTCCCTGGCATGATGCCTAATACATAGTAGATGCTCAATAAATAGTAACTACCTTGCTTTAAAAACCCAGTGGTTCCCCACCATGCTCAAATTAATTAACATGGCCCTAAAGATCTTCAGTGATCTGGTGCCCCTTACTTCTGATGGCTTCATCTTATAACATGTCCCTCTCATGATCTTCACTAGTAGTCTCCAAAGTGAGGCACATGGACACCAGGGAAGAAATAGTAGACCTTTTTTGTGCCCTGCCTATATTCTTCAGGCTTTACCATTTCACAGTATGCCCTTGTCAATTCTAAATGGCAGCATCTACATCTCTTTGTCTGGAAGCTTTCAACAAAATTGCGGAAAGTCACTCAGCCTGTTCGTGCAGAAAGCTGGAAATGTTTTAATGCCTCATGGGAGATTTAATGCCTCATGGGAGTAGCCTTCAACCAATGACCAATGGTTATTAAATACCCCAGCTTCATCATCCCTCAAAAGGAATAAGGCTGAGACATCTGTCAAGGACGTGAAGGTTCTGAGATTTTACACCGCCCGAAAACCAGCAGGTTAGACTGCCACACTTTCATACATGCTGGCAGAAGATAGTAGACCCCAGGGCCAGTGACAAAGGACATTATTACTCATGGCATAGCAGGCGGCGTGAGCTTCATGTCCTTATTTGTTCCCCTTGACACCCAATTTTCACAGGGTGATGTTGAGGAGTCTCAGTGGATGTTATGCACACAGTAGATCTGTGTCATAGCTGAAAGACTCCAAGCTTAGAAACGTTCAATCTTATAAGGGCTAGTAGCAAACCTACCCAACCTTTGTTCCCAAGAAAGACATTATATTTATCATCTTTGTCAGGAAACAAATCAGCACTTTGCCCTTGAATGGAGACACTATGTCTATATTCCAAGGCTGTTTGCTATGCAAACATCCTTGAAAACATAGATGAGGACAACAGCTGTCACAAGAGGTATAAAGACATGAAGAATTGTCTCCCAGCAGCATACCCAATATCACCACACTTCCCCAGCAGGCCTGAGCTCCCGTAGCCCACAGTGGTAACTCACATAACATACCTTTCATTGGCTTATTTCACTTCCCTGCCTCTTCTCTCCACTGCCTAACAGTTTTTTGCTAAGATTACCTGGTAAATAAATGACTTGCAGATACCCGAACAAAATTGGGATGCTATTGGGAATAAAAGAAAAGAGAAAATGGTTGGTGGATCAGTCATAAAGAGTCCACTACAACTTATTTGCATTTCTCCTGCAGAAGTTTGAAGCATTTGCTTTAGGCATTGTAGTTCAGCTAACCTTTGAAAGTAAGTAGAGCTATCTATCTTGCATTAACTCAAAATACACAGTTTTAACTAAAACACATCTGGCAGTGTTTCCTAAAGCCACTGATTGAATTACACCATTGACATAGCTAAACTGCTAAGAAATTCATTGGTCCCAGTGGTTACTCAGTAAGATGACCCTGTCACGGAAGAAAATAGACTTCATGACATATTCTAACAGCTATGTTCAGAAGAGAATTTGGTGACTGTTATCACTCATGAGGAAACAGTATCTTCTCATTCCAAAGACTAGCATTCTCTCTAAGTCACAATGGTGAGGATCCATTTTAATTGCACATGTATAAAATCCAGAAATACCATGTTTTTAGTGGATAGCTGTAGTGCTAGCCACAAAGAAAAACTGGGATGTTTTCTGTTTGCTTCCCCAGATGGCATCTAGCTTTCTTGGCTTCCAATTTTCATCCCTTTGACCTCTTTGGTTTTGGTCATGATGTTCTCAATGGCAAGGTCTGTTCTAGAAAGAGCCATGTTACTATGTCTATAAACCTGCTCAAGGACAACACTCTAGTCCATTCTTTCTCAGAGTGTGATCTCTGGTCCAGCTACATCAGCATCACCTGAGAATTTATTAAAAGGGGAGATTCTCAGGTTCCACCCCAGACCTTAATCAGAAACTTGGGGGATGGGGGATCAGCCTCTCTTTAAGAAGTCTTCCAGATGATTCTGACACATGCTTAAATGTGAGAACCACTGCTCAAGAGTCTTATCCAAAGTCTTGATTCAGGCAAAGAACTCCTGATGGCTTCTAAGTCGAAGAAACCAGCTACCAGTGGCCTGATAATACAAATTGAAATAGCTTCAAAAGCAGATTTCAATTGTGCTGAGAGTGGATTACCTCAGAGATTATATTCTAAAGTCTGTGAACTAGAACATGGACCACTGAATCATCCAGTTTTCACTCCTCCCTTTAAATGAGCACTTTGAGTGGTTTTGGGTTTTGGTGTTTCTGGCCTTTTCTTTTCTCCCATAGAAAGGTGACATTATCCTCATTTTATAAAAAGACATTCACATCTTCAAAAGGGTCTTTCCTGATTAACCCTATCTTCCTCTGATGTGGCATTTTACTCAGTGACTTGGTGCCTTAACATTTTCATATTCATTTTGCATGACATTAATCTGCATTCAAGCCACATGCTTTGAAAATACTCTCTGAGTAGGTTACATCCATCTGTCAGATTGGAGCTCGGCACAGACCATGATTTTTCTCATTTCCTTGGAATCTATTTGGCCTCTGCACCTATGTAGGTCAGTGCTCTGCCAACCAAACAGAGATATACATATATGTGTGCATGCATGAGTGTGTGGAGGGAGGGGGTATATTGGGACCACATGTTTAAAAAACAAATTAAGAGAAGCCATTCAAACTGTCCTTAAGCCATGCATCCAGGATCAGGTTTATCCAAATTCTCTGCCATCTTCACAATACCTGATCCTATTCACCAACAATGAATGAAATACACTTAAAAACTCAGTGAGGCCCATTTTCTTCCAACTGACCAGCCAGAAGAACAAACCTGCTCCTCTGTGGTGACCACACGCTGAGATCTGGGTCACCACTTCAGAGGAGAGGCAAGGCTAGGATGAACAACCATCTCAGTTTAACTAGGACCGAGGAGTTCCTCAGAATGCTAGATTTCCAGTGCTAAAACCAAGACAGTCCTGGGTAAACTGGAGCAGTTGGTCACCTTCACTGAGGCATCTAATTCAGAGAACAATGAAAAGAGTTAGCAGGCTCGGCTTTCACGTTGCACCCTGCCCACTACTCAGGCCAATCAGTCATTGAGACAGTGTCATGATCAGACCTTCCCAAATCCTCTGATGTGGACACTCTCCAGGATAGCCCTGGGCAAAACTGCATAGTGTGCAAAATGGTCAGCTTCCCCATTTTCCTCTGTTTCACAGCTTTCTTCACATCTCTGCTCTTCCTGGGGCTCCCAATTCTCTGAACCTTCCACTTCTTGTCTCTCTCCTCTCACCAAACTTCACACAGAGGAAACTTCATCCACATGAAGTTACTAACACTGATTAGCAGAGCAGTGGTTCTTAAACCTGGCTGCATGCCAGAAACATTCAGGCCGCTTTTTTAAAAATCCAAATGCCTAAACCTTACCAACTGAGATTCAGATTTAATTGATCTCGGGTAGAGCCAGGCATTGGTATGTTTAAAGGCTCCCTTGATTATTCTAATCAGCAGCTAGGGTCCAGAGCCACTGCTTTGGAGCACTTATCCTCAAATGTGGCCTCACAGTGGAATCACCTGGGAAGCTTCAACAACTACTTATGTCTGGGTCCCACCCCCAGAGTCTCATGTAATTGGTCCGGGGTACAGCCTGGATTTCGGGATTAGTAAAACTCCCCGGAAGAGTCTGATGTGCAGCCAAGTTTCAGAATGCTGATCTGGCCTTGCTACCCAAAATGCACTCCACCCACCAGCAACTTCAGCAGTGCCTGCAAGCTTCTCAGAACTGCAGACTCGGGGGCCTTGCCATAGACCCACTGAAACCAGACCTGCAGTTTCTCAAGATCCCCAGGTAAGTCATATGCATGTTAAAGTTTGGAAAACTCTGGTTTGGAGCATTACCCCCTCCTAGAGCATTTAACAAGAACTAGAACCTTAACCACATTAAGAGTGTTCTCTTGTGAGAATTATAGGCATCAGACAGAATGTAGGAAGCATTTTGGTAAAAGGAGGGTTTTCCCAGTCCTCTGAGTCATGTCCCCAGAAGCAGTCACCTACTCCTCCTACTCATAAGAACATTCTGCTGTTATTAAATGTCAGCTGAAGATATACATCTGGCTGTGATTCAGCCAAGAGGAAAATAGACACTGCAGAGAGTTGTTGCTGGTGTTTGTGCTTCCTGGAAATGGCTGGCAGAGGTCAAGCCCTGAAACTGGTATCAACCAACATACTCGGGAGCAATATTATTTTTAAAAAGCAAGATTTGAGCAAAATGAGCCCTGTCCCACATAGAAAGCAAAAAGTATGGGAGGTGGGGGAGGATGACACAAAGGAATAACACTATAGAGATTTAAATTAACCCAAATTAAAAATTGTTATGTATATCACCGGGCAAACTAGCAAATGCTTCTATGTCAAACATACTGAATATTCCAGAAGATACTAAAATGAAAGCCTAAGCGGAAAATAGTGGTTAACTTTAGTTAGCTTACTAATAAGTAAACATTATTGAGTTCAATTCTTATTTTATACATAACAGAGTTGAAGGATTCCCAAATGGCTGAGCTGCACCTCCATTATAATGCAGTGCCATTCACTTTTTCCTTCTCTTTTTAGACATATTCAGAATTACACCTATTATGCAAATATACTGATGAGGTGTGAAAATGAAAAGCACCACTCTGAATCACCCCCCAATAGCTTTATTCTAAAAGACCTGGTGGAGGAGTGAGAGGCCCCTGAAGTTCCCTGTGGAACCAAGAACAGGGAAAGGATGTCTACAGTACTGAGAATGCCAACAAATTCTGTCTTTGGGAGAAGGCATCTGGGTCAAGTGATCAAATTTTGCGCCCTAGATTTTAGTCTCAGAAGAGTTAACACAATTCATTCCAGGATCTTCAGCATCTCTGTGGTATCCAGGGGAAAAGGCCAACTCTGAGACAATTAGCCAAATGAGAAGCAGGAGTTCTGAATCTCAGCAACGTGTGCAATTCCACATGCTTTTCAGTAGTAGCAAAAGCAGAATCGACTCTACATACACAAGAATCCAAAGAACAATGGACACCATGTTGGAACTACCAGTAACTTAAAGACAGAATGCTTTAAAAATTCAATTTAAAGGCTACAAAGAGGGGGTTTGAACCCATACATTTAAATATATCTGGGAAGGCACTACCTCTGACTAGACTCAATGCCCAGGAACTCAGCAATTACTATGAATTCAGACTATATTTAAGGAACGACAATAATGCAATCATTATGGGCATCGGCATCTCTGGGGAACTTCTTAGCAATACAAACGCTAGGTCCTTCCCTAGACCTGCTGAGTCAGAATATGCATTTTAACAAAATTCCTAGTTGATTCATATGCTCGTGGAAGTTTTAAAAACACTGATGTAGAACAGTAATTATTAATCCTAGCTGCATATCTGAATTACTTGTTGAGGTTTTTAATCTTGTGAATATTTAGGTCCCGCCCCCAAAGTAATTAAATCAGTGTTTGTGGGTGGGACTTAATTATCACTGGGTTGTCAAACCTCCCAGGTGTTTCTGATGGAGTCAGTTTTGAAAGCTATGACCTAGGGTATGTAAGAGAGGAAGGGTTGTTTCTCAGGTTATCATTTTCTCTCTCTCTCTCCATGAAATATGGGCATCATAAGTATGTTAATTAAATTCACAGTTAAAAATCGAAGTGCTAGGCTGGGTGCGGTGGCTCATGCTTGTAATCCTAGCACTTTGGGAGGCCGAAGTGGGCAGATAACTTGAGGCCAGGACTTCAAGACCAGCCTGGCCAACATAGCAAAACCCCATCTCTACTAAAAATTAGCTGGGCCTTGGGGTGCATGCCTGTAATCCCAACTACTCGGGAGGCTGAGGCAGGAGAATCGCTTGAACCCAGGAGACAGGTTGCAGTGAGCTGAGATCACGCCACTGCACTCCAGCCTGGGCAACACAGCAGGGATCCATATCAAAAAAAAAAAAAAAATCAAAGTGCTTTTCCTTAAGCAGCCACCTGGGTGTGACATGGACCTGTATCCCTGAATATTCTTTTCATGCCTCCTCAATAGATAGAGCCAAAAAACTATGTCCTATTGTCTCTACCCAGAATGCTCTGTGTGACCTCTCTGAGCCTTGGTTTTGTCTTCTCTCAAATAAACATCATCTTATATATCACTTTTGCCTTTCAAGGTGATTATATGATCAAAGGAAGAAAGGTGGTATAGGTTAAACGCACCTGATAGCAATAACTTAAGCATACCCTGAGAATGACCCTATATGGCAGATGCACCTGAATGTATGTTCTGCGCTAGGGAACCCAGGAGTGGCTAATCTGGAGATTCATTCCATGTCTATGAGGAACATCTGAGCCCTCGGCCTGCCCCATGGAACACCGGCTATACAGGGGATTGAGGTCCAGAGCTTTAGGTTGAATGAAGGTTGCAATTATCCTGCCCAGCCCACTGCCACTGGGCCATGTGGTTTTCCTGTCCAGGCTGCCACAGCAAGACTTTCTCCCTGTAAGTAAATAAAATTCCGTGTTTCATTTGCTGGCTCTCTGTCTCTTCTTTGGCCTTTTGAACCTGGTGCCATCCCCATTGGTGTTGATAGGGGTTTAGCACAACAGGTGGCTGACTGTCCAGTTTTAGCCCTCGAAGTCCCATATCCTTGAACATCTCTCAGTCATGGACAAAATAAGATGATTGACTGGTAACACTAGGAGTAACCAATGTGAATCACTAAGACATACCCAGAGGGTTTTACTAATGTAAGGTCCCCAAGGCAGTTCTTGCTAAAGAAAGATCCAAATGGCCAAGCCAATCTGAAATCCAAAGAGTGAAGTAGAGACTCTATCAGTTGCTCCTTAACCTGGAGATTCCCTCTGAAAAAATGAAACTGTGTTTGGGAGTCTTGTAGAAATCTGACTAGCTATGCTAGTTTTGCAGAATCAGATCCAGCCTAGAAAGCAAATACCAGGTTTTAAAAGATATAAAATCCTGGCAGGTGAGTGGGGAGGGTGGAGCAAGATGGTAGAGTAGAAGCCTGTACCCTTTGTTCCCCTGTTGGAACACCAATTTTTTTTTTTTTTTTTTTTTTTTTTTTGAGATGGAGTCTCGCTCTGTCTCCAGGCTGGAGTACAGTGGCGCAATCTCAGCTCACTGCAACCTCTGCCTCCTGGGTTCAAGTGATTATTCTGCTTCAACCTCCTGAGTAGCTGGGACTAGAGGCGTGCACCACGACACCTGGCTAATTTTTGTATTTTTAGTAAAGATGGGGTTTCACCATGTTGGCCAAGATGGTCTCCATCTCTTGACCTCGTGATCCACCCACCTCAGCCTCCCAAAGTGCTGGGATTACAAGTATGAGCCACCATGCCCAGCCTGGAACACCAAATTTTAACAACTGTCTGTACACAGAAAAGCACTGTCACAAAAACCAAAAAAAAAAATCAGGTGAACAATCATACTACCTGGGTTTACCTTTTTATCACCAAAAGGGGCACTGAGGAGGACAGGAGAGACTGTCTTCAATCACTGATACCACCCCTCCCCCATTCCCTGGCAGTGGCCTTGCTGCACAGAGAATCTGTACATGCTGGGGAGGAAGAGCACAGTGACTGGGGGACTTTACATTGAACTCAGTGCTGCCCTGTCACAGTGGAGCATAAAGCCATGCTGGGCTCAGCCAGTGTTCACACACAGATGGAGCATTTGGAGAAGCCCTAGCCAGAAGAGACTCATACATCCCAGTAGTCAAAACTTGAGTTTCTCAGCAAGCTTCGCCATGGCAGGCTAAAGTGCTCTGGGGACCTAGGTAAACTTGAAAGGCAGTGTAGGACATAAGGACTGCAATTCCTATACAACTCCTAGTGCTAGGCTAGGCCAGCTAGTGGACTAGGGTGGCATATGACCTGGGGAGACACCAGCCAGTGCAGCTAAGGAAGTGCTTGTGCTATCCCTCCCTCAACTCCAGCCAGCACAGCTCGCAGCAGTAAAAGTGACTCCTTTCTACTTAAGGAGAGTGAAGAGTAAAGAGAACTTTTTCTTGCATCTTTGATACTACCTCAGCTATAGTAGAATAGGGTACTGGGCAGAGTCATGAGGCCCCCATTCCAGGCCTTCACTCATGGATGACATTTCTAGACACATCCTGAGCCAAAAGGGAGCCCACTGCCTTGAAGGGAAGGGCACAGTCCTGGCAAGATTCATCACCTGCTGACTAAAGAGGCCTTGGGCCCTGAATAACCAGCAGTGATACCCAGCGAGTACACCATGGGCCTGGGGCTCTGAGAAGTGCTGGCTTCAGGGGTGACCCAGCACACTCCCAGCTGTGATGGTTACAGTGAAAGACTCCTTCTATTTGAGAAAAGCAAAGGGAAAACTAAAGGGGACTTTTTCTTCTACACTAGGTGCCAGCTTGGCCACAGTGAGGTAGAGCACTAAGTAGGCTCTTGAAGACCCCAAATCCAGGCCTGGGCTCTTGGAGAGCATTTCTGGACCTGCCCTGGGCCAAAGAGAAGCCCACTTCCTTGAACAGGGTGAGTTCCAGACCTGGCAGCATTCATCACAAGCCCTTGGGCTTTAAGTGAAGATCGGCAGGGAGCTGGCAGAACCCTCAGTGGACTAGTGCTGGTAATGGCCACACGGAGAACCTCCTCTGCCAGTGGAAAGAAGAGGGAAGAGCAGGAAGGACTTTGTTCTGTGGTTTGACTGCCAGCTTAGCCACAGTAGAACAGAATATCAGGTAAATTGCTAAGGTTTCTGACACTAATCCCTGACTCCCAGACAGCATATCTGGACATGCCTAGAGCCTGGGGGCAACTTGCCACCCTGAAGGGAAAGGCCTTGGCAAGGTCCAGTGCTGTGCTGGCTTGGAATCTGACCCAGCAAAGTCCCAGTGGTGATGGCCAAAGGAGTGTTTGCATCACTTCACCCCCAGTTTGAGGTGGCTCAGCATGGACAGAGAGACTCCATTATTTGGGAGAAAGTAATGGAAAAGAACAAAAGTCCCTGCCTGGTAATCCAGACAATTCTGGATCTTATCCAAGACGACAAAGGAGGTAAACTTCAAATGAACAATCTAATGATTCATCTTTAGAAAACTAGAAAAGCAAGAGCAAACCAAACCCAAAATTAGTAGAAGAAAATAAATAATAAAGATCAGAGCAGAAACTATTAATTTGAAATGAAGAAAACAATACACAAAAGATTAATGAAAGAAAAAGTTGGTTTTTTGAAAAGATAAACAAAATTGACAAATCATTAGCCAGACTAAGAAGACCCAAATAAATAAAATCAGAGATGTAAAAGGAGACATTGCAACTGACACTGCAGAAATTCAAAGGATAATTAATGCCACTATGAGCAACTATATGCCAATAAATTAGAAAATCTAGAAGAAATGGATAAATTCCTAGACACATATAACCTACCACAATTGAATCATGAAGAAACCCTGAATAGCAACTAACGAGATCAAAGCCATAAAAGTCTTCTAGTAAAAAAAAAAAAAAAAAAAGGCCAGTATCCAATAGCTTCACTGCTGAATTCTACCAAACATTTAAAGAAGAACTAATACCAATTCTACTCAAACTTTTTTTTTTTTTTTTTTTTGGAGACGGAGTCTCGCAGGCTGGAGTACAGTGGCGCGATCTCAGCTCACTGCAAGCTCCACCTCCCGGGTTCACGCCATTCCCCTGCCTCAGCCTCCCCGAGCAGCTGGGACTACAGGCGCCTGCTACCACACCCAGCTAATTTTTTGTATTTTTATAAGAGACAGGGTTTCACCATGTTAGCCAGGATAGTCTTGATCTCCTGACCTCGTGGTCCACCCGCCTCGGCCTCCCAAAGTGCTGGGATTTCGGGCATGAGCCACCGCACCCAGCCTACTCAAACTACTCTTAAAAACAGAAGAGGAGGGAATACTTTCAAACTCATTCTACCAGGCCAGTGTTACCCTGATATCAAAACCAGACAAAAACACCTCAAAAAAAGAAAACTCTGAGCCAATATTTCTGATGCATATTGATGCAAAAATCTTCAACAAAATACTAGCAAACCAAATTAAACAATACATTAATAAGATCATTCATTATAACCGTTGGATTTATACCAGAAATGCAAAAATGGTTCAACATACACAAATCAATGTGATATGTCTTATCAACAAAATAAAGGACAAAACCACATGATCATTTCAATTGATGCTGACAAAGATTTGAAGAAATTCAACATCCCTTCATGATAAAAACTCTCAAAATCCTAGGTATAGAAGGAAAATACCTCAACACAATAAGCACCATATACAATAGACCCACAGCTAGTATCATACTGAATGGGGAAAAGCTGAAAGCTTTTCCTCTGAGATCTGGAACACTACAAGAATGCCCACTGTCACTACTGTTACTCAACATAGCACTGGAAGTCCCAGCTAGAGCAATCAGAAAAGAGAAAGATGTAAAGGACATTCAAATTGGAATGAAAGAAGTCAAATTATCCTTGTTTTCAGATGATATGATCTTATATTTGGAAAACCTAAAGACTGCACAAGAAAACTATTAGAAATGATAAGCAAATTCAGTCAAGTTGCAGGATACAAAATCAACACACAAAAATCAGTAGCATTTATATATGCTAACAGTGAACAATCTGAAAAAGAAATGTAAAAAGTAATTGCATTTACAACAACCACAAATAAAGTTAAAAAGCTAGGAAGTAACCAAAGCAGTTGAAATATCTCTATAATGGATACCAGGAAACATTGATGAAAGAAATTGAAGAGGACACCAAATAATAGAAAGATATTCTATGTTTATGGATTGGAAGAATCAATATTGTTAAAATGTTCATACTACCCAAAGCAATCTATAGATTCAATGCAATCCCTATCAAAACACCAATGACATTCTTCACAGAAATAAACAAAAAAGCTATCCTAAAATTTATATGGAATGACAGAAGACCCAGAATAGCCAAGGCTATCCTAAACAAAAAGAATAAAACTGGTGGAATTGCATTATCTGCCATCAAACTATACTACAGAGCTATAGTAACCAAAGCAGTGTGGTACTGAAATAAAAACAGACACATAGACCAATGCAGCAGAATAAAGAACCCAGAAACAAATCCACCCACCTACAGTAAACTCATTTTCGACAAAGGCACCAAGATCACTGGGAAAAAGACAGTCTCTTCAAGAAATAGAGCTGGGAAAACTGGATATCCATATGCAGAAGAATGAAACTAGACCCCTGTCACTCACCACATATAAAAATCAAATCAACATGGAATAAAAATGTAAATCTAAAACTCCAAACTATGAATCTATAACAAGAAAATATTGGGGAAACGCTCCAGAACATCAGTCTGGGCTAATATTTTTTTGAGTAATACCTCACCAGCACAGGCAACCAAAGCAAAAATGGACAAATGAAATTACATCAAGTTAAGCTTTTGCAAAACAAAGGAAACAATCAACAAAGTAAACAGACAACCTACAGAATGGGAGAAAATATTTGCAAACTATCCATCTGACAAGGGATTAATAACCAGAATGTATAAGGAGTTCAAACAACTCTATAGGAAAAAATATATATAATCCAATTTAAAAATGGGAAAAGGATTTGAATAGACATTTTTCAAAAGAAGACATACCAAAGGCAAACGGTTATGTAAAAAGGTGCTCAACATCATTGATTATCAGAGAAATGCAAAGCAAAACTACAATGAGATAACATCTGAAGTGATTTGGCTGTGTCCCCACCCAAAATCTCATCTTGAATTGTAAAATCTCATCTTGAATGGTCTCTCAAGGGAGAGACCCAGTAGAGGTAATTGGATCATGGGGGCAGTTTCCCCCATACTGTTCTCTTCATAGTGAGTGAATTCTCAGGATGGTTTTATAAGGGGCTCTTTCCCCTTATGCTGCTTGGCACTTCTTCCTGCCACCTTGTGAAGAAGGTGCCCTGCTTTCCCTTTGCCTTCTGCCATGACTGTAAGTTTCCTAAGGCCTCACCAGTCATGCTGAACTGTGAGTCAATTAAACCTCTTTCCTTTATAAATTACCCAGTCTTGGGAAGTTCTTTATAGCAGCATGAAAATGGACTAATACAACATCTCACCCCACTTAAAATGGCTTATATCCATAAGAAAGCCAATGATTAATGCTGGCAAGGATATGGAGAAAAGGGAATCCTTGTACACTGTTGGTGAAAATGTAAATTAGTACAACCACTGTAGAAAACAGTTTGGAAGTTCCTCAAAAAAACTAAAAATAGAGGTGCCATAGGATCTAGCAATCCCACTGTTGGGTATATACCCAAAAGAAAGGAAACTAGTATACCAAAGAAATATCTGCATTCTCATGTTTGTTGCAGCTCTGTTCACAATAGCCAGGATTTGGAAGCCAACTAAGTGTCCATCAACAGATGAATGGATGAAAAAATGTGGTACATATACACAATGCAGTACTATTCAACCATTTAAAAAGAATAAGATTTAGTCATTTGCATAAACAAGGATGGAACTGGAGGTCATTATGTTAACTGAAATAAGCCAGGCATAAAAAGGCAGTCATTGCATGTTCTCACTTGTCAGATCTAAAAGTCAAAACAATTGAACTCATGGAGATAGAGAGTAGAAGGATGGTTACCAGAGGCTGGGAAGGGTAACTGGGGCAGGGTGGGTAGGGGAAGTGGAAATATTTAAAGGTTACAAAAATATAGTTAGATAGAATGAATAAGACGTAGTATTTGATAGCACAATGGGGTGACTATAGTCAATAATGATTTAATTGTACCTTTTAAAATAACTGAAAGAGTGTAATCAAACAGTTTGTAACACAAAGGATAAATGCTTGAGAAGATAGACACCCCATTTTCCATCATGTGATTATTTCACATTGCATGTCTGTATCAAAATATCTCATGGACCCCATAAATATATACGCCTACTGTATTAGGGTTCCCTAGAGGGACAGAACTGATGGAAGAATAGGTAGGTATATGTATATGTGTGTGTGTGTGTGTATATATATGGGAATTTATTAAGTATTAACTCACATGATCACAAAATCCCACAATAGGCCATCTGCAGGCTGAGGAGCAAGGAGAGCCAGTCCGAGTTCCAAAACTGAAGAACTTGGAGTCTGACGTTCAAGGACAGGAAGCATCCCGCACAGGACAAAGATGTAGGCTGGGAGGCTAGGTCATCTTTGTTTTCACATTTTTGTGCTGGCTTTCTATTCTAGCCATGCTGATTAGATGGTGCCACCCAGATTAACGGTGAGTCTACCTTTCCCAGCCCATTGGTTCAAAAGTTAGTTTCCTTTGGCAATGCCCTCACAGACATACCCAGCATCAGTACTTCATATCCTTCAATCCAATCAAGTTGACACTCAGTATTAACCATCACACCTACTATATACCCACAGAAATTAATTTTTTCAAAAGTCCTGGCAAGTAAGAATGCTAATGATTAAAAGCATTCCCCATAGCCTGAAGCACCATCAGTAGGAAATTGTAAAGCATTAAAAACAAATAAAACCCTATATGAATGTTTTAGTCTTGCAGAAAAAGAAGTAACAGGCTTCACAGTTATTTTCAAGCATGCCTTCAAGCTGGAATAAGATCATTATCTGAAAGGCTGTGCTTACTCCCTTTGCTTTCAAGGAGGGGAGGGGTGGTGGTGGTGGTAGTGTGTATGTACAGGATGTAGAAGAACCTTGCAACTCAAAAGAAGAGTTCTTTAGGTGAATCATTTTTACAAAGAAAAAGTCATATTATGAATCTCCACTAAAGACCTATAAAGGAAATCTCTCCAAGCAAAATCTGCAAAGAATTCTCATGAGCCGCTGGCACTGTTACAAGCATAGTTTTGCATTGCATCCTAGAAACCAAACATGCCTTGATTTGTAAGACAAAAATCCTGGACTTACTTGCACTATTGCAGTAGCCTCCCAACTGATCTCCTACATCCTCTTCTGCCCCTTTATTATCTGCTCTGTAGGTCCAAGTGACATATCATCACTCTCATTAAAAACTCTTTAGTGGTCACCTGCTGTCCTCAAGACGAAGACTGAAACCCTTAACAAGGCCCACTGATCCCTGTGTGAGCTATCCCCTACATTCTTCCCCAGCCTTATCTCTTATCTTACTCTCTCAAATACTCACCATGGCCGGGCCAGACTCAAGGGCTTTCTTTACATTCCGTTCATGCTTCTTGCTCTTGATTTGCCAGCAAGCCTTTGAAACATGTGCTATTCCCTCTGCCTGAAAATCTCTTCTCCCCAACTAAAGATACATCCCCGGCCATAGGTCACCACTCCTTCTTCACTTAAACCCTACGTAGTAATCAGTCAGTTCCATCTTCAGTTGTTTGAGGGGAAGTTCTCCCTGCCCCAATTCCACTCCACCAAGACTGGGCCTCTCATACATATTTTTATAACACCCTATTCCTTCCCTTATGGGAACTTCGCAGCCCATTATTATACATCTATACGTGACTATTTGATGAATGATTCTCTTCTCATAACACTACAAACTGTGTTAGCACGGAGGTGATGTTTTCTCTTCCTTTTCTACTGCCAAGGCTCACCATACTGGTATACAGTAGGCACTCCATAAATGTTTGTTGAAGACAGGAAAGGAGGGAAGAAAGGTGAGAAGGGAAGGAAGAAAGAGAAAGGTAGGAATATTAATATCTTTTATAGGGAAAGCGTGCTTCAATGGAAAACTATGCATTGTCTAGAGCTGGGATTGATAAATGTTTTCTGTAAGGGTCAAGTAGTAAATATTTTCATGTTTGCAAACCATATGGCCTCTGAGGCAACTACTCAACTCCATGAATAGAGTGCAAAAGCAACCACAGATAACACATAAACTAATGGGCTATGTTCTAATAAAACTTTATAAATACTGAAATTTGAATTCCTTTTTTTGTTGTTGTTGTTGGGTTTTTTTTGGTTTTTTCGTTTTTTTTAATTTTTTTTTATTATTATACTTTGAGTTCTAGGGTACATGTGCATAACGTGCAGGTTTGTTACATATGTATACTTGTGCCGTGTTGGTGTGCTGCAGCCATCAACTCGTCATTTACATCAGGTATAACTCCCAATGCAATCCCTCCCTCCTCCCCCCTCCCCATGATAGGCCCCGGTGTGTGATGTTCCCCTTCCCGAGTCCAAGTGATCTCATTGTTCAGTTCCCGCCTATGAGTGAGAACATGCGGTGTTTGGTTTTCTGTTCTTGTGATAGTTTGCTAAGAATGATGGTTTCCAGCTGCATCCATGTCCCTACAAAGGACACAAACTCATCCTTTTTTATGGCTGCATAGTATTCCATGGTGTATATGTGCCACATTTTCTTAATCCAGTCTGTCACTGATGGACATTTGGGTTGATTCCAAGTCTTTGCTATTGTGAATAGTGCCGCAATAAACATATGTGTGCATGTGTCTTTATAGCAGCATGATTTATAATCCTTTGGGTATATACCCAGTAATGGGATGGCTGGGTCATATGGTACATCTAGTTCTAGATCCTTGAGGAATCGCCATACTGTTTTCCATAATGGTTGAACTAGTTTACAATCCCACCAACAGTGTAAAAGTGTTCCTATTTCTCCACATCCTCTCCAGCACCTGTTGTTTCCTGACTTTTGAATGATCGCCATTCTAACTGGTGTGAGATGGTATCTCATTGTGGTTTTGATTTGCATTTCTCTGATGGCCAGTGATGATGAGCATTGTTTCATGTGTCTGTTGGCTGTACGAATGTCTTCTTTTGAGAAATGTCTGTTCATATCCTTTGCCCACTTTTTGATGGGGTTGTTTGTTTTTTTCTTGTAAATTTGTTTGAGTTCTTTGTAGGTTCTGGATATTAGCCCTTTGTCAGATGAGTAGATTGCAAAAATTGTCTCCCATTCTGTAGGTTGCCTGTTCACTCTGATGGTAGTTTCTTTTGCTGTGCAGAAGCTCTTTAGTTTAATGAGATCCCATTTGTCAATTTTGGCTTTTGCTGCCGTTGCTTTTGGTGTTTTAGACATGAAGTCTTTGCCCATGCCTATGTCCTGAATGGTACTACCTAGGTTTTCCTCTAGGATTTTTATGGTATTAGGTCTAACATTTAAGTCTCTAATCCATCTTGAATTAATTTTCGTATAAGGAGTAAGGAAAGGATCCAGTTTCAGCTTTCTACTTATGGCTAGCCAATTTTCCCAGCACCGTTTATTAAATAGGGAATCCTTTCCCCATTTCTTGTTTTTCTGAGGTTTGTCAAAGATCAGATGGCTGTAGATGTGTGGTATTATGAAATTTGAATTTCATATGATTTCCACATATCAACAAAGTATTATTCTTTTGATTTTTTTCAACCATTTAAAAATATAAAAACCATTCTTAGCCCCTACGTAATTCCTCCTGCCCATTCTTCCCTGCCTGTCTCTTCCCAGCCTCCTAAGGTAATCGTTGATCTGCCTTCTGTCACTATAGATTAGTTTGAAGTTTCCAGATATTTTATATAGATGAAATCATACAGTGAGTACTCTTTTTGTAGGTCTGCTTTTATTTAGACTAATTATTTTAAGATTCATCCATGTTATGTATATCGAATAGTTATTCCTTTTTATTACTGACTAGCATTCCATTGTATAACACAGTTTGTTTATCCATTTGCCTGTTGACAGACATCTGAGTTGTTGCCAGTTTCTGGCTGTTACAAATAAAGCTGCTATGAACATTTATGGACAAGATATTTCTCTTGGGTAGTAATACCTAGAGGTAGAACGGTTGGATCATATGGTAGATATATATTTACCATTTTAAGGAACTATTAAACTGTTTGTGTGTGTGTGTGTGTGTGCACGTGTGTGTGTGTGTGGTTTTCTTTTTTTGAGATGGAGTCTCGCTCTGTCACCCAGGCTGGAGTGCAGTGGCATGATCTTGGCTCACTGAAACCTCTGCCTCCCAGGCTCAAGCAATTCTCCTGTCTCAGCCTCCCAAGTAGCTGGGATTACAGGCACATGCCACCATGCCTGTCTAATGTTTGTATTTTTAGTAGAGACAGGGTTTCACCATATTGGTCAGGCTGGCCTTGAACTCCTGACCTCAGGTGATCCACCTGCCTCACCCTCCCAAAGTGCTGGGATTCCAGGCGTGAGCCACTGCACCTGGCCTATTAAACTGTTTTCTAAAGCAGTTCTGTTTTACATTCCTACCAGCAGTGTAAGAGAGTTCTGGTTCATTCGCATCCTTGCCAACACTTGGTATGGTCAGTCATTTTAATTTAGCCATTCTACAGGGAGAATGGTGGTGTTTCATGGTGGTTAATTTGCATTCTCCTAAAGACTAATGATGTTGAGCATCTTTTCATGTGCTTATTTGCCATCTTTATATCTTCTTGGTGATGTAAATATCTATTCACATTTTTTGCCCATTTTTACTGGATCATTTGCCTACTTTTTGAATTTTAGGATTCCTTATATATTCTGAACACAAGTTGCTTATATGATTTGCAAATGTTTTTCCCATCTGTGGCTTGTCTTTTCATTCTCCAATTGTATCTTTCAAAAAGCAGAAATTTTGAATTTTAATAAAGTCCAAGACTTATGATAAAGCTAGAGTAATCAAGACAGTGTAGTACTGGTATCAAGATAGACAGTTAGATCAACAGAACAAAACAGGGAATCCAGAAATAGATTCACATGAACAACTGATTTTGGCAAAGGTACAAAGACTATTCTTTTCCTAAAACAATTGTATGTCCATATGCAAAATCAATGAACTTCAATCCACAATATACTCCATATATAAAAATTCAAGGTAGATCATAGACCTACACATAAAACCTAAAATCTAAAATTCCTGAAAGAAAAAACAGAAGAAAATCTTTGTGACCTTGGGTAAGGCAGATTTCTTAGATACAACACAAAAAGTATGATCCACAAAAGAAAAAAATGATGAATTGGTTTTCAATCTTTTATATTTAAAAAATTGCTGTAGTGCATAACCTGGAACATACGCCATTCCACATGTGTGCAATTATATCTAAAGGATCAATTGCCAGAAGCCAACCAAGCTTTAGATAAGTTCTGAGTGACAGCAGGTTTGAGATTCCTCTTTCCATATGAGATCTTGGTGTTAGTACATCCTATGTTGCCATTTGAGTGTTAAGGCAATGTGTTTTAACAATCAACTGAGCAGATAGTAGGGATTCATAACCTTTTATGAAAGTTAGAGAGTGTGAATAGGGGGCCAAGGGGACTACCCACAGGCAGGGCCAATATTTATCTTGAGAAATAATATTGGGTCACCACTAACTAAGAAAGAAAAGACAAAAATGTCCCAAATTCTAGACCACAATAAATCCTTAAAAATTTAAAGTATGTAATCAAACCCTACCTTGGATTTAACAAAAATCCCAAACCGCTTAAGGTGGAGCACCCTTAGAGTGTTTAAGATTGAGCAACATCATTTTCTGTCATAACCTTCAAGATTAATTGGTTTTGAAATGCATGTCAAGGTATCTGAGCTAATTTGCGACACATTTGTTACTGATAAATCAGTTAAACTTTGGTGAATTGCCACCATAAATGACCATTTTGTTTTAAAAGGAGCCACCTATAGTTCTTTGACTTGACAGTAATTAAATATGATGGCCAAGAGTTTATCAAGCCCCTTTATGACACCAAATCCAGAAGGAATGCTTTCCCATATTTTTCTATATAGTAGTCCATGGTTGTGAAGAATAAGAAAAAGAGATGTGTTTTCCATTTTTAAAAAAGTTTATTGCTGGGTTTTTGTACAAGAATTCCACATTAATTGTAGAAGATTTTCTAAATAGCACAAGAAAAAATTGAAAAGAAAAAAACTCAGCTATAATTCCAGTTTTCAAAAAAATGCTGTCCTGATTCTAAAATTAATCATACTACTAACAAGTAGAAATTTTTTAATGTTACTGGAATTTTATTTTCCTAACATTTTGTCTGTAGAATTGGGTGAATTTCTGTTCTTCCTCATTCTTAATGAGGAACGCCCAAATAGAGTGGTTCTTCACCCTGTCAACACATTGGAATCACCTAGAGAGTTTTTTAAAGTGCTGATTCCTGGGTCCCACACATATTCTGGATGTCTTTGGTCTTGGGCGCAATCTGGGAATCAGGAGTTTTAAATCTCCCAAGCAGGTCCTAATGTACAATCAAGATTGAGAACTACTGGCCCAAATATAGAGAAGGATTGAATTGTGTCCTCCCGAAGTTCATATATTGACATCTTAATTCTTAGTATGACAGAATGGGACCTTATTGGAAACAGGACTGTTGTGGATACAATTAGTTAAGATGAGGTCATACTGGAGTAGGGTAGGCTCCTAATCCAGTATGACTGGTTTTCTTATAAAAGGGGGAAATTCAGACAGAGACACAAACAAGGAGAATATCATGTACAGATTGGCCAAGGAACCATCAGGACCTAGGAGAGAAGCCTAGAACATATCCTTCCCTAGAGCCTTCAGAGGGAGCATGATCCTGCCAACACTTTGATCTCAGACTTCCAGCCTGCAGAATTGTGAGAAAATAAATTTCTGTTGTTTAAACCACTCAGTTTGTGATACTTTATGACAGCCCCAGCAAACCAATACAGATTCATAATGATTTTAAATGGCCTCACAACCATGTTACATTAACTTCATGGTGTGACTGACTAAATGCCAAGAATAGAGTCACAGAAGGCACCCAACCTGGAAACATTTTGTCACATGTTTACATAGAAATTATAAAGTTCTATTTCCAGCAAATCATCACCTTCAAAAAGGCTTATACTTTCTGTTTGGTCACAGTCTGCACACAGGATCAACTACCCTCTAAGTACAGACTATCTGTCATAGCCATGCCCTCAGCAATTTTGAAAGAAGGAAGACCTCCAACCCAGGATAGGAAGTCATATGAGAATGACTCAAGGTCCAAGCTGCTTCCAAGTAGAAAGTCACAGCAAAATAATGTCCGTATATTCCCCCACATTTGGTGTTATTGCATAATCACTGACTTTCTGACCATATTTCTAAGACATTTTGTTACAGTCCTACAAAAATGTTAGGTAAATGTGGGCCCAAGGAATTCAACAGGAACTACTCTATGGTGAATTAAGCCCCCTTAAGATTTGTTTGGGCATGTCAAAGTAATATAATTTTGCAGCTATTTATACCTGCCAGAATTCATTCTTTTATGTGATTTAATAATACATTTTAAAAAAAAAATTTGAGACAGAGTCTCACTCTGTCACCTAGGCTGGAGTGCAGTGATGCGATCTCTGCTCACTGCAACCTCCGCCTCCTGGGTTAAAGCGATTCTTCTGCCTCAGCCTCCAGAGTAGCTGGGATTACAGGTGTGCACCACCATGCCCACCTAATTTTTTATATTTTTAGTAGAGATGAGGTTCCACCATGTTGGCCAGGCTGGTCTCCAACTCCTGACTCCTGACCTCAAGTGATCCACCCACCTCACCCTCCCAAAGTGCTGGGATTACAGGCGTGAGCCACCACACCCTGTCAAATTTAAATTATTTTAACAGTTATTTCAGTTACATATTTTTAAATGACATCCGGCTAACAATCCTGTCTGTAGACAGCATCCTTCGGGTTCCCATGAAAATATCTATGAAAACATAGGAACATACATATATATACACATACACATACCCACACACCATAGAGAACAAAAATTGGCAGAACCTTACTGTTGCAGCTAACTACAAAGCAGATGGATCATGGGAAAGGAAGAGAAAAAGCAACTGATGCCCTATCAGCGCTTTCCTCACAAAATAAAACAATCTCACCTGCCAAAAAAAGATCAAAAAAGACTCGAATTCCTTTCCCCACAGTTTGATCCACTCTGCTAAGGTTGCAATAATGTCTGTGATTGACTGTTTTGGCTGGGGTGTGGGGGTGGAGATAGTTTCAGGGGTTCTCTACAGGTCAGGGACCCAATATGAAGATTGCCAGTGCTAGGTAGGTCCATATTGATTATACTTTTGGGTGAGTCTGTGGACCCAATGGACCCACTATGAGTCATACCCAAGCAGGCTAGAACTCCATTTATTACCTGGCCCCTTAGGCCTGTACACTAACATGAGGAAGTCATGATGGTATTTAGGGTCCTGGGGTATCAGTGTCAACTAGGACCCTGTATCTAACAAATCTCGAAACATCTGAGGATTCCCCTTTCCCCCACACATGGTTATTCAAGGAAATGTCCCTAAGTCCCCATAAGAATTGGGGGGAATTACTATTGTATATAATTGCTATGGTGTGGTAAGGTCCTTCCTCATGGGCACCCAGTCTTCAGTCAATTTCTTCTAAAAACTATCTTGGATCTTGAAACTCGTCATAGGATTGTGACTTTCCACTGGGTTGCTGACAGCAGCCTTCTGATCATCCATTCTTGATCTCTTTTAATTGTATATGGTAAGCAATACCCAAATTGGCTGCCTATCTATGATACCTCTGAAAACAACATGTTCTATTAGATCCCTGAAAGTCAGTATCCCCTAGCTCCATAGATCCCTGAAAGTCAGTATCCCCTAGCTACCATTCTGAATTTGCTGTGCATTATGATCATTATGCCCACCTTCTGATGGTTAAGCACTGCCATCTGTCCTTTGCTATTCTGTGATCCCATCATCCCCATTGCTACTAGAGAGCTAGTTCTGTAAACAGCATTTTCTACTATCAGTTCTGGCCTACAGAGAACAGACAATATTAACCCTTATCAATGAAGTGTGTACCCCTTTTGCCAGTGCATTCCTTATTGCCTTAGTAAATAAGTCCCTCCCAAATAACATAATCAATTTGTTGGATCTTTTTGTGTTATATAATAGAGCCATTCTAGAATGTCCCCTTCTGGAAGCCTTTTGACCCCTTTCCCCACAGTTGCTTGGCAATCCTGGCATTTCTACTTTATTTAATATAGACTATCACTTTTTTACAAGTCTCCAAGTGCTATCCCAAGAACAGGTTAAAAAAAAAAAAAAAAAAAGTTCCCCTGGAACTACACTAGGGTGTCAAAAGATGTGTCACAGGAAAGTGCTCCCATATTGATGATGTAGGCAGAATTACAAGATGGCCCCTAAGATCCGGACTCCCTAAGGTTCATGCCTTATGTAATTCCTCCAGTTGAGTGTGGGCAGGACTTGTGAATATAATGGGATCTAACTCCTGTGATTATGTTATGTTACATGACAAAGGTGAAGGGCTATTACAGATGAAATTAAGGTCCTTAATCAGTTGATTTTGAAGTAATCAAAAGGGAGTTCATCCTGGGTAGACCTGACAAAATTAGGTAAGCCCCTTAAAGAAGGTAAGAGATAAGAAGCAGCAGCAGACACTTTCTTGTAGGCCTTGAAAGAGCAAAGTGCTATACTGTGGAGAGGGTTACAGTAGGAACAGTATCAGGGAACAGTGGGCAGCTTCTAAGAGCTGAGAATCTCAATTCTATAGCTGCAAAAACTTGAATTCTGCCAACAACCAATAAGCTTAGAAGAGGATCCCAACTGTCAAATGAGACTGCAATCCCAGATGACACCTTGATTTCAGTCTTGAAACTTGCGAACAGAGAATTCAAGTCATGCTTGGACTTCTGACCTAAGAGGTAGTAACTGGGTATTATTTTGAGTTTCTAAGTTTGTGATAATTGTTACATAACAATAAAAAACTAATAATATATAATATATAATAACATAATCAACAAATTTTCCTTAACAGCTTTATAGTCTGCCTCCCTGGACCAGCACCTCCAGGATCACTTCCAAGCATACTCTCTCAGTAACTGCTGGTACATGTTAGCTAATCTTGCAACTCCTTTCATATACAATCCCTCTCCTCCTTGAATATGCTCAGCACTGCCTCTTAGGTCATGTTGAGATTTGACCCTAGTTATTGGTCTGGTGGTGATTAGGGTTGGTAGGCATAGATCATGAGGAGGATAGGCTTTGACTTGTAAGGCATCTGCTTCATTTGAGCCCTCTGCATATTCTTCAAGAGAAGGGTAACTCTATCTTCCAGCAAGATGCAGTACAGCACTTCTGCAGACTCAGAGAGTTCAGGGTTTCTTTTTTTTTTTTTTTTTTTTTTGAGACGGAGTCTTGCTCTGTAGCCCGGGCTGGAGTGCAGTGGCCGGATCTCAGCTCACTGCAAGCTCCGCCTCCCGGGTTCACGCCATTCTCCTGCCTCAGCCTCCGGAGTAGCTGGGACTACAGGCGCCCGCCACCTCGCCCGGCTAGTTTTTTGTATTTTTAGTAGAGACGGGGTTTCACCGTGTTAGCCAGGATGGTCTCGATCTCCTGACCTCGTGATCCGCCCGTCTCGGCCTCCCTAAGTGCTGGGATTACAGGCTTGAGCCACCGCGCCCGGCCGAGTTCAGGGTTTCTTATCTCCATGCCAAGTCTCAGAGCCCCTTCCCAGTCAAGGCCCTAACTTTGGCATAAGAGACTTGCCTAGGCTGACATTCAGCCTCCTTTGAAGTTCTGCCAGTCTTACAATTATGTCTTATGCCAGATTTTTAAGGCTATCTGCTCTTCAGCTTCAGGTATGAGGCTCTTCTTAAATGCTGCCAAGGAAGACCTGTGACTCTCACGCTTTACTTTTAATTGCTGATTAATGGGATCTGAGTTTGTCATGTTCTCTCTCCAATGCATCAGTGGTGCTTAGCAACTCCACTTCTTATCGTTTCTGTTTCCCCATACTTCCCAAGTGCCAGACACATTGTACAAGCAAGGGAATCCCCTTCTACCTGTATATTAGCCCAGCTCACTTCAGACTAAAGATTTTACTTCAGCTCACTTCAGGCTAAAGATTTTGCTCCAGCATGCCATGGGCTGTCAATACTCCACCTTCCTCCAGGGATGAGGTCCCCATTACCATTGAACCAGTGAATGATCCAATGCCAGAATCCCATTCATAGATTCTGCTTTCTAGGACCACTGTTAGTACCAACTGCACTTACTGCTCCCTTTGCTTAGGTTGGTATTTCTAGAATTGGAAGCTGTGACAAGAATTGTTGTTCACAGAATTTATTAAAGAAGTGTTCTCAGGAGAAAGGAGGTGAGGGAAACAGGCTGGAACAGGAGGAAACACCACTATGCAAGGATGCATTCTGAGTTGAAAACTTGCTTCAGCCTGATCCCACAGGGTGTTCTGAAGCATAAGTAGTACCATAGAGTTAGTTCCACCTTGAAGCTAGGGGGCTAGCTTTTTGTACTTGTGTGTCAGTGAGTCATTAGCTGTGTAGACTACCCCTGGTTGGAGATGAGAAGAATAAGCTTCCTAGGTGGTCCTGCTCAGCCAAGGTCAATTCACTGCAAAAAGTAGCAGCTGTGAGCTGTTAGCGAGCAACACTCCCAGAAGCTCGGGAATAGATGTATCAGCTGGCAGAGGAGATCTGGATGGGGCACCCACGGCATCCACGCTACAGCCCCTCCATGATTACAGTTTTGTGTATCCTACTCGACAACCACCTGCATTATTTTTTCCCATCACTCCCTCACCTCTGACCCCATTTCCAATTACCCTCCTTATTCCTGGCCACACTGATCTCCTTGCCATTCCTGAAACAGGTTAGTGTTGTCACACCTCTGAGCTTTTCTACTTACTGCTCCTTTTGCTTAGAATATTTTTCCAAAAATCTAGGCATCATTGGCAGCCTCACATCACCTTCTCAGTAAAACCTATCATGGCCATTCCACTTAAATTGTGAACCATCCCAGCACTCCTTGTCCCCTTTTCCTGTTTTATTTTTCTCTATTACACTTATTACCACTGACATTCTGTGTATTTTAGTTATCTGGTTATTGTCTAACCCCACCACCACCACTAGAGTATTAGATTTATGAGGGTAGGGACTCTTTCTGTTCTGTTTTCTCCTGTATATCTTAGAACAGTGCTTGTCATTATAGACAGTAAATGATTGGTGAATTAATTAACTGACTACTTAATTAATACCTTTTAAAGAAATGATAAAAGAGAACCCCCTTGTTAAGAATTACTCTAAAGCAGTGGTTCTCAAACTTATGCATGTGTCAGAATCACCAGAAGGACTTGTTAAATCACAGATCGCTGAGGCTCAACCTCAGAGTTCCTGATTCAGTAAGCCTGGAATAGTGCCCAAAATTTTGCATTTCTAACAAGCTCCTAGATGATGCTGATGATTCTGGTCCAAGGACCCCACTGAGAACCACTAGTGTAAAGACATATGGATTAATTACATAATGTAAAATGACACAAGAATTTCCACAAATTCCTCACAACTTATAAAAACCCCAGATGGAAATAATAAGTAAAGATATTTCCCCTAGAATTTTTCTTTGGAAGATCATAATCATATTTTAAAATGCCTTTAAATATTTTACACCTGGTTTATAGTAATTGGATCAAAAGATGAATGATTTAAAATGTTCATTCAAGTTTCATGATAGAACTTTAAATAACCAATAAATTATTTACAAAGTTTTTAATAATATGCAAAATGCTTATGTTTTAATGTTAAACAGAAAAAGATAATAAAATTGAATATATGCAAAATGTAATCCCAATTATGTAAAATAAGCATAGAAAAATATTAGAATTACATCTATAGTAACTGATTTTCTTTGGGTAATAGAACTATTGTAAGAGATTTTGTTTTCCCTTTTCATGGCTTTCCAATTTTTCTATAATCATATATTATTTTAATAACCAGAAAACTACAAATATACTTTTATTGTTAAAGTTAAGATTTATCTTTCTAAGAAGACAGAAAAAATAGAGAGGCAAAGATGGAAGTCAAGAATATAGACAGACACAAAACTAACACCAAAATGAAAATAGCAAGCATTGGCTAGGTCTAAACTGTCATTTTTCTCTTGTTAAAATTAAGATATTCATAAATATCCCAAGGACTTGTACTAACAACTCATGTTTAATTTCTTTAATTGAATTAACATTGAATAACAGTTCATTCCCACCCCAAAATAGCTTTTTAAAGAAATGTTATTAATTCATTGCTTGTTTTCAAAATTCCAAAATATAAAATCTACATATAGAGTTAAAAATAAAAGCCAAGTACCTTAATTAGGATTACATTTGCAAAACTCCCTTGTTGATTTTCCATTTAGGGACTTCATGAAAATATTTTTATCCATGTACAAAATGAAAGGAACTAGGAGGCTAATTAGCATGAAATTCCAGTTTCTCTCTACTTTAGGTTGAATATGAGGTGACTTTGCTTTAAAGCAACCCAAAAAAGATCACCAAGTGTTATACAGACTGTCTTTCTGGCATTATTCTGTTTGAGAAAGATGTTTTATAAAATAATCATTAAAGAGTGGTACTTAGGGAAACAATATTGCATCTGTTTTTAAAAATTAAAATAAGCAAACTAATTTCAGTTCGGAGAGAAAATGCATTAAAATTATATTCATGTAAGTTTGACTTTAGAACCGTGTAAATATTCTATAAAACAAAATTCAATTTTAAAACAATTTCTAAAATATTCAAAAGTAAAATGACACAAAGGAACATAACTATGTATCCAGGTGTCATAACCAGACAGAGATGAACTATTCCAAGTGACTTTAAAACACTATAATTTGACTCTTCATCCCTACTGAGATATATCCTAATGACAAAAAAGCCCCATTTGAATTTCAGATAAATAATAAAAATCACTTTTTAGTATAAGTATGTCCCAAACATTGGATAGGACATGTTTATACTAAAAATACTTTTACTAAAAAGTATACATTGTTTGTCTGAATTCCCAATTTAACAAAGTGTTCTGTATCTTATTTGGAAACCCTATGTTGGGGGAAACTGGGTAAAAGATAAACAGGACTTCTCTGTACCATTTTTGTAACTTTCTATAAATCTATAATTATTTCAAAATAGAATTTTAGTTTTAGAGATCGGGTCTCTGTCACCCAGACTGGAGTGCAGCAGCAAGATCATAGCTCACCAGGATCACTTGAACTCCTGGGCTGGAGTGATTCTCCTGCCACAGCCACCCAAGTAGCTGGGACTACAGGCATGCACACCATGCCCAGCTAAAAAATAGTAGTTTTTAAAAGTGCGAGAGTAGAGTTTGCAAAGAGTTGGCTCATGGAACTGGAGCCTAGACCATCTCAAACTACCTACAGCTAAGGAAGAAAAATGGTACCTAGAATATTCAAGAAAAGATTAGTAAATGTTAAAAGGCAGTAGTCCTGGGTTAAGACATGACATGAAATTATTTAATGCAAATTAAATTTGTATTTAGATGAATTGAGGACCTAAACTGTATAGGTGAATTGCTAGCTAACCTAGGGGGAATAGAAGCCATTTCTCTGTCCATGGTGCTGGACCAACAACAAAGATTTTCTTAAATTCAATACAAGTATATTGTAATTAAAATCACACCTTGGACCATTGTAAAAAGTATGACTTAATCATATTTTCCTTTAGAAAGTCATTCTGCTGACCTGAATTTGCATGAAAGGCAGTAACAGCAGAATTTAGAAGTCAAAGTTAGAAATACAAGGAAACCTCTTTCAGAAAAACATTGTTTTTTATCACTGATATAATTTTTTCTTCGATTGAAGACTTGTTTTTACAGAATATCAAACTGTTTACTCTGAGTCATTTCAACACCAACCTGAAGTGGGGAAGAAAAAAATAGCAATGCCCTTCTTCCTAATCTAAGTCACATTTTCAATTTGGGAAAAATTTGAAGAATCAACTTTCTTTATTCTGGGTTTGGGGGAGGGAAGTAAGGTAAGAAAAAGAGAGTACTATGAGAGTGGACAAAAATATCACAGCACCAGAACACATGGTGAGTGGGTAGAGTGGGAGAACACTACAGAAATGGATATGTATGACCTCACCATGAGCGTTCCTAAAATATCCTGTAAAGATGGAAGGATTAACAGCTTATTCAACACTGTGTGTACAGATGCACAGAGCAGACCAACAACTCAATAATCATTTCTTGCCTGTCAGCTTCATTGAAAATTGGTGCTTAAAACTCAAGATAGTTTTGCTCAGAGAACTAAATATACGTTTTTAAAGTATATTTTCCACTTAGCAACATGCCTCAAACAGGTTTCTTCTCTGAAACCAACATAGCCAAATCTCTCACCCAATACATAAGTACGACTTTGCAGAAAACCACCAGGTAAGGGAAGGGGTTAAGGGTTTTCATGGTAAACATTGTGCAAAATTTTGAACCATAAAAGTGTTTTTAGTGCTTGCCCTTAGCATGGAGGTAGATACTAGGGATTTACAGAGATTAATAATACGTAACCTTGCCTTCAACAAACTTATATTCAATTTAGAGGGAAGAGAAAAATCATACAAAGGTGAAAACTTCTTTTAAAAAACTGTGAAGAGTTGGAAATTGACATCTTTATAAACATTTGCTCTATACTTTAAGTTTGCAGAGCACTTCCACATATTCTACCATTTGATCTGCAAAATAGCCCTATGAGGTAAGAAGTTTTATTAAACTCCAGGGATCCAGCTTTGAAGAAGAAAATAAAATATTCCTAAACACGGTTTCAAATAGTATTAATTAATTTGATCTGCTGACTTATAGAGATAGTAAAATTAATTGACCTCCTTGGGGATAGTCATATCCCAACAATATGTTACCCAATCTTTGGCACATAGTAGATACTCAATAAATGCCATTGAAGGCAAGTTACATTATGTATTAATAAGTGTTACAGATGAAAAAACTATAAGAACAACAGCATATCACTCACTGTGATCTCCATTCCACTAGGCCAGTGCTTGACATAGGAGCACAGTATATTAAAAAAAGTAAACTAATAGGTGACAGAGTCTAATAATAGAGCGCTTCCTACATTCCAGGTACTGTTCTAAGCTCTCTACATATATTTCCTCATCTAAACCTCGTAACAACTTTATGAGGTATGGATTGTTATGTCTTTTTTAAGGAAAAGTAAACAGGTTAGCTACCTTACCCAAAATAACTCAGATATTAAGAGCTTATGATCTTTTCAACATTCACTCAGTAGACCACAAAGCTAATAGTCACTTTAGAAATTTAAAGGAAGAGATTGCCCCAGGCTGGGTTAGTCAGAAAATATTTTATACCAGAAAAAAATAGAAAACAGGTCAGCAAAGTAGCTGTCAGATTTCTTAAAGTGAGAAGAGGGCACTCCAGGACAGTGAGGAGGAATGACCAAATGCACAGAGAAAACTCACACAAGGAATGTCTATTAGTTAGGGTCAGCAACACCAGCAACTGTAACAAAAAGACTTCTGAAGACTATGTTCCTGGGTATATGGTTGCCTTCAAAGACCCAGACTCCTTCTATCTTGTGGCTTATTAGCTCCAAAGTCTTTAGGTGTACTGCTGGATGCTCTGAAACTTGCCAGGAGACAAGGGAAGAGAGAACACAGAACAGCATTCTCATTTATATAGGTCAAGTCTGGAACTTGCTCACTTCACTTCCACCTTTAATCCCCTGGCCTGAACTCAAAACCATGGCTACTACATACAACTGCAAAGGAGGCTTGGAAATGTAATCTAGCAGTGTGCCTGGGAGGAAAAGACAAGGAGGTCTCAAGTGTAGCATTCAAACCAGAACTTCTTCTACATGCCATAGAAAGCTCTTATTCTCCTCTTACAGTTCTGTTCTAGTGTTAAGGTGTCATTTATCACTGACCATGATGGCAAGAGTTGACTGAAAGGGTAGTAATCAAACATAATAGTCACCCTAGTTTTAGCAACCACCTACAGTCTGTTCCACAAATGGCTACTTACTCCAGCATTGTATTCTTGTTTGGGAAAATGTGACTTATTTGAGCAATACAATGGGCATAGAAAAATTACCTAGCAAAGGAAACCCTGCACAAAACCTAAGAAGAAAAATATCAGACAAAAGTTTACACAGAAACTCAACCACAAGAAAGAAAATTTCATTTAGGTTTATAAAAGGAGAAGAAAACTGAATAGTTAAAAGAAATCAGAGTAGTTATAAGAAATATAGAGCACAGAAGTGTGAACATGACAAAAATAACTTATTCAAGGGATGACTGGGGAAAGTTAGGAAAGTAAAGAGAGAAGACAGAGGAAAGTAAAGGGAGAAGACAAGATTCACTCATCACCCTAAAAATAAGGTAATGAGAGCCCCTAATAGAAATATGATTGATAAGGATAATTTGTGTTTTCTGACAGATGTTGCTGAAATTGGGAATATAAAACCTTCCTTCTCTATAATCATCCACCCCCAAGAATTGTCCCAAGATATTCTAATAAACTTCAACAGAGTAACAGCATTAAGGGTAGGAAGGCCAAAAATGGTGTTTATATTTGATTTTTTCATTTCTTCCTCTCCCATTCACTCTTCCAGAATGTGGCTTATCTCCCCACAAAATCACTGAAATCACTCTTATCGAGTTCACCAAAAACCTCCATCTTGACAGATCCAGTGGTCTCTGTCCTCATACTTAATGTCCTGTCAGCTGCACTCAACACAGTTGATCGCTTTCTTAAGATAATTATGTCTCATGGTTTCAGTGACATCACACTTTCCCTAGCTGGTTCCTCCTTTTCCAACTGATCTCCAAATGTTTGTAAACACAAGAGTCCACTTCTCTGTCTTACCTTGATGGGCTTATGCAGTGCTATAGTTTTAAATACCATTGATATTCTAATGACTCCCAAACTATATCTTCTGCTGACATGACATCTCTTCTTGGTAGGCTGCTGGCTAAAAGATTCTCTAAATTACTAATGTGGATGGAAACAAAACTCATACTTCCTTCCCTCCACAAAACCCATTTATCTACCTGTCTTTATCATCTCAGTAGATGGCACCATCAGTCACCTAGTTGGTCAAGCCAAACCCTAGGATCGCTCTTTCTCTCCATCAACCCCTAAAACCAATCCAGCAGCAAGTCCTTCCAACTCTATATCAAAAATATCTGAAAAGTGTTCATTTATCTCCATCGACACTGATTCCACCGGACCTGCAGCATTATCATCTCTCACCATCAATACCTCCTAGCAGATTTCCCTTTTCCACTCTTTCTCTTTTCCACACTATTTTTCACTCAGAATGTCAGAGTAATTTTTAAACTATAAATCAGATGTTACTGTCCTGTTTAAAACTCTCCCACGACTTCCCATTGTTGTTAAAATAAATCCAAACTACTTAGCATCAGTAAAAATTGTCTATCTCCCTAAACTCATCTCATAAAATTCTACCCCACCTGAACATGTTCTGGCCACACTGACCTTCTTTCTGTTCTTCTGCTAGACCGAGACTCCACTTCTTCTAAACTTGCTCATCTCATTCCATCTCATTACTTTATTTCATTTTTTGTATTTATGGCTACCATAAGTATCCCATTTACATTTGGTTTCCTTATTTATTACTTGTCTCTTTCACTAGACTACAAGATTCATGACAGCAGAGACTGCTGTTCACTGCTATATCTTTAGCATCTAGCACTAATAGCTTATTGAGATGATTCTTAATAAATATTTTTTAAACGAATGATTTAAAGTAGCAAAAGTAGCAATTTGTAGACGATAAGAATGGAGGAAATGGGCCTCCTTTGCCACCTGAATCATCCACCAGTACTGTCTTCTGACCAAGGTTTGAAATCTGCTGAGATCTCATGAGAGAGGAAAGCAGCACAATAAAACTCTGAACTGCTGTCGGCAGTGGTGAGTCCAAATTAGTTTAAAGAGAGCTATTTTGCCATGGGGGAGGGGCATCAGAAAAAAAGTGGAAAGAAGCAGAAAATTGTTGCTATGTGCCACTGGGCCTCAGAAGAGCTAGAGAGGATGATGGATAGAAATTACAAAGTAAAAGTTTTAGAACCACCACTCTTGGCTTTCACTTCCCAGCCCACAATAACCACCAAAGTGCAGTCATTCTATTTCCAGGGTTCTATTTCTAGGCTGTAAGAATGGAGCAAATTTTAGAGTATTACAGACTTTCACAGGAAAAAGAAAAGATTACCTAAAAATATGTTCACCTTTGCCAAGAACTGCTTCCAAACACAAACCCTAGCTTGTCACACCTGCCCCATTTCCCCCTTTTCCCTTCGTTGCTAGTACCTACCCCCTCATTGCACCAGATACATCTGGTACCATAAGAATTAGCTAGCATGTCCCAAGCAATCTGAGCTCTTCAAACGGAAAGTGTTCCAGAAATAAAAATAAGGTGCTAAATAGTTACAAGTCATTTCTACCAGAATTATTGTTGAGATTTTCTATTTTTCTATTTTTAAGTTTTCTCCCTTATGTTTTGTGGAAGATAATGCCAAAGCATGTGATATTTCACCATATGATTAGTTCTCAAATAAGGGACACAAAGCTAGTATTATCTGGAGCCACATTTTCTATTTTCTCTTGAAAATGTACACCGACCTAAAAGAAGAAGAAAAACTTTTTATCTGTCCAAAGAGTTTGATAAGTTGGATTCAAACTTTCTGCAGTATACAGGTATTAGGTATTAGATTTAAATTCTCATTTAACTAATATTTACTGAGTACTTACTGTGTGCCAGCTATAGTGGCAATAGTGTTCACACTTTATTTAAGCTTCTAAACCATCTTTTTAGGGGGCCATTATTGTCCCATTAGAGATGAAAATTTTGAAAATTAGAGTTTAAATAACCTGATCACATTTATAAAGGCCATGCCCACTTTTGTATGCTTATAATATGTAGTAGGCAGAATAATACCCACCCCCAAGATAAAAGTTCATGTCTTAATCCCTGGAACCTGTGAATGTGTTACCTTAATGGTAAAAGTGACTTTGAGATGTGTGACCAATTAAGGATTATTCTGGATTATCCAGGTAAGCCCATATAAGAATCCTTTCACATAAGGATTCTTATATGAGAGGGAGGAAATAGAGTCCATCAGAGAAGATGTGAAGACAGAAGCAGAAGTCAGAGCAATACAATACTGGAAGGGGCCACAAGCCAAAAAACATGCGGGAAGCCTCTGGAAGCTGGAAAACACAAGGAGATAGATTCACCTATAGAGCCTCAGAAGGAATGCAGCCCTGCTAACTCCTTGACTTTAGCCCACTGAGACCTATTTTGGTCTTCTGACCAAACTGTAAGATGACTCCAGACTCCAGAACTGTAAGATGACACATTTGTGTTGTTTGAAGTCACCAAGTTTGTAGCAATTTGTTACAGTGTCAACGGTAAACTAGTACACTGTACATTCTTTTTAACATTCATATATGTTCTTATATTTAACTACAGGACTGTAGGCTCCAAATGTCCTGTTCACCTCCCCATCTTCAGCATCTGTCACAGTGCCATCTGCCTAGTTGTTTGTGCTGATGGTTGTTGTTAATGTTAATTCAAACCCTACGGAAAGCACAATAGCAATCGAAACCATATCTAACATCATTCATTGTCATGCCAAGAGAAGGAAATTAATTTATTATGATTTGACTCAAATTAATTGCTTTTTAAAGTCACCTATGTAAATATTTATATCACTTTTTCCAAAAATTGATATTTGTAACATTTGTAACTTAAAAAAAAAACTCAGATGATTTATCTGGGATTAGAAACTAATGGACTGAAAGATGTCAACAGGCCTTTCTCAAAATTCTTTGAGTTCCATCTTTGGGTTATGCTAAATCATCAGAAACATACATGCTTGGCCTACCTTCCTCCAACTCTAGAGCTGTCTGTATAGAATAATATTTTAACACTAAATATTGGTTTTCATGGAGTGCTAAAAAAGAAATAAGAAATCCTATCATTTTTAATAAAATGTTTAAACAAATTTTTCTACTGTTACCAAAAATCCCCTTAGCATAAGGAATCCAGTGATAAATTTCTCTCAGTTCTGCCCAGAAAGATATTGTTAGTTTCTCTGGAGAAACTGAAGTGGCTCTAACAAAAAAAATGCAAGTTATAAAGCCTGTTGAGTTTTTTTTCTCTCTCTCTTTTTTTCCCTAGCCACCAGGAGGCACAGAGCTAAATTTGGTATGTGAAATCTATAGCTTCTTACAGCAAGGAGTTCTTGTCAGAGTTTTTCCTCTTTTCTGATTCTGAAAATTATTTCTATTTTGTGATCATTGTTTTATAACATTATGCAGCCTCCCTCAAACCATTTTTGAAGATTAGGAGAATATAAATGAATCAATAAAGAATAATATTAAACCACATTTTAACATCAATATTTATTATTGTCTTGATGAATATCCAAGATTTTCAAGAGCAGGGTTGCTTATATGCCATGAAACAATGGAATAGCAAATCACCCAGATGGTTGTAGGCTGAAGGGGTGCAGGAGGCCAGCATTTAATAACAAGATCCTGGGGATAAGAACAGAGAAAATAACATCTACACAGTAGGAAAGACTTCTTCAGGTAACACTCAATCTGGAAGATCTCCATTTTCTGCTTATAACCAGGATGGCCTAAGAATATTTGTGAAGAACTTGGGAGATCTAATAAGAATAAATTGGCTTGAAACAAAGAAATACAAGTAGGGCTCTACAATTAAAGTTTAAATTTTGAATAATTCAGATAGAGGCTGAGAGGTTGCTAGAGTTAATACAAGACCTGGTAGTCAGTGTTGCCCAGTCTGTGATATCATTAGATACAATAGATAGTGAGGGACAGTAATTAACCAGTACTATAAAAGAAGATAACCAACTAGACAAGGAAGAAGCCTGAGGCATTTCAATTGGTCATTCCTAGGTAAGGCCTTTACCAATCCCTGAGATAAGACAGACTGGGAGGTAACCTCAGAGCCAAACCATGCTTACAGTTGAACATGTTTTTGTAGGTCACTCCATTTCAGTCCAAACACATTTATTCAAAACGTCTATGGCAATAAATACTGCATTTGGCACTCAGAAATAAAGAAACGAGTAATATATGGTCTGAGCCACAAAAGAGCTCACATTCTAGTGAGGAAGACAGATGTGTAGACAAGTAACTATAAGGCTGTGTGAGAGTTACAACTAGAATAGCATGTGTGAAATACAGAGGCCAAACACAAAAGAGAGTCTAACAAAGGGGATAAAATATAACATGGGTTATGAAGAAAGATACTTAATGTTTGAGGCAGAGAAGAGATGAGAACTCTACGTAAAGGGACAAACTATAGGAAAAGTCATAGAAGCATAAAATTGTATCATTCAGAAAAAGATGCAACATCAAAGTAGGAGTAGGGTAGAAACTAGGACATATTAGAGGTTTCTGAGGAGAGAAGTGGCATGATCAGATTTTTACCTCTAAAAATTCCCTCTGGGGCAATAGCTGACTAGGTTGTTTCAGACCAATAATCCTTCTGAGAACAATTAGAAAGGCTGCAGGGTGAGGGGGTGGGAACATAAAAAACCCCAGTTTGAATGAATCACAGAACTACCAAGGCATTGAAAATTTGCAGAGTTGAGATCCAGAAGAAAATGGAAACCAAGAGACTTGAGACAGGCACTTGGGAATACTTTTACCACTGAGGCAATTGCCAATTTAAAAAGTGAAAGCAGCAGTGCAAAGGCTGAAAAGCTAAGCATAACAAAGCACAAGAGGACAAAAAAATTAACTTCAGACCGCCAAGGAAAAGAAGCCCTGGTAAATACCTCAGTGAGGACCACAAAGGGGTGCACTCTAGGAGGAAGGATTAACTAGAAATATAACAGCCCTCAAAAGGATTAAAACCCAGCTTTAAGTCATCTCAATTCCTGACCAGATAAAGGTGATCATCCCCATGTCTAGTTGTCTAACAAATGCAAAAATTAATCCTCTCTCTAAAAAGTTTTCTTTACTTTCTAGAGTTGCATCACAATAACTGTCAAAATTTAATGCAAATATCTGGTACTCTATCAAAAATAATCAGGCATCTGAGAAGATAAAATGTAACTGAAACGCAAGATTTTATAAAAAAGACGATAGCAAAAGGACCCACAAGAAATCCACTGAAGGGAGTTAACAGACACAGACTTTAAAATGATCATAATAATATGTTCAAAAATTAAACCACGAGTGGCAAAATTTGATAGGGAACTGGAAACTACAGAAAAGAAACTTATGCATTTCTGGTTCTGGGTGAGATAAAGTCAGCACACTCCATCCTGTCTTTTTCTCTCAATGAAGCTATATAATCTGGACAGAATGCATTCAGCAGCTATTTGAGGACTCTGAAAAGTAAATTTTGGGAGATGGATGGAGGAAAAAGATCAGAGTTAAAAGTACGACTGAACCAGCAGTGAGTTCTCCCTTTTTTGCCCTTGCTATCCCTTCTTGAGGTCTCAAGTCAACCTGAAACCAGGAAGTAGGCACCCAGGAATGGACAGAATGAGCTCTAGGAGAATCCCTTAAATTCTGGCTTAATGAGAGGAACCTATTCATAGCACTATACAAGAAGGAAGAAATTCCCCATTTTTCTTGTTGTCTCTATTGTCACACCCTCCAGCCCTGAGACAATACTGCAGTGGCAGTCAGAGAAACAGAAACAGCAGGGGCAACAGAGGCTACAGGCACCTATTCAATATGATGATCAAAAACAAAAAGTTTGTCCTTTAAAACACTAATGTATGATGTATAAACCTCTACCAAGACTGAAAAAGAAAAAAAAGAGCATGAATACCCAACATAAGGAATTAAAAGTGGGATATTACTACAGATCTCACAATCTTTAAAATTGTAGTAAGAAAATATAACAATATTACACCCATATATTTTTAAGGGGCCAGCATAACCTTGATATCTGATGTGGCAGTTCTCTCCCTGGGCTTCTGAAGCTCTACAGGGCAACCTTTGAAATCTAGGTAGAGGTAGCCATGTTCCCATGGCTCTTAACTCTGTGCACTTGCAGAGTTAGCACCATGTTGACACCACCAAGGATTACCCCTTCTAGATTCTGGAAGGGCAGCCTGAGATGCACCTGGGCCAGCTTGAGTCACAACTAGGGCAGCTGGGGAGCACTGTGCCAGAATGTGTGGAACAGAAACTTGAAGTGACCCTAGGCAGTGAGCTCCAAGGTCCCACAAGTGCCCTGGGCCCCTCCAGTGCCCAGGGCCCTTTCCTTTAAATCCTTCTGTCATCAAGGCCCTGACACTCTGGGCCTATAATGCAAGTGGCAGCCTCAAAGATCTACAAATGCTTTCTGGGTTATTCTCCCATTGTATTAATGAACAGCATCTGGCTTCCTTCTATCCATATCAATCTCCTCATTCTATTGGCCACACCCTTCGTTTTCTCTCCAAGACATGCCTTTTCTTTCTTTACAACATGGCCAGGCTGAGAATTTTCCAACTCAGTAAGTTCTGCTTCCCTTTTGATTATAAATTCTGTCTTTAATTCATTTCTCTCTTCACACATTTTACTATAAGCCTTCAAGAGAAGCAGTGCTGCACCCTTAACGCTTTGCTTAGCAATTTCTTTTGCCAAATATCCTAATTTATCGCTCTTCAATTCTGCCTTTCATGAAACACTAGAGAACATGGACACAATTCAACCAAGTTCTTTGCCACTTTCTAACAAGGATGGCCTTTCCTCCAGTTTATATTACCTAACAATGGTACGTTGTTCCTCATTCCTATCTGAGACCTTATCAGAATTGTCTTTACTGTCCATATTTCTACCAACAATCTGTTCACAACTACATAGATAATCTCTAAGAGGAATTAGGCTCTGACTCTCCCTATAGCTCTCTTCTGAGTCTTCACCACAATCACCCTTAATACTCCATTCACAGAAATCAAGATTTTTCTAGTATGCACCTCCAAACACTTCCAGCCTTTACCTATTATCCAGATCTGAAGTTGCTTCCACATTTTAGGGATTTGTTATGGTAACACCCAGCTTTTCAGTACCAATCTCTGTCTTAATTCATTTGTGCTGCTATAACAAATACCTGAGACTGACTAGATAATTTGTAAAGCACAGAAATTTATTTCTCATGGTTCTGGGAGCTGGGAAGTCCAAGAAAGGCATCAGCAAATTTAGTGACTGATAGAGGATGTTCTCTCCTTCCAAAATGGCTCCTACTTCACCCTCACATGATGGAAATAAAAGGACCAAACTTGCTCTTTCAAGCCCTTTTATAAGAGTATTAATCTCATTCATGAGGGTGGAGCACACATGATTTAATCACGTCCCAAAAGGCCTATCTCTTAATACTATCACATTGAGTATTCGGTTTCAACATATGAATTTGGAGGGAAACACACATTCAAACCATGGCACCTGATGAGGACATTTTTTAAGGGAAAAATGGTAGTTTAATCTCTCTTCTATAGATAAATGCAACAATTCTAAATAAAAGTATAACAAAATAAATCAAGCAGCAGGTAAAAAGGATTATATATGATGAAATGTTGTATTTATTCCAGGAATGCAAAGTTTCATTAATATTACAAAAATCAGTCTATATAATTTACCACATTAGCAGAAAAAGGGAAAAAAATCATACAATAATCTCAAATGATACACACTAAAAAAGCATTTGATAAAAATGCAAACTTTCCACATGATTAAAAGACAAAACAAGCCTGAGCAAACAAGAAATGTAAGAGACCTTGATTAATCCTATTAACGTAACTATCAAAAGCTGGACAAAAATATCATTCTTAATAAATATTGAAAGTTTCCCCTAGGATTAGGAACAAGATAAAGTTTCTTGCTGTTACTGTTTCAATTGCGCTTTGTACTAGAAATTTTAGCCAGTGCAAGATGGCAAGAAAAAATAAAATTATAATTGTAAAGGAAGTGACAAAACTGTACTTAATTGAAGATAAGATGATCTTGTACCTAGAAACAACACCAAAAACATCTATAAATAAAAATATTAGATTTAATAACTGAATTTATCAAGTCACTGGATACAAGATTCATGTACAATAGCTAATATTATTTCCAACAATAAGCAATAAGAAAATGAAATATTAAAAGATACTATTCACAATAGCATCAAATAACTAGAAATAAATATAATAGATGTGCAAGCCTTCTACATAGAAAACTACAAAATTTTTCCCAGAGAAATTAGAGAGCTAAATAAGTGAAGGATAAATTATATTCAAGGATTGAAATATTCAATGTTATAAAAATATCAATCTCCTAACAAATTGAACAATAGCTAATGCAATTCCAATCCAAAATTCCAATAGGACTTATTGTAGAAATTGACAAGCAAATTATAAAATTTTATAGAAATACAAATGGCTAAGAATAGACAAGACAATGTTAAAGAACAAAATGGAAAAATATATGCTAATGAATGTCAAGATGTATCATAGAGTTACAGCAATTATGACAGTGTGCTATATACAAGTATGGACAAAAACTAATGGGCATAATAGACTCACACATCTTCATTTATGACAAAGTTACATGCAAAGAAATGGGGATGGAATAATATTCTTATAAATGATTTCAGGTCAACAGAATATCCAAATTAAGAAAGGGGAGGAAGAAGGAAGAAAAGGGCAGGAAGGAAGGAAGGAAGGGAGGGAGGGAGGGAGGGAGGGAGGGAAGGGGAGGGGAGGGAGGAGAGGGAAAGACAAAGGGAAGGGGAGAGAAAAAGGAAGGGAAAGGGAAGGAAGGAAGGAGGAAAAGGGAGGGAGGGAGGGAAGGGAAGAAAGGGGAAGAGGAAGGGAAGGGGAAAGAAGGGAAAGAGAAGGGAAGGAGAAGGGAAGAAAGAGGAAGAGGAAGGGAGGGGGAAGGAAGGGAAAGGGAAGGGAAGGAGAAGGGAAGGGGAAGGAGAAGGGAGGGGAAGGAAAAGGGAAGGGAGAAGGGCAGGGAAAAAAGGATGGAGACAGAGAGGGAGGGAAAAACTTGACTCTTACACAAGACAAGACAATTTCAAATGGGTTGTAATTTTAAATGTTGAAGATAAAACAATAAACCTTCCAGAAAATAACATAGAAAAATATCTTCATGACATTGGAATAGGAAAAAATGTCTTAAACATAACCAAAAAAACCACTACCCATACATTGAACTACATTAAAATTAAGAATTTCTACATCATTAAAAGAGTGAAAAGAAATCCACACACCAGGAGAAAATATTTTTCAACACATACAAATGGTAAAGGATTAATACCCAAAGCATATTTTTAGAAGACAAAAAAACAAGAAAAGAAAGTGAGAGAAGAAAAGAAAGATTTCTACAAATACATAAGAGAAAAAATATAATGGAAAATATGGACCAAATGACTTGAATACTCATTTGCAAAAAGTATATAGTCAAATAATTAACATAAAAATGTAAAAGTGTACTCAATTGTATTAGTCAACAGAAAATGCAAATTAAAACCACAATGGGATACAACTAAACACCCAATAAAATGACTAACATTTAATATCAAGTATTGGCATGAATGTGGAGAAACTGAACTGCTCATCCACTGCTAGTGAGACTGTAAACTGATACAATCACTTTGGGAAACTAGCATCTACTAAAACTGAACATATGCATTCTCTATAACCCATAAATTCCACTCTTGGGTTCATAACCAACAGAAGTGAGTACATATGTGCACCAAAAGACATGTCAAGAATATTTTAAAAGTCTAACTCACAGAAGTACAAAGTAGAATGGTGGTTATTAGAGGTTGGGGTAGAGAGGGAATGGGGAATTTTTGGTCAAAGGGTACAAAGTTTCAGCTAGACAGGAGGAATAAGTTTTAGATCTATGGCACAGTGCGGTAACTATAGACAATAATAATGAACCATATATTTCACAGTAGCTAAAAGAGTGTTTGAAATGTCTCACCACAAAAAATAAGTTAGTGAAGTAATGGATATATTAATTAACTTGATTTAATCATTCTACATTGTATACATGTACTCCATAAATGTGTACAGTTATAATTTGTCAATTGAAAATAATATTAATTTTAAAAGTGCAGAATAATATTCATAACAGCACATTTTTTCATAACAAAACACTAGAAATAACCCTAATATTTATTAATGTTATAAGGATAGACAAATTACAGCACATTGTTTATAGTGAAATTCTACACAGCAAGAGGAAACTAATGAGCTACATCTACACACAGTGACGTGGATGAATCTCACAAACATAATGTTGAATGAAAGAAACCAGACACAAAAGAACATGTATTACTTGATTCCATTATTCTAGGGTGTTAGTAAAGTTCTACTTCTTGACCTAGATGGTGATTATACATGTCTGTTTACTCTAAAAATTCGTTGAGCTGTGTACTTATATTTCGTGTACCTTTTAAAATGTTGTATTTTAATTTAAAAGTTAATTTATAAAAACTAAATTTACAAGCACAGTGGCAATAAGATTAAAATAATCAAATGCAGAAAATTCTTGAAATTAAAAAAAGTGTAAGATGTGTCAACATTAGCATCTATGCATAAATAAATCACAGTTACTGCACATTTTTCTTTTCTGTATTGATTCATGAATTTAATTTCACTTCAAGTACTGAAACAATTTAAAGATAGCTTAGTTTTCTCAAATTTGCACCTAGGATGTTAACCATGAGGGCATAGTGAAAATTCACAAATAGTTGATCTGTCTAAACTTGTTGGAGTTCTGAGTTTAAAGCAATTTTCTCAGAAGCGAGGCTTAAAATATTTAAGAAAGCTATTTCAACAACCCTGAGTTTGAAATTTAGATTAGGAGTGTTGAAGCACAAAATTAAAAAGTAAATAATAAATCTTTCAGACTTCCGATTCAAGATAACTGAGTGAGTGAACACAGACATTTACCTCTCCTTACAAAAACCACTGAAGAAGAAATATCAAAATAATCATTCCACAGTCTGTTGGGAGTCAGTGATGGGTGTCAGCAATAGATCCAAAAAGAAAGAAATATCTGGTAGCTGTAAATTCAATTGGATCAGACTGACAGTGACACCCAAAAGAGCTGAGCAGCCTAGGAAATTCTAACCCTTTCCAATCCCAGCAAAAGCACAGACCTTTCAAGGAGACTTTTCCCATAGAAGCTCAGCAGAGGAACAAAGTCAGAGGCAGTGGGGCTGAGAGAAGTTGGCAGTAGGCATTCAGCTAAGGACATTGGTGGGGGAGGATTGAGTTAATTATATTCCTGTGTTCATGGCATGCTGTCATCATTGGTCCATGCAAAGCCCAGCTCTTGTGATTTTTTTATTCCTTTAGTCTTAGTGTCCATGCTCATTCATATTCCCTCCTTAATATTTCCTACTCAACACTATATTTTCAAGATATCTGTGTGACTATGTACAACTAGTCAGACACTTACAATCACTGCACAGTGTTCTGTGAGTTGCACCCCTGACATTTTACTTACTCAGTCCCTGGTGCTGCACATCTGGATGCCACCTCCTCCTACTAGTACAAATAATGCTGTGATGGGCATCTTCCAAACACTGTTACCCTACAGAACTCTGTGAGAATGTCTCAGGGATACCTAACTAGAAATGGAATTGCTGAGTTACAATGTATACAGATTTTTAATTTACGGTCTAGCTAAATGTTGCCAGATTGTTCACTGGAATGGTCACAACAGTCTACACTCCACATTCCCTTCAGCAACGTATAATAATTCCTATTTTCCCACAAGCTTGATGTGATCCACCTTTCTAATGCTTGCTAACCTTAGATAGGTGCAAAATGATATGCCTTGCTTTAGTTTGCTTTTCTCTAATTACTAATGACTAAGAGTATATCCTCATATACCGGATATGGTCTTTTTTTTTTTCCTCTTCTGTGAATTGTTATTTCTTTTCCTTTTGCGTATTTTTCTACTGGAGTATTTTTTTCTTTATTTGCAGGAGTTTTATTTTCTCCTAGTCTATAAGCTGTTTACTTTGACCATATTTTCCCCATTGAACAGAAATCCTTAGTTTTTATATAATCAAATTCATCTTTTTGTTTGTTCTGGAGTTTAAGATGTCCCATCCCTTTTAGCCACACAGAAATCTCCAGCATTATCTTCTATTAACTTTATGGCTTTATCTTTCACATTCACATCTTTCATGCATCTGGAGTCCACTTTGAACATGGTATTAAGTAGGGTCCCCATTTTATTTTTCTTCATTTAGTGAGTGTTCTTAATACCTTCTGCTAAACAGCCCATCATTTTCCCATTTATTTCTGGTGTGATTTTCATCATATTAAATTCCCACATATACAAAGTCCGTCTCTGAGGTCTCTGTTCCATTCTGTGGGTCTATTTCTTCTTGTGCCAGTACCACAACATATTTTTCTTACTATGGCTTTGCAGTAAGCCTTAATATCTGAGTGGATAACTCTCCTCTTTGTTCTTCTTTTCCAAAGGTGATTTAGCTATTTGCAGAATTTTATTTCATATTAATTTTAAAGTAAAGTTATTGAATGTCTCAAAAATCTAGATGTACTCTAGATTTTTGTTACATTCATAATTAGTGAATATAAACAATTCTTTTTTTTTCTTTAAGTTCTGGGATACATGTGCAGAACTTTGTTATATAGGTATACATGATGGGTGTTTGCTGCACCCATCAACCCATCATCTAGGTTTTAAGCCCCACATGCATTAGGTATTTGTCCTAATGCTCTCCCTCCCCTTGCCCCCCACCCCCTGACAGGCCCCAGTGTGTGATGTTCCCCTCCCTGTGTCCATGTGTTCCCATTAAACAGTTATTTTCTATCATACAGAAACCATAGAGTTTCTGTTAAAATTACTAAACTCTTCCATGGTTGCCTGAAAGCAGCCATAGAAAACACATAAAATATTTTCTAACAGGAAAAGATATCTCCACAACTATTTGGATTTTCTTTCCTGTCCTTCAATAGAGCTTTAAGATTTTTTCATGGAGGTGTTGCATATTTTTGATTATGTTGATTCCTAGGAACATCAGAGCAGGATCAGCACACTTTTTCTGTAAAGGACCAGATAGCAAATATTTGAGGCTTTGCGGGCCCTACAGTTTCTGTTAAAACTATTCAGTTCACTCATTGTTGCATGAAAGCAGCCACAGATGATGTGTCAATGTGTAACAGGTGTGTCTGGGCTCCAATAAAACCTTATTTACAAAAACAAGTGGTTGGCAGAACTTGGCTGATTGGCCATAGTTTGTCAACCCCAGCTTTACAGGGTTTTCGGTTTGTTTGTTGGTTTATTGTGCTTTCTTGTTTGTTTGTTTTTTTTTAAATTTTCATTTTTAGGTTTTGTTTTATTATTATAACTGGTATCTCTTTTAAAAAATAATTTATAGGCAGTTGTTGCTAGTGTAGAGAAATGAATACTATTGATTTTGTAAGTTGATCTTATGTTTGGCAAACTCATTTCTTGATCCTGTTGGTTTTTCTAGGTAGATATTTATACAATCTACATATAATGATAGTTTTATCACTTAATGTTACAATTTTTATAATCTAATTTTGTCTTTCTTTCTTATAACTTTGTCTGGGAGTCCCAGCACTGTATTCAACAGCAGCTGTGATGGAGGTATCTTTCCCTCATTCCTGATCTTAAAAGTTTCTCCAAGGTTTCTCAATCAAATGCAATGTTTGCTGCAAGAATTTAGTATATAACCTTTCTCACAATAAGGAAAATCCCTTTTTACTCCTAGTTTGTGAAGACTTACAACATAAAAAGACTTTGCATCATCAAATACATTTTCTGCATCAACTGAGAGAATATATTCTTTTCCTCCTTTAGGATTTTGGCATCTACATTCATAAGTGAGATAGGCCTGTGAATCATTTTTCTTTTCCTGAGTTGTCTATGTCCAGTTTTGGAAACCAGAGTTTAGCCTCATAATGTGAAATGGACTATTTTTTATCTTTCAGTATAATTTAGCTAAGATACAAATTATTCCTTTAAAGTTTGGTAGAAAGTATGCATAAAAACATATGATCCTAGAAAGGATAAGGGAGTTTTTAATTGTATAAAATTGTTTTAATGCTTCCTGTTCTTTTTCACCTTCTGTTTTTATTGAGGTATGATTGACAAATAAACATTGTATATATTTCATGTGTGCAATGTGATGATTTGATAGACCTTTGTATTGTGAAATGATTCCCTCAATCAAGTTAGTTAACCTATCCATTACCCCACATATTTACCTCTATTTTATTGTTGGTGAGAACACTTGAGATTTCCTTTCTTAGCAAATTTCAAGTATATAACACAGCATTATTAACTATCATCACTGTGCTGTACATTAGATCTCCAGAACTAATTCATCCTGCACAACTGAAACTTTGTCCCATTTGTGACAACATGGATGAACCTGGAGGACATTATGTTAAGTGAAATAAGCCATAAAAAATACTGCGTAATCTTACCCATATGTGGAATCTAGAAAAGTTAAACTCATAGAAATAGAGAATAGAACAATGTGTGCCAGGGGCTGGGTGTGGGGGAAGGGGAGAATGTTGGTTAAAGGGTACAAACTTCACCAACTTCTTAAGTGGATTTTAGCATTTAAAATATTTTTTCCAGAAAATAATCATCTCAATTTTCAAATGTAATTGCTTAATGTTATTTGTTGTGATGGTTAATACTGAGTGTCAACTTGATTGGATTGAAGGATGGAAAGTATTGTTACTGGGTGTGTCTGTGAGGGTGTTGCCAAAGGAGATTAACATTTGAGTCATTGGACTGGGAAAGGCAGACCCACCCTCAATCTGGGTGGGCACCATCTAGTCAGGTGCCAGTGTGGCCAGAATAAAAGCAGGCAGAGGAATGTGAAAGGACTAGACTGACTGAGTCTTCTAGCCTTCATCTTTCTCCCATGCTGAATGCTTTCTGCCCTCGAACATTAGACTCCAAGTTCTTCAGCTTTTGGACTCTTTGGACTCTTGGTGTAAGTCCAAGAGTCCAAAAGCTGAAGAACTTTTCAATGGTTTGCCAGGGGCTCTTAGGCCTTTGGCCACAGACCGAAGGCAACTGTTGGCTTCCCTAATTTTGAGGTTTTGGGATTCAGGCTGGCTTCCTTGCTCTTCAACTTGCTGACAGCCTATTGTGGAACTTTACTTTGTGATCATGTGAGTCAATACTACCTCATAAACTCCCTTTCATATATACATCTATCCTATTAGTCCTGTACCTCTAGAAAACCCTGATACCTTCGTCTTGCTCTTTTATTATTTTTAGTCTCTATTTTACCTGTAGTTTTAAAACTTCTTGACTTGAAAGTGTAGTTCATTGTGTTTCAACATTTCTTGTTCCTTGATAAATGCATTAATAGTTATAAATTTCTCCCTAATTGAGGACATTGCTCTGTGTCCTGTGTCCCACAAAATTTGACAAGTAGTATTTTCATTATAATTTTCTTGAATTTCATTTTAATGTTTTACTTATTAACCAAAAGGGTTTTTAGTATTATACTAATCAGTTTCCAGCCTCACCAGATTTTTTAGCAATTCTTTTATTTTATGTTCTAATTTTATTACATTTTAGTAGGAGAACATAGGTGTTTAATATTGATACTTTGGAATTTATTGAAAGTTCGTTTGTGGCCTGTTACATTATCAATTTTTGAAAATATGTTCAAAAGGGATGTGTTGAACTTAGTTAATATCTAATGGCTGAAGATAATTCATTCGTATATTCAGACTTCCCATGTCTATTTTTTTATTGCTTAACCTATTAATTTTAAAAAGTCTGTTTAAATGTCCAAATAAATAATTGTTGAAAATTTTGTTTTTACCCATGACACTGTGAGTAGTTGCTTTACACATTTTGAGGTTATATTGTTAGATACATATACATTCATGATAGTTTTTTCCTTCTGATTGTATTATAATTTTTGTTTGTATACAAAGACCTTCTATTGTATCAGATATTAAGACTACTGTCCAGGATTCTGTTGGTTGATATCTACTTGGTATATCCTTTCATCTTTTTCATTTTCAACCTTTCTGTACCCTTATGTTTTATTTGTTTAATCTTGTTTTCATTCAATTATTTAACTAAAGCATTGTTTAATCTTGTGTTTTTAATTTAATTTTCTCTGGTTTTTAGTAGTAAGATTAGATCACTTACATTTATTGCAATTACTCATTAAGGTTTATTTCTGCCATCATATTTTATATTATCCATATACTGTCTTTTATTTTTTCCTGTTTTCTCCTTTCCCACTTGCCAATGATAGGTCATGTTTTATTTTGTAGGAGGGGCTTATGTAGCTGTCACACATTTTTTAATTGATTAGTTGGCCAAGACAGGTCTTGAGGTGAATATAAAACTATGCATAACTTCAGAAAGTTTTTCATTCTTGACAAAGTGAAGAACTAACACAAGCTGCCAGCTCCTCTCTACCAAAGTCAACCAGGGAGGAATTTAACAAGTGAGAAGAAAGGATAGAACCAAGGAACTAACAAAAATTTCCGCTGACTGCCTTGGGAGGCCATAGGCAGTCATGACTTTGTACATCAGGAAAGGGTGGCAGTGTGGTGTAGTAGGCAGGCAAACACAGTAGGGATTCGATACACTGGGGGAGACCCTTGAGGTTCTCCTCTTACCCTTTCTCCACATTCTACCAATATAATCAGGTCCCACACACAGAAAAGGTGACAACAGCCTAGAGTGCCAATGTCAATGGGCCTCTCTTAAAATAGCACAAAAGTATCCTTGCAGTAAGAATTTGATTTAAAAAAAAACAAAAAAAAAAACAAAAAACAAAAAAAACAGGTATGGATTGGTAAGAGCTACCCAGATAATCACTCCTCCCTTCTTCCTCTTTAAGTTCCCAGAGCTAGTAGACTGCAGTTTAAGGAGATTACCACCTCCTAATGTGTCCTTCTTTAAGTATTTAAAGAAAGGATTTAGAAGGATTAGAAGTGTTGCCTTGTGGAGTGGTAACAAATGGTTCTGTGGTTTCTGAGGCATTCCATACTTGAGTTCATCCACTCTTCTCTCCTTAAAATTATCATGAGGGCTATAAACAACTAGAGTCTAGGTTTCATCCATTCCTAATATCCATCACTAGAGAGAGTAGCTGGTACCCAAGAAATATGGCCATGCTGGACAAAATAATTTTATCCCTGATGAATACAACAGCTACAAAAGAAAAACAGCAAATTAAACAATGTATACCACATGGAGCAGTTACTGGAATAGATGGCATATTAAATATCCTCAAATAGATACGGAAAGTTATTTGAATGATGAAGCAGTAAAAGGACTTTAAAAAGAGCCAAGTGAAAATGTTAATTATAAAAAATATATAATCATAGCAATAAAAGTCTTAACAGCTAGGATATATAGCAGGATGGACATAGCCAATGACCAAATTACCACGCTAGAGATCAGATCGAAGTATGTTTCCGTAAGGCAACAGGAAAAGATAAGAAAAAATATATAAAATAAAAACTAAGTAATATGGAGGATTAAAGTGACGAAATCCTGAAAATAGCAGTGTCAGAAAGAAAACATAATTTGTGGGGGTTAGGAAACTACAGCCTGCAGGACAAATCCAGCCTCTCTAGTTTTGTAAAGAAAGTTTTATTGAAACACAGCATTACCCATTATTTGTTGTCTATGATTGCTTTCATTCTACAATGGCAGATTGAGTGGTTATGACAGAGACCATATGGCCCACAAAGCCTCAAATACTTACTATGTGGCCCTTTACAGAAAAAAAAATGTGTTGATCCCTGCCCTAATTAACATACCTCAGAATTAATGCCATATGGGTGAAATGAGACAGGACGGCCATAATAGACATTCCCATTCAGGAAAAGGAAGACTAAAAATTGCATGGCATTCACTGGTTCATAGCAATCCTGAAGCCCCTAGGATCATGAAGATTACTTACTCTGGATATCCTCATGGCATGGAATGGGTATCAATCTCATCTAAATCTTAAAAGTAGCATGGGCAACTCATCCAGTTTTGTAGATAGTTATTTTTGGAGACATTTCTGTGACTTTGGATGCCATAATCAAGGAAACTAGATGGCAAAGCTCTCTAAATAACTCTGAAGCTGCTGCATGCTTGAATACTCTGTTGGAATAATGCAGGAGAGGTAAGTAAGTTTGAAAACAGATAAGGACTGAGGAGCAAGTAGAGTGGGGGTTTAGAAGAGAGGGATGGTAGGAAACCAAAACAGAGAGAAAGCACAAAGGAACCCAGGATCAGTACATTCCTTCTGAAGGTGTGAGGCAGGGAGTTGAAGAAAGGCATGACACCAGTAAAGACTCTCCGTTGTTCCATATAGGCCTCTGTGCCAGGTGCATCAGGTATCTTGTTGCTTCGAGTTCCTTGCCCTGATAAGTACAGAAATGCTCTGTCCCTACACCCTATCTCAAAAGTTCCTAAACATAAAGGAAAGCCTGCCACTACTCTCACACTGAGATTTATTCTTTCATCTCAGTTTTTCACCTACCATGAAACCCACAATCCCAGAAGTTCATTAGTAATTGTTAAACATTTGGAATCCTAAGCTGTTTAAAATGATGAATTTATCATATCTTTGATTTATTTGTACAAAGCTTTATAAATAACTATTTCTCAGCACTTGCAACTGCCCCATTCATTGGCATTTGAGACTACAGAGGTGACAATAGGCTATCTTGAAAGACAGTTTTCAAAATTACAGCCCCTTATATATATGGCTCTGAATACTAATAGGACCCAAAACTATACATCAGGGCAAAAGTCTGGTAAGCTTTGAAAGTTTCAGGAAGAGATGTTCAAGAATCGATTAAAATCTCTCCTACTTTGCCTAAAAAGAATAAGTCAGTGTGAGTTCATAAGTGTTTCCAAATCACCTGAAGTTTCCATTTTCCTAAATGCAGGAGCAGTTACCTTCAGTTAGTAGTGAGGCCTTGGCCTAGTAACTGTCAAGCACTTTCTGGGTGTAGAAGAATGGGAAGGCAGTGTCAATTAGCTGCACACACTTGTAGGTTAACTCTTGCTAAATTTGCAGGTCACTTCTGCCTTCTCTAATGCCTTCTAGAATATTCTTGCTCCTAGAAGTTTGTTCAAGATTGGGGCACTCTACAAATTTCCCTAGATCCCAGACAATAGAAGTTCAATTTCAACTGAATTTTTGCTGACACTGATTTTGCCTTGAAGGGGTGTGTGTGTGTGTGTGTGTGTGTGTATGTGTGTGTGTGTGTTCAAGAAAAAGAAATACTAAATTGTGAGGTAAGCTCCATGCACCAAAAGTGATGTCCATAAAACTAAGAAATCAATGCAGCATTCTGCAGAATCACTTTAAACAACATTCTTCTTTTTTTCTGCTGCTCGTACAAGCTGATTACAAAAGCAGGCAGAGTTAGCTCTGAGTTTCCAAGTGGAAAAACATAATACTAGACTTTGAATAGCATCTCAAATTGAAATCAATTCAAAGAATTACAGGTTGCAGAAAAATATATATTTGTTTACATTTTTCTTCAGCACAAACATTTAGTAACCTAGGGTCTAGAAAGGTTCTTGTACACGTCACTTTAAAAACAACCATTTTTATTTTCAGAGCAAAGTCTCAAAAGAAAAACAAAGGAGAAAACTAGATTTTTAAAAATTCCTACCTAAAGGTCCCATGGTTTTACAAGCATAACTCCATGTGCATTATTTATGGTATAAAATTTTTCCACCGAGGCCTGTTTTTACTTTAAGGGGGAGGATGAGTTCTTACTTTCAGTTTCATGTAAATTTTCTCTCCAATTATAGCTCGCTTGTGGAGACTTTGTCCTATGGCTAAGCTGACATGCTGACTCATTTCATCAACAGTGTCTTAAGCCAGCACCATCTTCCACTGTGGCTTAGGCCCTGGAGTTGCTCCTCAAATAAGCTGCTCTCTCGCTCGCTCACTCACTCTCTCTCTCTCTCCCTCCCTCCCTCTCTCCCTCCTCACTCTCTTACTGCCTCACTCCCTCTCTCTCCCTAGGCCCTGGAGAGCCAGAGAGAGTTCATCCATGGCATAGTAAAGTTAATGAGGTAGTCAACCAAAGTTCAGAGCAAGTTTTCCCACCCCCGGCTGGCAGTCAGCCACTCCATTCTGCCAGCACTCAAAGTTGGCTTCTCAAAAAATATATTCCAAAGCTGGCACTTTACCTCAGGAGAATTTAGTCAAAGCATTTGGCACATCAGATTGTCTAAAACACAAGGTTAAGAGCTCAAAATAGCCAGCCTATTCCAAGACTGTCTTAAATTAAGGAACATAATTATTAAAAGATTCTGCTACAATTGGGCATGAAAACCATACCCTTCCCTGAAGTATCTAGGCAAGACTACTTTTCCTCCTGATAAATGAACAAATATTTAATGAGCACATACACCATTCTTCCACTGTGGGAATACAAAGAAAAATAAGACACAGTCATCCCCATCAAACAGCTTAAAATTTAATTAGAGAAACAAGACATAAACATATAAAAACAACCACTTACGAAATTAGAATACAAGGTTTGGATTTCAGCAGCATTAATAACTCCATATGAATGCCCAGTTTGCAGAATATGAAAAAGTTACCTGCGTTCTCTTTTCAAAACATTTTTGAAGTCTGATATGTGTATAGAAAAGTACACACATCATAACTTTACAGCTCAATGAATTTTCAGAAACTGAACACACCCAGGTAACCAACACTCAGATTAAGTAAAAGAACATCACCAGCATCCCAAAAGCCTCCCCTTTTGCCCCTTTCCAGTCACTAGTCTCCTCTGAGAGCGACCCTTGTCCTAACTTGTCTCATAGATTCTGTTTTGCCTGTTTGTGTAAGGGGAATCATGCAGTATGTATTTTTTTGTGTCTGACATTTTTGGCTCAACATTGTTTGAGAGATTTGTCCATATCATCATTCAAGGTGTAGTTCAGTCTCATTGCTGTGTATTCCATTTCATAAATATTACAAAATGTGTCTATCCATTTCAGGATTTGGGGGTATCTACATATGATGAGTAGTGTTCATGACTTTTGGTGAATGTGTGTACATATTTATGTTAGGAACATACCAGGGGCAGGATGTCTGGGTCATCCAGTAGGCATATGCTCATCTTCCACGGATACTGCCAAACTGATTTCCAAAGTGGTGGTGCCATTTGACCCTGCCCTCAGCAACATATGAGCATTCCTGCCACCTTACATCCATGCCAGCATTCAGTATGTTCTACAGGACAACCTTTTGACAACACATTGATGGAGGACAACATGGCTTTGAATAGAGGCCAGCAGGGATTCAGGGCCTGGCCTCTGGGTGACTGCCAGATCTCTTCCTTCAAAAAGAGCACCTGAGGACTATGAAGGCTCAAGCATGACACCAGAAGCACAGTTCCCCACCTTATCCCCAGTAAGTCATCAGACCAGCCACATGCACATGTGCAATCTTTTCCAATACAAAAGAAGTCACTTTGGGTCTCCTAAAGCAAATAAATAAAACAGGAGAGAGGAGGGAGAGTGAGATGGCCAAATAGAAACCTCCAGAGATCACCACACCCCCACAGGAACACCAAATTGAACAACTATCCACACAAGAAATCAACTTCTTAAGAACCAAAACCAGGTTAGCAATTAATAATACCTGGTTTGAACATCATATTAAGGAAAGAGGCACTGAAGAAGGTAGGAAAGACAGTCTTGAATTGCCTACATCACCACTCCCTTACACCCCAGAACTGGCCACAAGGTGCAGATAGAGAATCTGTCTGCTTGGGGAAGGGACAGCACAGCAATTGTGGGACTTTGCATTGGAACTCAGTGCTGCCCTGTCACAGTGAAAAGCAACACATAGCAGAATTCAGCAGGCTTCCACAGAGGGGGCATTTAGACCAGCCCAAGCTAGAGAGGATTTGTCCATCCCAACTATCAAAACCGAGTTCTGGCTAGCCCCACTACTATGGGCTAAAGCACTCTGTGATCTCAAATAAACTTCAAAGGCCATGTGGGCCACAAAGACTGCAATTCCTGGGAAAGTTCTGATGCTGTACTGGGCTTAGAGCCAGTGGACTTGTGGTGCACACAACCCAGTAAGACACCAGCTGGGACAACCAAGGGAGTGTTTGCACCATTCCTCCCCCAACCTCAGGCAACATAGCTAGCAGCTCCAGGATTTAACCATGAAGAAATCCAAAACTTGAACAGACCAATAACAAGTAATGAGATCAAAGCCATAACAACACAAAGTCTCTCAGTAAAGAAAAACCCAGGATCCAGTGACCTCACTGCTGAATTCTACCAAACATTTGAAGAAAAACTAATACTAATCCTACTCAAAGTCTTCTGAAAAATGGAAGAGTAGAAAATACTTCCAAACTGATTCTACAAGACCAGCATTACCCTGATACCAACACCTGACAAATACACATCAAAACAAAAAATGCACACCAATATCCCTGATGAACATTGATACAAAAATCCTCAACAAATACAAGCAAACCAAATTTCATAAAACATTTTAAAAAATTATTCATCATGGCCAAGTGAGATTTCTATCAGAAATGCAAGGATGGTTCAGCATATGCAAAGTAATTGATATGATACATCATATCCACAGAATAAAGGGCAAACCCATATGATCATTTCAACTGATGCTAAAAAGCATTTGAAGAAATTCAACATCCCTTCATGATATACGCCCTCAAAAAACTGAGTATAGAAGGAACATACCTCAATGCAACAAAAGCCATATACAACAGAACCACAGCTAATATACTGAATGGGAAAAAACTGAAAGCCTTTCCTTTAATACCTGGAATGAGGCAAGGATGTCCACTTTCAAAACTGTTACTCAACATAGTACTGGAAGTCTTAGCTAGAGAAATCAGACAAGAGAAAGAAGTAATGGGCATCCAAATTGGAAAGGAAGAATTCAAATTATCCTTGTTTGCAAATGATAGGATCTTATATTTGAAAAAAACTGAAGATTCCACCAAAAAACTATCAGAATTTATAAACAAATTCAGTAAAGTTACAGGATGTAAAATCAACATACAAAAATCAGCAGCATTTCTATATGCCAACAGTGAGCAATATGAAAAAGAAATTTTAAAGAAGTAATCCTATTTACATTAGCTACAAATAAAATAAGATACCTACAAATAAACTTCAACAAAGAACTAAAAGTTCTCTATAGTACTATATAAAACATTGATGAGAGAAATTGGACACCAAAATGAAAAGAATACCATGTTCATGAATTGGAAGAATCAATATTGTGAAAATGTCCATACTACACAAAGCAATCTACAGATTCAATGCAATCTCTATCAAAATATCAATGACATTCTTCACAAAAATAGAAAAAAAATCCTAAAATTCATGAACCACAAAAGACCTGGAGTAGCCAAAGTTATTCTGAACAAAGAGAACAAAACTGGAGGAATCACATTACCTCATTTTAAATTATAATACAGAACTATAGTTAGCAAAACAGCATGGTACTGACATATAAGCAGACATATAGACCAATGGAAAAATAATAGAGAACCCAGAAACAAATTTATACATCCACAGTGAACTAATTTTTGACAAAGAAGAATATAAACTGAGGAAAAAGACAGTCTCTTCAATAAATGATGCTGGGAAAACTGGATATCCATTTATAGGAGAATGAAACTGGGCTTCTATCTCTCACCATATACAAAAGTCAAAATGGATTAAAGACTTAAATCTAAGATCTCAGCCCATGAAACTACTACAGTAAAAAATCGGGGAAAATCTCTAGGACATTGGTCTGGGCAAAGATTTCTTGAGTAATACCCCACAAGCACGGGCAACCAAAGCAAAAATGGACAAATGGGATCACATCAACTTAAAAAGCATCTTCACAGCAAAGGAAACAATCAACGAAGTGAAGAGACAACCCACAGAATGGGAGAAAATATTTGCAAACTACCCATCTCACAAGGATTAATAACCACAATGTGTAAGAGCTCAAACAACTCAATAGGAAAGGAATCTAATAATCCATTAAAAATGGGTAAAAGAGCTAAATAGATATTTCTCAAATAAAGACATGCAAATGGCAAATAGGCATGTAAAAAGGTGTTCAACATCACTGATCATCAGAGAAATGCAAAGTAAAACTACAATAAGATATCATCTCACTCTAGTTAAAATGACTTATATCCAAAAGACAGGTATATTAGTCCATTTTCACACTGCTATAAAGAAATATCCAAGACTGAGTAATTTATAAAGAAAAGAAGTTTAATTGACTCACAATTGAGCATGGCTGGGGAGGCCTCAGGAAACATAATCGTGGTGAAAGGTGAAGGGGAAAAAAGGCACATTCTTCCCAAGGCAGCAGAAAGGAGAAATGCCAAGCAAAGGGGAAAGAGACTCTTATAAAACCATCAGATCTTGCAAGAACAAACTCACTATCATGAGAACAGCATGGGGGAAACTTCCCCCATGATCCAATTACTTCCACCTGTTCTCTCCCTTGACATGTGGGGATTATAGGGATTACAATTCAAAATGAGATTTGGGTGGGGACACAAAACCTAACCATATCATATCATTCTACCCTGGCCCCTCCCAAATATCATGTCCCTTTCACATTTCAAAACTAATCATGCCTTCTCAACAGTACCCCAAAGTCTTAATTCAGCATTGACCCAAAAGTTCAAGTCCAAAATCTCATCTGAGACAAGGCAAGTTCCTTCCGCCTATGAGCCTGTAAAATCAAAAGCAAGTTAGTTATTTCCTAGATACAATGGGAGTACAGCCATTGGGTAAATACACCCATTCCAAATGAGAGAAACTGGTCAAAAGGAAGAGGCTATAGGCCCCATGCAATTCCTAAATCCAATAGAGCACTCAAATATTAAAGATTCAAAATGATCTCCTTTGGTTCTATGTCTCACATCCAGGCCACACTGATGCAAGAGGTGGGCTCCTACAGCCTTGGGCAGCTCCCCTCTGTGGCTCTGCAAGATACAGCCCCTGTGGCTGCTTTCACAGGCTTGCATTGAGTGTCTGCAGCTTTTCCAGGTGCATGGTACAAGCTATTGGTGGATCTACCATTCTGGGGTCTGGAGGATGATGGCCCTCTTCTCACAGCTCCACTAGGCAGTTCCCCAGTGGGGACTCTGTATAGGGGCTCCCACCCCATATTTCCCTTCCACACTGCCCTAGCAGAGGTTCTCCATGAGGGCTCTACCCCTGCAGCAACTTCTGCTTGGATGCCCAGGTGTTTCCATACATCCTCTGATATCTAGATGGAGGTTCCCAAACCTCAATTCTTGACTTCTGTGTACCCACAGGCCCAACACCAGGTGTAAGCCACCAAGGCTTGGGGCTGGCACCCTCTGAAGCAACAGCCTGAGTTGTAAGTTGGCCCCTTTTAGCCATGGCTGGAATGGAGGTCGCCAGTTCCTGAGACTGCACAAAGCAGCAAGGCCCTGGGCCTGGACCACAAAACCATTTTTTTCCTCCTAGGCCTCCAGGCCTGTCATGGGAGGGGCTGCTCTGAAGACATCTGACATGACCTGGAGACATTTTCCCCATTGTCTTGACAATTAACATTTGGCTCCTCATTAACTTATGCAAAATTCTTCAGCTGGCTTAAATTTCTCCTCAGAAAATAGGTTTTTCTTTTCTATTGCATTGTCAGGCTGTAAATTTTCTAAACTTTTATGCTCTGCTTCCCTTTAACATAAGTTCAAATTCCAAACAAACTCTTTGTGAATACATAAAACTGAATGCTTTTAAGATCACCCAAGTCACCTCTTGAACACTTTGCTGATTAGAAATTCCTTCCACCAGATACTTTAAATCATCTCTCTTGGGTTCAAAATTCCACAGATCTCTAGGGCAGGGACAAAATGTCACCAGTCTCTTTGCTAAAGCATAGCAAGAGTCACATTTATTCCAGTTCCCAAAAAGTTCCTCATCTCCATCTGAGACCACCTCAACCTAGATTTCATTGACCATATCACTATCAGCATTTTGGTCAAAGCGATTTAACAAGTCTCTAAGAAGTTCCAAACTTTACAACATGTTCTTGTCTTCTTCTGAGCCCTCCAGACTGTTCCAACCTCTGCCTGTTACACATTTCCAAAGTCACTTCCACATTTTTAGGTATATTTATAGCAGCAACCCCTTCCTGGTACCAATTTACTGTATTAGTCCATTTTCATGCTGCTATAAAAAAATATTCGAGACTGGGTAATTTATAAAGAAAAGAGGTTTAATTGACCCACAGTTCAGCATGGTGGGGAGGCCTCAGAAAATTTACAGTCATAGCAGAAGGCAAAAGGGAAGCAAGGCACTTTCTTCACAAGGTAGCAAGAAGAAGTGCCAAGTAAAGTGGGAAGAGCCCCTTATAAAATCATCAGATCTCATGAGAACTCACCCACTATCACGAGAACAGCATGGGGGAAACTGCCCCCATGATCCAATTACCTCCACCTGGTCTTTCCCTTGTCACATGGTGATTAGGGGGATTACAATTCAGGACAAGATTTGTGTGAGGACACAAAGCCTAACCATATCAACAGGCAATAACAAATGCTGGTGAGGATGTAGAGAAAAGTGAACCCTCATACACTGTTGGTGGAAATGTAAATTAGTACAGCCACTATGGAACATAGTGGAGGTTCCTCAAAATGAAAAATAGAACTACCATATGATCCAGCAATCCTACTGCTGGGCATATATCCAAGAGAAAGGAAACTAGCATATTGAAGAGATATCAGCATTCCCATGTTTACTGCAGCACTATTCACAATAGCCAAGATTTGGAAGCAACCTCAGTATCCATCAACAGACAAACGAATAAAGAAAATGTGGTACAAATACACAATGGAGTACTATTTAGCCATAAAAAAGAATGAGATCCTGTTATTTGCAACAAAATGGGTGGAACTGGAGGACATTATGTTAAGCGAAATAAGCCAGGCACAGAAAGACAAACTTCACATGTTCACACTCATTTGTGGGAGCTAAAAATGAAAACAACTGAACTCATGGAAATAGAGTAAAAGGATGGTTTCCAGAGGCTGAGAAGTGTGGGAGGGTGAGTGGGGATGGTTAAAGGGTACAACAATATAGTTAGATAGAATGAATAAGATCTGGTATTTGACAGCACAACAGGGTGACAACAGTCAACAATAACTCATTGTATATTTTTAAATAACTAAAAGAGTATTGTTCAATTCCCACCTGTGAGTGAGAACATGCGGTGTTTGGTTTTCCGTCCTTGTGATAGTTTGCTCAGAATGATGGTTTCCAGCTTCATCCATGTCCCTGCAAAGGACATGAACTCATCCTTTTTTATGGCTGCATAGTATTCCATGGTGTATATGTGCCACAGTTTCTTAATCCAATCTATCATTGATGGACATTTGGGTTGGTTCCAAGTCTTTACTATTGTGAATAGTGCCATAATAAACATATGTGTGCGTGTGTCTTTATAGTAGCATGATTCATAATCCTTTGGGGATATACCCAGTAATGGGATTGCTGGGTCAAATGGTAATTCTAGTTCTAGATCCTTGAGGAATCACCACACAGGGCGGGGAACATCACACATGGGGGCCTCTTGGGGGGTGGGGGGCTGGGGGAGGGATAGCATTAGGAGAAATACCTAATGTAAATAATGAGTTGATGGGTGCAGCAAACCAACATGGCACATGTATACCTATGTATCAAACCTTCACGTTGTGCACATGTACCCTAGAACTTAAAGTATAATAAAAAGAAAAAACCCACACCAAAGAGTATTATTGGAATGCTTGTAACACAAAGAAATGATAAATGCTTGAGGTGATGGATACTCCATTTACCCTGACGTGATTATTATGCATTATATGCCCATACCAAAATATTGCATATACCCCATAAATATATACACCTATTATGTACCCACAAAAATTAAAAACTTTTTAAAAGAGAGAGACCAGGCAGCAGAGGCAAGACCTCTTTCTGGGTAAGGCCACTGTATCAAGGGAAGATACAGGGTCTATCTGTCTATGTAACAAATGCATAGGTTCTATGTGCCAAACACTGTTCTAAACTCTTTAAAACTCTTAACTGGCTGGGCGTGGTGGCTCACGCCTGTAATCCCAGCACTTTGGGAGGCCGAGGCAGGTGGATCACTTGAGGTCAGGAGTTCGAGACCAGCCTGGCCAACATGGTGAAACCCCATCTCTACAAAAATACAAAAATTAGCCAGGCATGATGGCTGTAACCACAGCTACTCGGGAGGCTGAAGTGGGAGAATCACTTGAACCCAGGAGGCAGAGGCTGCAGTGAGCCAAGATCGTGCCCTTGCACTCCAGCCTGAGTGACAGAGCGAGACTCCATCTCAAAAAAAAAAAGAAAAAGGAAAAAAAAAAAAAAACCTCTTAACTAACTTAATTCTTATAACAGCATAACAGATAAGCATTTTTTAAATTCTAATTTTATAGGTGAGGAAACTGAGGCACTGAGGCACACAGAAGAATTAACTTATCCAACATCATGGAGCTGGTAGATAACAAAGCAGGGATTTCAGTCCAGGCCAGCTAGCTCCACAGTCCATGCTCTGGACTTTACATTCTGCTGTCTTTCTTCTTCTGGGAATACTCAGGCCCTAAATAACTACCCATCTCAACCAATATAATTTGTTTGCTTTTATTTTCCCCTAGATATACACCAAGACATTTGTTTACTTCATATGCCCAAACCTAGAGCAACCCCTTAGTTTCCCAAACAGAAAATTCCTTCCCCACAAAACTGGAGACAATTTCAATATATAAACTTTTAGAGTCATTGATTAAGTAGTCAGACGTTTACTTATAATATTTTACTGTTTAAATTTCACATATATGCATATCACAAATTAAATAAAAATCATGTGGTATTAAAATATTGCCCTTTTCCAAACTTACAGGTCAGAAAATAATTTATTCATCTTGGACAGGTTTATATAGCTATGTATCAGTGTCTTCATTGTCACTATAGTTATTTTTGATGATATTATCTTCAATTCCTTCTGAGCTATTGACATACAGCATGTTTTGATTTCATATATGATGAGACCATTGGGAATTTTATCTCAAGTTAAAAGTACCCCTTTGCACACCTTCTAAAATATTTATCCTATGGATACTATAATCACCACCTCTTCAATGGAGCACTTTAATATTTTGCTCCATAAAGCAATAGCTAAAAATGTGCTTACTATAATATCAAATGATTGCTATGGAGTCATGGCCCCAGTTATAATTACTAAATTGGTATTATATTTATTTCCTTTCATTTTACCCAATCTGTCAAGAGGCCTGTATAAACATCCCAAATTAATATTGATTTAGGTTATCTTAATGTTCTTCCCCAAATAGTACTTTATCATTCACACTAAAGTAGTTCAGACTTTATAAAGAATCAGATGAAGGTCCGCAATTCCTACTATCCTAAGGAACAATCATGGAGGGAGGCAGTAAGGGAACTTCACCTCCTGTGGGGTCATACAGAATACTCTCTTGGTTTATCCTGAATTTGCTCTCCCTGGCTAAATCAGAATCCCCAATGTTACTGAGCCACATTTTTTCTTCTTAACCTTTCTCTTAAATTTGTCTTTGTCCTTCTCTCCTACATTTCCCCCAACCCTATCCTCCATCCCCATACCTGACACCTGGGTGTCTGGCTCTTTGCACAGAGGAAGTTCTCAGTCTTAAAGTCATTGGCCAGAAGCCAAGGAAATCACAAACAGCAAAGATGATACTGAAATCAACAAGGGCAGCCATTTATGGAGTTCTTACTATGTGTTAAGCAGCAGAGAATGCCCTTTAATATTCACAACAATTATGTTGTAGGTTATTATCTCTATTTTACAGATAAAAAGACTAAAGCTCAGAGAAGTTAAATAATTTGTCCAAGGCCATAGAGCTATTAAGTTATATGTCTTAACCAAACCTGTCTGATTCCAAAGCCTATATTCTAAACCCTATCATCGCCTACTGTCACATTTTTAGACTGTATAATTCTAATGATAACGTATTAGATTCATTATATAAATATAAGTTTGCAAAACACATCACAGATTCCAATGCAGATAATGGGGGGCACTTTTCCCCAAAGGAAGTCTTCAGCGCCTTGGCAATTCTGTAGCCAGTTAGGTACATCTGGATTTTCAAGGCCTGGACACCATCAGCATACTACGAACTAAGAGGTTTCTCCTGAGCAGTGAGCCTCATGCTGGACCAAAGATAGGTTTGGAAAATTCACATCCAATATGCAAGCCATGTTCATATAATGGCTGAGCACCACACAGAGATTCTGGGGACTCTGTTCAAAGAGCCAGGGTCTCTTTATTGAAATAGCATTTGGAGAACTTATAAATAATGTAAAGGAGAAAAATTAGAGCGATGGTGACCCTCTAAGTCTGTTGGGTTGTCCTCATCAGAATTCCCAAGACATAGAAAAGAAAGGATAAGAAGCATTTGGTGTTGCAGTAAATAGCACAGGTTTTGGAGTTAGAAAGATCCAGGTTAAAACCTGGCTCTGCACAGGACATTTGCCTTCCTCAAATCTGCAACATGGAAATAATAATAACTGTAATAAGTTGTAATTCATAGAGTTGCTGTGGGAAATAAACTAGAATATGCCTGTAAAATATCTTAGCACATTCTAGCATGTTGGAATCACTTAATAAAAGATCATTACTATTTTGTTATTATTCTATTTTATAAGTATCTTCAGCCTAAGACTAAGTGACTGGAATGATCCCTTCTTATGGAAGTTAGAGAATCTGATGGTCTCCCAGAAAAATTAAGGGGAAAGAAGCCTGGAGCAATATGAGGGCACAGACAGCATCCTCCTCTTTTCCTCATACTCTGTTTCTGAATTTGTTTTGCCACAGAGTAACACTGTGCTCAGCCCACTCGATGCCAAAATTCACATCAACATCTGAAGTAACATTTTCAAGATGAAAGGAAAAACAGATAAAAGGATGCCAGTGATGTCTCAATTCAAGCCATGGGAAACATAGATAAACTTGTCATTCTTCCTATTCCGTGTGAACAAAAGTGCCTCATACCTGCCACATAGTAGTTCTATAACTAGTACACTGATTGGGGGAAAACATTTCAGTTTAATACTTCACCATCTTGAATGATGCTAAACCTATTTTTTTACCAATGTTTAAAGATTTTTTTATTATGAAAAATTTTAAACAAAAATGGAAAGAAGGACCCCGATGTGCTCATCACTTTGTTAAAAAAAAAAAAAAAAAGTTATCAACTCATGGCCAAGTGTGCTTCTTATATATCCCTCCCCCTTTTAGATTATTTTGAAATAAATCCCAAACATCATGTCATTTTATCCTTAAGTATGTCAGCATGTGACTCTAAATAGTCTTTTTCTAAATAATAAACAAATGTCATTTCCACTAAAAATAATTATTCCTTTTAATATAATTAAATATCCAATCAGTATTTAATTTCCCCTTAATCTGATACTTTTACAATTTGAGTTAGAATCAAAATAAGATCCAAACTTTGCAATTAGTTGATATGTCTTTTAAGATTCTTGCAATCTCTAACTTCTAATTCTCTCTCTCTCTCCTTATCTCTCTCTATCTCTCTTTCTGTCTCTCCCTCTCATTTTTTAGTTAGAATCAACATAAGGCCCACACTTGACAATTAGTTGATATGTCTTTTAAGATTTTGCAATCATCTGTAGCCTTTAATTCTCATTCTCTCTCTCTCTCTCTCTCTCTCTCTCACACACACACACACACACACACACACACACACACACTTCAATGCAATTTTGTTGAGGAAAGCATATTGTTTGTCCTTAGAGTTTTGATAGTCTGAATTCTGCTAATTGTATCCCTATGGTATCATTTAACACATTCCTCTGTACCCTATACGTTGGTAGTTAAATCTAGAGGCTTGATCAGATTCTGATTTGATATGTTGACATGTTAACTTCATATGTGGTATTTTGTACCTCCAGTAGAAGGCATCTCAGGTCTGGTTCCCTCTTTTTTTAAGATCTTAGCTATTAACAATCATTGTCTAGATACTCGTTTTTATAAGACAAGCTTTTACTCTGGCTTATCTCAATATTTTTCAGAAATGAGATTTGACTTGATTGGGAACTAGACATCTAGGGTGGGGAATCTAACCACTTTAGTAAAGAGATCACACTTTACTCTCATACACACTCATTCTTCTTTAGCCCACACTCACTCCCTACCCAGTGATGAGAGCATAGTGCCTTTAACATCACAAGCACTCCAAGAATGTTGCTCAAATTAAATTGGAAAACCGTTATTTTCCCTAAAATTTAATTTACTCAAATAGATGCATACTTTTCTACTCTCTTCATTAGCTCTTATAATGTCAAGTACTACACCACTACCCCAATACCTGGACTGCCTGTTTCTTTTAATTTAGCTATCAAATTCTCTTCATATTTATAAAAGAAGAAAATACTATGCCTGGAATTGAGTGACTGTAAACGCTAACATTAGTTTTACTACTTCCAACACATCTGTTTAAATTTTCTCATTAAGTCTTCAGGTACAACTCTCCCAATGATATCACCTGGGCTATTTATGCAAATTATGTTCCTGCTTACAGAATTGAGCATTTAAGGCATGATTATATATTTTCTTCTCTCTGTGATGAGGAGCAAAAGGAAATGTGGTTCATACAAGTAGGAAACACTTTTGTATACTCTTGCTCTACTTTTTAAACAATTTCTTGCAACAGTGCCTGGCAGGATTCTTTGCCCTGGCGGTTCTTGATCCTGTTTTGCCACACCAACCTCTCTCTTGATCCTGACAGATTTAGACAATAGGGTCAAATCAGCACTTAGCAGAGGTCAATAAAGAAGCTGGCTCTAGAGAGAAACAATCCTGGTTCACCTTTTCTAGCTTTGTTTCAGCTGTGAAGAGTCCTTCACTATCAAAATCCTCTGAGAAGCTTTTTGGTCACATTCTCTCCTCTTTTCTCATTTAATAGTCTCTTCCGCCTCCTGCAATTTAGAGAGTTTTCTCGGTCTAGCAACTGCTGTTGGTCACCAACACATCAAAACAAATAGGCTTCCCTCAGTCTTCATCTCACGTGATGGTTTTGCAGTTTTCATGCTGTTCAGCAGCTTCTTGCTTTTGAAATCCCACTCTCAACATGTGAGGCTACGCGTGCTGAGTCTCCTTCTACCTCTCAGATCACTTCTCATTCTTATTTGCTGTTTCCTCTTCCCTCATCAGCCTTTTAAATATTGGATTTTCCTGTAGCTTTTGCCAAAGACCTCTTCTTCTCTTACTCTCTTTCTCAAAAATTTCATTCCCAAGTTTTTTGAGAAGACCTCCAAATCCATATCATTTCCTCTGTCCTCATCTGGGGATTCAGACTCACATCCCCATTTGCATGTTGGGATAGCTACAAATGGATGGCCAAGCAGCACACGTTCAAATCAAATTCTTACTTCTCCCATCCAATTCCCTGCCCTCTATTGCTGTCCTCCACAAATCTGTGGAAGACTCAAGTCCTCCACAGTTACTGTTTTCCTGTCTTCCTTCCATTTCCCACATGCAATTGGTCACCACGTTTTCCATATTAGCACTTTAGAGGTCGCTCAAAGTCATCCCTTCTGCCCCTTTGGCTCTACTCTTTGTCTAGCTTATATCCTGACCTCTTGGCACCTGAGCCGTCACAACAGCCTTGCAACCTGGTGCCAGTTTCTTCCTCTCCAAAGCTGTCATTCACATGGCTGCCAGAGTTATTCATTTCTTCCTGAGACACATAGTGGGTAATATGACCATCCTCCCGAAAGATTCCAGTGACTTCAATTTCTATAGGCTGAAGACAACAGCATCCAAAGTCCTTCATGACAGGGACCTAATTTCTTTTTCTAGCCCCAGAAGTCAAAGAGTCTCTGGGGCCCCCAGCTGTCAAAGAAATTTGAAGAAGGATTGAACTTCTGTGGGAGGAGAGTAAGCATGAAAGCATGCCCGACTAGGGAAGAAATATGAGCAAAAGCACTGAAGTCGAAAACACTATTTGATTCAGAGGAAGAAAAGAGAAAAGCTAATGGGCAAGGAAAGCTGGTGTTATGCAGAGAGATATGGTTCAATCAACAGAATGGAGAAAAAACATTAGTAAGAGTCTTAAGACAAAAATCAAACATGAATTTAATAACAGGGCTATGTTCATTTCCGTGTATATTACCTATCCCTGCATAACTTCTCCAAACCTAATATTCTACAGCAGACCCAACAAAATGCTCCCAAGTTGGCTAAGTGTTCTTACTTCTATTTTAGGCTTTCAATCCCAATTGTTAACAACTCCATTAAATATAAAACTTCCTTTCAGAGCTACTTGGAGATGTGTTACATAAATGCTGCATATTTCCCCTCTTACTTCTTTCCCAGCATTTCTCCAGCTTCTAAAAATAACGCCTCAGATGCTGGCTTTGTTCACTGTTTGAGCTCCCACTTGCACACCTATCATGTTCAGAGCCCAACTGGGACAGATCACTTTCACTGGCATTAGGTTTTTGTGTCTCCATTCCTTCCTGCTCATATAGCATTTTTTAAAATGAAGCTTAGGCTCCTGAGGCAATAATGTTCTCCCATGGGAATTAAAAGGCTACAGATCATTGTTTTTTCTCTTCCGATTTCCACAGTAGCCTCAGAAGACATCTTATATGGCCAATATACGAGCTCTCCTACATATGTTTAGAAGGGCAATTAAGAACAATAGTAGTCAGTGGTTGCCAATGTTTACTTGAAAACTAAGACTTACTATGAGGCAGATGCTGTGCCAGGGACTTGACATGCAGAATCACATTCAATTATCGCATCAATCTGATGACTAGGTATCATTACACTCTTCATATTTTAGATAAGTCAACTGAAAATTGGAGAGGTTAAAGAACTTGACCCAAGGTTGCCAAGCTGACAAATGGCAGTGCCCAGTTGCAGCCCTAGATCGGCTTGGCACCATAACTCATGTTCTGTATGCAGAAAAACACTTGTAAATTGTGAAATAGAAGCTACTCCTGGTATCTTAGGTGCTCCCAGCAGACCCAGAAACAAGGATTTATGGTGGCAGCACTCTGTCCACAAGCACTAGAAGAGGGAAGTGGTCCCAAGAAGGGAAGGAAGTCAGTAAAGGGTGAACATCCTTTGAGGAACTCCGGGAGATAGCATAGAACACAACTCTGAGTTAACCTAATCAGGATGCAAGGAAACTGAGATATTTCTCCACCCACTCCCATGCCGGTCACTGGTTGAGAGCTGCTTTGAGGGCAGCTGAGTATGGACGGACCATATTCCCCAGTTAGAAAAAAACCTCAGACAGAGACATTCCCACAAAGCATACTGCAGCAAGTAGAGCGAGTTCTGGGGGCTGCAGGCAGGGCACCAAGAGCATCTGCTACAAATGCATATGGCCCGAGAACTAAAAAAGGAGAGAAACGCCCACCCCCGGGCTCACATGTTCAATTAAGTTTCTTCACACACCATCCTCCAGACTCAGTTTAACTGGTATTGGTTTTCACCATATTTTTTCAATAATTCTCTTTTCTGTGTCCAGCTGGGCAATACAAACTTTGAAGGAGACATGGGAATGACTGTGGGGCTGCTACCACCAGAAGAGTGGCGCCCCTACTCCTCCTCCCACCTTTGCACACCAGCACTTTGCACCTGCGAGCACCAAACTACACTATGGAAATCTGTACCCTCCCCATAACAAATTTCTCCCATTGTTCCTTTAGGCTGCAGAGACTAGATCCTCTAAAAGTCCCCAAATTCCAATTTTTGGAGACCAAGATGAGGTCATTTTCCAAGGATCGTATCTCTGAAAAATCCTCCTTCAATTTCTTCATTCGAGATTTTGCAACACTGAAGTTCCTACGTTAGTAAACATATCATTAAGAGAGCTAAATATTGCATAGTTATCTGGGGTTAAATAACTCTTTGAGCAGTTTTATAGGTTGGATGTTTTAGTGGTAATGATAAATATTAATAGTAGTGAAGTGTTCTCATAAAATGATGGCTTGGTATGTACCCAGCCATCTAATTAGCTCATTATTTCTCACTATAACCCTAAAAGATTCTTGCAGTCTAAGACTCAAAAGCCCAGATGGTTAAGTAACTTGTCTGAGGTCACATAGCAAATTAAAATGGATCCAGGGTCCAAACCTAAGCCTGTTTTTTGTTTGTTTGTTCGTCTGTTTTACCATACCAGTGTCTAGCATTCCCCACAGAGAATTGCTCTGCAGCTCATTGCCATAAAAACAGTAGAGAAATTATTGCTAAATAATGGACTATTTTCATAAATATGACATATAAAGTACTTCAGAGCTGTTTGAAATGCAGTATTAAAACAACCTGCAAAATGGTTAATTTATTATTGGGTGCTGCTGTATTCTCCATGAGAGGTCAAATTAATAACATTATCTACATTTGTTCTTGAGAGGATAACTTAGTAGAATGGAAGGCATTCTGACATCATCTAATTGCCAGCTTGCAGAACTCAGGCCCAAAGAAGTTAATTCAAGGATGCTCAGCCAGCTAGTTAGCAGTCAGTCAGGATTAGGCGCCCAGCTTCCCCTACTTCAGGTCTGTAGCTTTTTCCATTCACCCCACCAGTGTGTGTCTTTTCATTCAAACTGCCCCCTTGGGCAATTACAGATGGTCACAATCTTTAGCACTGATGCAAATTTCAGTTCTACTGCCCTGCTTTTCTAACAATTCTCTGAAATGTTTTCCTCATAGGCATTTAGGATAGTGAAATAATAACAGTTTTTTAATGTCTTTTCTCCGAAAGAAATAACAAACCAAAGCTCCAGGCTTCTGTTTCATCGTTATATAATACTTGTCTGGGATTGCAAATCACTTGCAGAAGGACAGGGCCCGGGGGAGGAGGGGGTGGGTGTGAATCTTTTGTGGTTTCTTGGGTAACGTGAGGCGATTTGTCATTTTAGAGAGGCTGGAGCCTATGCCCTCAGATCCATAAGCGATCAGACTCGTTTTGATTATCTTTGAAACCTTGCAGTTTCTGAGGCTGTCCCTGAATGGGGGTAGAACACAATGGTTGCACACAGACCTGTTTTTCTCTCTTCCCTTCCACCCAAGTAAGAGAACAGGCTAATAATAAATCAAAGTTCTAGAACTTGAATTTGAACTGAAAATACCTCCGAATAAAACCTGTTCCTTCCATCCTGCAAATAGGAGGGGAAGCAATCCGCCAGAGCAGGGAACTGCTGCATTTTCTGTGAATGTGCGCCCTCTGATGGTAAATTTTGGTAACGACTGGCTCTCGTGAGAAGTAAACAGAATTATCATACCAAAAAGAATATTTTTGCGGGGGGGGGGAAAGAGCTACAGAGGACTCATTAATGTTCAACTTTGTAGTCATAAGTTGGCGGTTATGGAAGATCCACTGAGAGTTGCTTTAGTTCTCATGGAGATTTGCACAAGAGAAATTCAAAGCACTGTTACTTAGGGAGCTCTCAAAATACCTTGTTGCTGGGTGTATTTATAGAAAAGTTAAAGCAACTCCGAAGGGGCAGCGGTGTAAGGATTTGGGCTATTCACGTTAAACTCTTACTAAAATAGTCAAAAGCAGTGTGCAGTTCCCTTAATTTGGGAAGACGGACAAAATGAATTCCAAAGCAAATCGAGCTAATTTTAAAAAGTGTTTTGTCTAAACACAAATGGGGTGGGGTTTTTTTAATACAATACAATAAGCTATGCCTTCACTGGCAAATCCCCCAATGATGAATCTTTTCTTTCTACTTTTGTGCCTCCTTGTAAAAGCCCTGCAATCTGCTGCATATCTTTACTGAAGTATTTAGATGGAAAGGGCAGCAAGAGAAAGCCAGTTACTTTATTAGGCATTCCACCCAGCAATATTCCATTCCCTGGTTCCTGCTCACATTTGATAAAGAATGCATTCCAATGATCTATGCTTAGCTGCTAGTGGCTGAAAGAATTTCCCCTAATCATTCCCTTCCCTGCTTCTCCTTTTTCACTCTCCCCGACCCACAGACACCTCTAATTCATGCCACCTCAACTGCCTCCATTATTCATCCAGATCATTCCTCACCTTGCTGTGCACAAGCACCCACGTTTATTTCCTTCGTGGTGCTCGGTTTGACCTCTTGGTGCACAAGAAATACAAAATCAAATCAGCTGGCTGAGTCTAGCACTCACGGGGACTATGCACAGGTTTTGCAGTTCCCACTCTGGAACCAATCAAACACGAGCCCATCAGCAAACAAACCACATTATATAAAGCAGCCGTGAGGCCAGCTATGAGGCCAAGAAGGCAGATTACACGGCCATGGTTTTACCCACGTGCTTGGAGAATCCTCCATCAGCCGCTCGTGAAAATAAACCCAGACGTCTGTAGTTGTGCATGTATTTTATGCCAGCCAGCAAGCACACAGGTATAGAATAGAACCTCTTGCTACATTTGTGTATCCAGAAGTCAAAATACTTAGCAGAATTCATGTTGCCCCAGGGGAATACAGAAACATATTTTGCTTCTTTGAAATTCCTTCAAGTCTTGATGATGGCCAGCAGTGTGCTGGGGATGGCTTTAGCTCATTTGTTTTCCTACCAGGGCAGCATGTGTTTAGTGACTAAGGTGAACACAGCAGCCGTGATCACAGTAGGATAACAAAAAATCAGGCTTCCTGCTCCTTGGATGAGCTTTCTCACTTGACTGCTCTGTGGAAAGAAAAGAGGACATCTGAGAAATTCAATTTAGCTTTGATAACCGGTCTCCTATTTGCTAATGTTCCCGACAACATTTAAAGAAGTCTAAATCTCAGATGGAGATTTGGTTAGAGCAATGAGTCGGCAAGTAAAACATCTCTCCACCTGGAAAGAAATTGTGATAAGAAAAAGAAGAAATTTGAATTGAAATCATTTTTCATCCAAGTAATTTAGAGTGATCCTAAGTAGGTCATTGCACTTCGGCTCTGCTATGCATTCAACTGATGCTCATTCAGCTTTAGGCAATGATGAAGCATTGATTTTAAGTAGAAATTTTTTTCTACCAAGATATCTCATATTTAATATGCAAGAAAACTCTTCTCACTTTTGTGATCGAATTTATATTACATGGATGTTCTCTTGTTATATGGTTCATATAGCATTGCATGGTAGAAGGAAAATAAGTAGAATGTTAAGAGGGAGAGAGCGTAAGAGGGAGGTGAGATAGAATGGGAAATAGGGGATGGAGAAAGGAAGGGGGGAGAAAAGTGAAAGAGCCCAGGAATGCCTATGGATATTACAGAAAGCAAGTCCCACTGTGCGAGAAAAAGTGAGTGTCAATTCATTTCTGATAATAGGACTAATTAGAGAAAGCTAACAGCTGAATAGAATCTGAGGTTAGGGGTAATCCAACTATGCGTAGCCCTTTCCCCGCTGGGAATCCTTGCTGACAGTACTGTAATGGGAGATGTCACTGATGTGATTGTCAGACATAAGAATCATGTGGAGAAAGAAAAGGCTGAGGACCTGAAAGTAAACAAGGGAGAAAGAAATGAATCCCTTCACTGCAAATGAAAGACACCAAATACATATTTGAAGATGAGATATGGAAACTCCCAAAGAAGACAATAAACCCAGTAATTAAATCATCAATTACCTATAAATCACGCCATCCCAAACAATATAGGAAAGCAGCAATTCTTTATTAATAATGAGAGATGTGTCATTCACAGGGACAATTGGTCGTTATGTAGCGGTCACACATTGTAGAACAGGAGATCTACATCTTTCCTGTGACAAGCCTTCAGAGACTCTTGTTATGTAAGTGTGGCTGGGTGCCAGCTGGCTTTCGATTCAGTGACAATATTTTTCAGCATTTTTTGACTAATAATTTTTAAATTGTATAGCAAATATGTTCTAAAACCTTAATTCTGAATTGGGTTCAATATACAAAGTTTTGGGCGTTTTCATGAGCTGCCTTTGTTGTAGCTGTTGTTATTGATGGTGATGGTGGTGTTACTTTGTTCTTGGCGATAATTAGGTTGTACAAATAAAGGAGACAAAAGAGGTAGATGTTCTGTACACTGCAGCAGTTTCTGGTGATAAATGATTTTATAAAATCATTTGCTTCCATCTAGTGGTTATTATGTAGAACTGTCCCATTCTGACAAGTGAAATTCATTGGATTAAATGTTTAAATACCCCTACACTATACGGAGAGCTAGCGATTAAAATATTCATGCTACTATTTTTTAAATACTAATAACATAGCCCTTCCCATAATAAGTTCTAAGTCTACTGGAGGAATCAACCACTTAAATATTTACAGCAAAAATATGCTATAAGGAAAACCATTATTAATAATTTATTATTTATGTAATACTACTAGGTGCCAGACATTGATTCAAGTGCATTATATGTTTTAGTTCATCTGATGTTTTCAGTACTCCTGTGAGGTGTTTAGCCTCATTTTACAGAGGAAGCTGAGGCTCAGAGAGGTTATATAACTCCTTCCAGAGTCACACAGATTTAAGTGCTGGAGCCAGACTTTGAACCAGGCAACCTAGCCCAAGCTTGTTCTCTTACCATGGCGTATTTATATGGCAAATACAATAGAAGAAATATGTAGTAAGTAACTACAGGAATTGAACCATGGCAGTAAGGATGGGAGCAGAAATTTAAAGTGAAGAGAGACCTAAAATACATCTGAGGGTAGAATTAATAGCATTTGGTGGGCAATTAGATAGGAAGAAGATAAGGAAGATGGTAGAGTTTCTGGCTAAGCAAAATGGGAGATGGTAATTAATCAAGATACTGAATTTTGAAGTAGACAAAAGTGGGAGGAGAGTAGATGAAGATAAAATTATCATTTCTTGTTTAGAGGCTTAAAAGCAATAAGAGGTAAACATATTCAATCAAAAATATGCATATTAGGAAAAGGCCTATGCACAATAAGGACAACTGTTTATATTGTGAATCATCAACTTGAAGAAGACATATGAGAATACACTCATCTGATATGACTTTGTAAAACTTTTGAAGTTTCTGAAGTTAAAAACATCTACCATGAGTTATAGCTACAAACAAATGTTCAAATGTTTTACTACAAGAGTAAACAAAAAATGCTGAATGTGGGGCCCCATATATAATATGTTCTCAGGAAATCTTCATAGAACTTTCTTAAATGAGGAGGGATCTTGGAGTTCAAGTGTTCCAACTTCCTCATTTCACAAATAAAGGAATTTGTGTCAAGTTAAATTAATTATTTTTATTTATTAATTTAATACCTATACCTACACAATAAAAAGGAACTGAGGTAGTCATTGCATAAGGTAGAAAGAAGTATAATACAGAGTTCTTATTCTCAAGAAATTTAAACTTTAATTGGGGAAATAATATAGTGTATAAAATAGATGCTCTTCTGGTCTTCACAGAATCCATCCCCTCTTTTTGGTCACAAGATCTGGCATTTTTTCATTCCTCTTCTACTCTCACTGATTTATGTGGGGCTAAATACACCCCTGGCTCTAGGTGACACAGCCTAGCCAATAAGAGTAATAGCCCATTTCCATTGTGACAATAACTGATCCAGGGGTGGGCTCATGACATAGTCACCATAAAAGCAAATTAGGCCAAGAGTTTTTCTGAAACTTTTGCTGATTTTTTTAAATTACCTGCATAATTGAAATTTGTTCTTTCAACCTGAATTTCAGTATTGGATGTCAGTTGTTCTGTATCTTTCTTTCTCTGGTACAAATGATACCCCACTTTGATCTTATATGTCCTTTTACCTTCATTTCAGAGAATATTTCCTGTATTCTATTCTGCTGCATTCAGGAACACAATTGCCTAGTATTGCATTATCTTTTCTGTCTTCTTTTTCTATTATCTTGTCTTCTATTTATTTTGTCCCCTCTGCATATACTGAAATAGCATAAATATGCGCCATGCCTATTTTCAGCTCTAAATATTCTGCTTCTTGCTACCCCTAATTAATTTTTAATGTAGGCCTTTATTTCTACAATCTCCCTTTACCTCTCACATGTCATTTACTACTTGTATTCTTGAATTTATATTATTAGCGAAGTCTTTTATAACTTGTAGTACATATAAAGAATCTCCTTATTCTTCCAGATTTGGAGGGGCGTCTGCTATTTATTTATTTATTTATTTATTTATTTATTTTTGCTGTGTTCCTTTGTTTCCATCTACCTACTTTCTATTATTAATTTATCTATATGTCTACCTACTTAATTTAGCTGCAATATTGTTATGTTACTTCCTGATATTTTATTTCATCCTGCTAATGCTGCATATGGGCAGCTTTATGCAAATCTGTTTGCTCAGAAATTGTGTGGGTAAATTTTCATTGACACCTTTGTCACTTTAACTAAGGTAAGGCTGTCCTTCTCCCTGTTGGAGAATATAATATTATACAATATAATATAAATATGTATACAATATATAGTCATATATAAATATATAATATATAAATATGTAAATATATAATTTATATATAAATTAAATATATAAATATATATAAATATATAATTCATTTCAAGGCAAATCAATTGATTCTTTTTCAAGCCTGCCTGGTCTTTTTTATACATATATATATATATATATATATATATATATATGCCACGTGAAGAAGTTGAAGGAGATAATTCACCTGGAATTGAGTTAATCTCTTGCTGGGGAATCTGAAATCTGTTTTCTCCTCTGAGGGCTTATTAAATTTCCAGTGCTGGGATTCATTTTACCACCCCTTTTGAAAGGAATTAGAGATAACCAAACCTACACCTTTGGAAATTAGTTTAAGGAGAAGATAATATATAGGCTTTTCCAACAACAACAAAAAAGTTATAAACTGCTTTTAGCATCATTCCCAACCTGGCAGAACTATAGGTTCCACGAACTTTGTTTCTCTTTTTAAACAACTTTAACCTGAAAGCTTTTGAAATGTACCTCTGTGTAGAGAGTAATAGGGGGTATGACCCCTTCATTGTAAGTAGGCATACACAGTACATGCTTGGTAGAGTAAGGCCAGCCAAGCTGGGGTGGTGTATGTGAAAAAGACTACAATGTCAGCATAGTAGACACTGTATCTCTGCTTTATTTTTAAAAGTAATGTTATGTGATGTAAAACATTTCATGTGGCTTTAGGCATAGGCCTTAACCTTCTTAATCAGGCTTAATCTCTCTACTTCCGTACACAAACTCTCCATTTCAGCCAAAGTGGTCAACTCACTGTGACCTAAAAAAGCCTTGAATTTAGCCTCTGAAATTTGGCTCATGCCATGTCATGCTACTCCTCTGAAATGCTTTCTTTTACCCGATTTTACACATCTTTTAAGATTCTGCTAAAATTTCATCTCCTTCACGATACTTTCTCCAATTGTGCCAATCTGAAGTGATTGCTCCCACACTCCTAGAATGTGTCATTCTGGGTAAATTCTTCAGCTCTATCTTCCATTTCAGTAATTCACTTTTTGGCTCTGTCTAATCTGTGATTTAATCTGTCCACTGAGTTTGTATTTAAATGACTACTTTTTTTCATTTCAAGGCAAATCAATTGATTCTTTTTCAAGCCTGCCTGGTCTTTTTTGGTAGTACCTTGATATTTTATCATATTTTTCTTTTTAAAATATGTTTAGTCATATTTCATGGTACATATTTAACCTCATCATCTAGAGGATATGAGGGTCTCATCCAGCTGCTGATTGTGTTGGCTGCCTCTCACTCGTGGCGGCATGTATCCTTGTGCTTTGTAAAAAATGGTGAGCTCATCTTTAGTAGGGCTTTATCTACATTAATCCCTTGTGGTCTGAGTTGAGGATGCGGCTTTCTAGACAAGACTGCCATTTGCTTCTACCGGGGGAATCACTGGGAGGGGACCACGTTTTATGTTCATTTCACAGGTTGTATTTTACTGGACAATAAAAGGAGTACATATTTGAACCACAAATTCTACTGAGAGCAGAACCAAGGTCTCAACTTTTCAGGTTGAAGACCTGGAGAACAGAGGGGTTATCTCCCTGGCAGTGGATAGATTTTGCTTCTGTTCCACCTCTTCATAGTGACTATATGCAGTCATACCTTTCTGGCTTTGTTCTTGCCTGAAGTATAGGTGCTTGTCCCCATTTGGCACTTGAAACCTAACCCCCTTAGTCACAGAGACCAGCCAAACCCACCCCCCCCCACCCCCCAATCCTGAGCAACAAGAGCTTTAACTCCACCCTTCTAGTTCTGCTTTTTCAGTTTTCCCCTTAACTTTTCTTGGAGGAAATTCCCTTAGTTTCTCATTATCTCAGTTTGTATCTTTAAAAATGTTTTATCCATTAGGTCTTCATTTTTTACAGTGGTTAACATTACCTAATACACCACATTAAAAGAAATGGAAATTTACAATCAATTCAGTAATTATTCAAACAAAGCCTTGCAACAGATCTTCTGCTGTGTTGACCTATTATTTAAATCTTAAGAAATTTTCTTACACATTTTCTCCTCAAATAAATTACCCCCAAAAAAAAAAAATGAAGCCAGGAATTGTATCTCACAGTTTGTTTTATTTATAATAGTGCTTTGCCTAGCGTGGCTTAAGATTAACAGAAAATAAGTTGGTTGAAAATGTTTGGGTTGAACACAATTAGTCAAAGCAACAAATTGATTAAAAATTAAGCTGAATATTCCAAGTTTGTTTTTTTCCCAAATGCTGGTAATTTGATATACCATTAAATAATTAAAGAACTATTAATAGAACAGAAATTGAATGTTGAATGAGACAAACATGGTGTCTTTCTTTATAGAGATTACAGCATGGGGTGAGTTTCAATCCTTTAAGTGTTTTAAAACATATTTATCAATTTTATCTCCAGAAGTTTGAGTCTTCACACACATACTACATTTTTATTTATAGTTCATTCTTATCCACTTATTCCTGCTATGCTGGTTTGCAAATGCCTTGTTACATTTGTCTTTAGCTCTAAATGAATTGTCTAAAGCAAATTAGCATAAGAATTAATATTTACAATATCCAATCCACGTTTTTATAATTTCTTTGCAACCTAGGATAATTGCATACAATTTTAAACACATTTATAAAAGTAATTTTGCCTACCTTCTCATTTTCCTTTTTGTCCTTTTAAAAATTAGTTTTCAACCATCATTGTTCATTTATTTTAGTTAACATGTTTTTATTATCTTTGCATAAACATTTATTTTATATTTAAAGTTCTCTTAGCCATATTTGGCATTACTTGGCCAGCATTCATACAATGTTTGCTGTCAGGATTGAAGCTATAATACAAAGCACATGCAACCACAATGTGAATGCAAGGACAAGCTTAGGATGCCTTACATTGTCGGCCTGGAGACAGCTTGAGCTGATGCTTGCCTTGCTGCTGGACAGGACACAGAAATCTCATCCCAGATATTAAGACAGGCAGAAAAACTGGATCTAAATATTAATACTCATATTATGATTGTCATGGGCTTTGGGCCATCAGTAATCAATGTAGCTAGTTGTAGTTTGAATTCACTGAAAAATAAACCTCAGTTTTCTTCCATGGAAGGCCACTTTTCCAGCCAATAGCTGATACCTCTACACACATGTCCTCAATGAATTAGAAATTTTAAAAGTAAGAGGACAAACATTGCTTCAATTCTGAAAAATGGGCAAAACTGCTTAATAGCACATAAAAGTTTGCAAAAACCACCCCATGGTACTTATTAAAAGGCTTAATAAGTGAAAATTAATTTGCATCAACAATTTGCATTCAACAAGATGGGCTGAAACTGCCTAATAACAGCTGACATTCATAAGCTGCAACAATATTGCCTATCGCACATATTCCTTTCCTGGTGTGCCTTTGACACCCCTCCCATTGAGAGGCAGGGACCTATATTTCCTTCTCTTGAATATAGGCAGACTTGTTATCATGGCAGAAATGATGCTCTGTGACTTCTGAGGCTAGGTCATTAAGGTGGTATGCTTCCACCTGATTCTCTTAAGTTGCTTGTTCTTAAAACCCAGCCACCATGCTGTGAGGAAACCCAGGTGCATAGAGACTATGTGTAGACATTCTAGTTAATAGCCCAGATGAGGCCCCACTGATAGCCAGCAGCAACCACCAGACATGTAAGTGAAGATGCCCCCAAATGATTCCAGACCCCGGCCATGGAGCCAACACCCAGGCTTTGAGTGTTTCAGTTGAGGCCTCAGACATTGTGATACCATCTCTGCTGTCCCCTACCTGAATTCCTGACCCACTGAATCCATTAGCAAAATAAAATGGTTGTTTTATACCACTGTGTTTGGGGGTGGTTTGTTACATATTGGTAGAGAACCAGAACATAGCCTCACTCAAGCCTGGCCCAAAAGGATGGTGAAGAAGGGAAATCCTCCCACAATAGAATGTCAAACAGCACATCTCTTTATCTGCTTTGTCTGGAAAGAGAGATTGCCTAGCGTCAGCATCTACACAAATTCCTTGGCAGGCTGGGCGTGGTGGCTCATGCCAGTAATCTCAGCACTTCGGGAAGCCAAGGCAGGAGGATCACTTGAGCTCAGAAGTTCAACATCAGCCTGAGCAACATAGTGAGGCCTCATCTCTACTAAAATTCAAAAAAACTAGCCAGGCATGGTGGCACACACCTGTGGTACCAGTCACTTGTGGGGCTGAAGCAGGAGGGTCACTTGAGCCCAGGAAGTTGAGGCTACAATAAGCCCTGACCATACCACTGAACACCAGCCTGGGCAACAGAGTGAGACCCTGTCAAAAAGTAAATAAATAAAAAGCTTTTAGAAAAAAAAGAGAAAAAAATGTCTTGGCAGCGGTTAAAGATCTAAGTGGGAAACATGGTCTTAAGGAAACAAAATTGAAAGATTGGTGACAAGGTTCAGGGAAAGGATGTGTAGGCATGGATTTCTCTGAGGGGGCTTTAAGAGAATGGGAATATTTCCATCCAGTGTGAATGGTCACCAGAAGGCCCCCCACAGCCTTACCTATCCAGTGTGTCAACCAGAGCTTGCTCAAAGAGCCCAGCTATCAGGATGGAGACTTCATGTGAACAGCAAGAGTGATCTTGCTTCACCAAACCTAAGTGCCCTATTTTCTAGCAAGGTTTTTGTTCTGCAACCTACAAGGCTTGCTCCTTTTTTGAGGAATTAGTTGTTCTCTGAAGGAAGGTGGGTAGAAAGCCTCCTGATTATATTTAGGTTGAATCATAGAAAATTGCCAATATTCAACCATTTTGACTCATAAAAATAGGAATTTCCTATGGTTCAACGTAATGTTTAAGAGATTTTTTGGAGGATGGACAAGTATCAAATCCAACTCAAAAAAATCAAGGCAACTTATTGATCTGTGTGCACGGTACCCGAGATGAATTCAAGAGCTAAATCAATGAAGTTAGCTTGTGTCATTATCCCAGGATATAATCTTCTTAGTTATATAAAAAATACTGCCTATAATGTCAGTCAAACAATGCCTAGTTAAAGCTTAGTAATGTAGGAGGATTGAGAAAAATGAAGGGAGAAGGAGGATAAAATGACTGATAGAATTAAAAGGGAATCAACTTCTGCCATCATAAAAGACATAGCTAATTGCTTTACTAAATTTGAAGACAATGAAGTACAGAAGAGGCACTTACCCAGCTGAGTCATAGGTAAGATACAAGGCAGTAATTACAAATACTATTTTTTATTTCTTTCCTGAAATTTATCTCTGAAGATAACGGCGAGTTTGAATGAAGAAAATAACATTTTAATTTGAGTCATCTGGAAATAAAGGAAAACATGAAATGTCTCAGGCATGAGGCGCTTTGCTGCATCTTGACCAAGAAAAGCCTTTGAAATGTACAAAGCAATGCCTCGCATCAATATACCAAGCCCTATGCAAAATGCACTCCGGGAAAATGTACTCAGTAGAATATAAACACTGAGTTGCACCACATTATCTTAATTTCTTCTTCTCACTCACCCACTGCATTCAAATTCAAAATTCAAATAGTATTTGTTGGTAACTGTTCTAGACTCTTGGGAAACAACAATGGACATAACACACAAACGGGCTTCATGAGGAACAGACTTTCTGGAATTAAGGAGGAGCTAGATAACAATAGAATGAATATAATATATAAGTTTATGTAATATGTGAAAATGTGATTAGAAGTATTAAAAAAACAGGAGATCAAGATAAAGAATTTCAGGAGTGCAGGACCAAGGGTTGGGGACAGCAGGGGGAAGACTGCAGCATTAAATTGGGTGTTCAGGTGGACCTCATTGAAAAGGTGAGATTTGAGGAAAGATGTGAAGAAAGCAACAGAGTTAGCCAAGTGGCTATCTGGGGTAAGGGCATTCCATGCAAAAGGAATAGCTGTTCCTAAAGCAAGGGAACATTTCTGGCATGTTCTTTGAACAGCAGCAGGGAAGCCAGTGTGGCTGGAGAGAGCAAGGAGAAGAATAGAAAGATCAGAGAGGTAACAGGAAACCAGATTGTGGAGAGGTTACTACTCAGAGTGAAGTCCTAGGATTGGCAGCCTCACCTGCCGGCTGCTTAGAAATGCAGACTCTCTAGCCCTGCCCCCAGAGCTACTGGATCATAGTCTGAGTTTTAATCAGATCCCCAGGTGATTCATATGCACGTGAACGTTTAAGAAGCACTGATGGGAAGCCTTATAGGCCCTTGTTAGCACCTGGATTTTAACTAGGCATGAGACATGAATCATTGCAGGTTTTTGAGCAGCGGAGTCACATGATCTGCCTTATATATAAAAGGATCGCTGTGCCCTCTGTGTTGGGAAGAGCCTGTTGGATAGAAGGGAAGGGAGCGGTCAGGAGGCAATTATTGTAATAATCTAGGGTCCAGATAATAGAGCTCGGACTAGAGGGCAGGACGCAGAGGTGGAGTGAGCCCTGAGAAAATCACCCCATCCTGCTCCCTCTCCAGTCCATCCCTTCTTCTCCAGCTCATTTCAGAGAAAACAGTCAATTATAAATCAGAGGGTTAGAAAATGCTTCAGAAGAAAGTGGCCTTTCAAACCGACTGTCTTAAAGGGCCCTGGGTACTGGGGAAACAAAAAAAGAGGGCCTAACAGTTGCCATCGTGGCCGCAGCAGTTTCAAGAAAGAGTAGGTGTTTCAGTTGAGCTTAGGAGGAGCAGGAATTAAATGGGGTGTTGGGGGGGACATTCTGGGAAGAAACGGCCACATATGTGAAGACACAGATGTAAGGAACTATATGACACACTTTGAACAAAGTGCAGCGGGGGGGAGGGGTGGCGGGGGAGGCACTGGCAGGAAATGAGACTGGAGAACTAACCAGATCATGAAGTGACTCGTGCGCTGCATCAAGGAGGTCAAAATATCCAGAGAGCTCTGAAGACATAATGTCAGATTTCAAGGTGGGAGTAAGATGCAAGTTTAGAAGAAGCATTTAGGAAACAGTGGGAAGGACAGATTAGAAAGAATGAGCCTGGAGACAGGGAGAGCAGTCTCAAGTCACTAAATGATGAGAATAATTCATCCCAGGACCCAAAGCCCAGGAATGGCTCTCAGAAATGCCAGAGACCTGAACCGTGCAACTGGCCTTTGTGCCTGAATTGAAGCCTATGAACTATATAAGCTAGGCAAGTTACCAAACTTCTCGAACCTCAATTGTTACTCCATGAGATCAGGTGTTCTTCATTTCCTCAAAGAGCTCTCACAGTACTATTGAGAGAATCGAATGAGATGCTTGGCATAGAGTAAATACTCAACAAATTGCCCTATAAAAGCACTCCAAGTGATCCTAGTTTGCAGCCAAGGTTGTAAACCACTGATTTAGTCCAGCTACTTCATTTTTGTATGAAAATACAGAGGCCCACAGAAGGAAAGGAATTTGTTCAAGGATGCACTTCTAGTTAGCAAAATAAGGGACGGTGTAATGGAGAAAGGTTGGGTCTGAAGGTGGATGCTGGTATTGCCACCTGCTAGCTGTGAGACTGAACCAGTTTCTAAACATCTCTCTCAGCCTCATCTGCAAGATAGGGATGACAGCAGTACCCACATTATAGGCTGTTCAAAGGATGAAATAGATTAATGTTCACAGAACACCTGGCACAGTACCAGGCACCATGAGATGTATTAATTAAATGCTAGCTATTGCTATCAGCTTTGTTCTCTCAGTCCAGCATTCTTTCTGTATCTCCACCAGGCTGTATAAGACCTCTTGTGAATTTTGATCAGTGTTTTCTTCATCCCTTATGGATACACTTATGAAAATAAATTTTTAGATATTGAACTAAAAAAAAAAAAGAGTTGACTAGTTCTAATTCTCCCTGCTGATACCAGGAGTTTTAATCAAACCAAGTATATCTGTGTACCAAATGTCATCTGTGTAGCATGTTTGTGCACCAGACCTAACCAGGTGCCGTTTGTGCTGTCACTGGGTATTTGAAGCCACTGTTGCCTGTGTGTAATCAGTAATTGACACCAAAGCTCTGACAAAATGACGATTTTTAGAGTGCCATTAGCTGTCTCCCTGGGTATGGCTGTAAATGTAACATAAGTACGTTCTTTATTACATTAATTTCTTATTGCAGTCATGTTTATCTTCCTGAAGTAAAGCGCTCTGGGAGAAACTGAGTGGGTGGGTATTTTGGCTTGTTTTTCTGCTAAAGGATGATTCTGATGTGCTTTTACTATTACCTGAAATTTGTGTGCTGTTGCAGAAACATCCTTCTCAAGGGAAGAACACGGGTACAGTGGAGCTAAAGTGCTTTTTGCCTTGTGTGTACAAATTAGGCAAGAGGTTTATAAACTTGCTTCTTACAGAAAAGTCACCCTGATAATTTGCTTTGTAGTATTTCTGAATATCCTAACCCCTAATTAATCAACATAGACCACCTTTTGCTTGTTTCATATAGAGCACAGAGCTTTCAAATTAGAGCACTGGGGGAAAAATTATTTTTTTGGTGCATATAAAATTCTAATTGCCATCAGAAGCAAGATAGCTATATAATTGCCGAAGCCAAAACAAGAAGTTTCTGAAAGTACTTTAATTAGAGTTTGTTTCACATTTATCTTCTAATGAAACTGAAAATACCAACCACAAAACTCTCTGTGGAGAGAGCTTGCTTTGCATTTTGTTGCATGCTTCAGTAAAGATTCTTGTTTATCAGAATTGTAGATTCAATACCAAGAACATAAATTTGTATTGTTAATTTGGGTGACCATGAGGGACATTGACTTAAACTTTGAAAAGATCAATAAAAATACTTCAAAGATTTTGATCATGGGTTTCTGATCAAACAAATGATCTAGAGAAAAGTCACTGCAGTTAATTTACTGGTTGGAACTTGCATGAAGTTAGGGATTTCAAGATAAACCCATCTCTGGACAAGTAAGCTAATTTCTTTTGTATTACCTAGTGTGTGGGGGTGGGAAGGGAGGGAATGCCATATGAAACTAGCTTCTTCATTGCTCTCTTATGAGTCACATTTACTTGAACACAGCTAATTTTAGTTTCAAGCATTGTGACCCTCCTGGAAGTAGTAAGAACCAAATGAGTAAGCATTTGGAGGAAGTAAGTACTTTGCAACCAATGTCATCCAGAGCTCATTATTTTGACATCAGCAAAGCCCTCCTCTATAATCAAATTTCCCACATTCTCAGAAATGGTAATTGTGATAAAGTGCATGATCAGCTTGAATTTTTCACCCCTCCCTGTATTACACCCTTTGTTATGTGACTTTGGAGATTCCTCCATAAAGGCAGAGTGTATTTTGCCACTCCTTGTCTTTGAGCTAAGCTGTGTCACTTCCTTTGGTCAAAGGAATGTGGGTAAAAGTGTCAGGGTGCCAGTTTGAAGTTTGCCTGCTTCTTCTTGCCATCCTGTGGCTCTGCCATCTTCTAGGAACATGCCTGGGGGTACAACCCATGAAGCTGAGCCTCCCCAGCAGAGCCCAGCCTAGATCAGCCCACCCCCAGCCAACCATTGACTTGTGAGCAATAATAAGTCATTGTTGTTTTAAACCACCAACATTTGAGGTGACTTGTGATGCAGCAGTAGTTAACTCTCATAATACTGCAACAAGTTATTGACCTGAGCTTTTCCAAGCCAGTGATCTGTAAATACATATAATTCATGGCTGGTCTAGTTTCTATAATGGAAAAGATATTACACAACTATTTTTTCAAAGATAGATTATTTATGTTGCATCAAAAAAATAATTTACCAACTACCTGTTATGGGCTTGATGCTCTACTGGGTGCTGGTACAGAGGGTGGAATATGAAGAAGTAGTCCCAAAAGTCCCAGACATTTGTACATGACCTTTAGAAACTGAAAAACTTGAACCATGATTGCAAAGATGATTCAAACTAGAGGCTGTAAAACTTTCTCTTTTCAGAGTTCAGTATCTTAAAGCCAGGTATTGTAATATCTTGATCTTTATTTGAATCCTGACCCAGTATAGCAAACACTGTGTCTTGCCTGATTCAGTAGAGGTTCAGGATGTTCCTCTTGTCTCAATTTTCTATGGAGGTTACTGGTTTAACCTAGGTGTATTGACCCAAGGAGGAATGGCAAATTCTCATCAGCCAAGAGCCTCTCAATATGAATAGGTGTTAGAGAGGGGTTGGCCTGGTATAGTCAGATGATGAGCTGGCAGTGGAACTTGGGGGTGTGCACCATTAAAATAGGCAGAAAGGGAGATCATTGTAGAGAGCAGGGCCACTGGGCAGAGGTAGGATGGACTAGAGTATGATAATGAAAAGATCAAGGGGGGAAAGGAAGATGAAAGGTGGAATTTCAAGCTGGAATCTGAGGCAACAACTGGAATCATTCTCAGAGGACCTATATATTAGTTTGGCTTGTTTGGATGGTTTTTAGCACCAGGTGGGGTTTGTCACCTAGTTGGGACTTTCAGCTATGGTGTCTTGGGTGCTCTTTGTTCTGTAATTCTCTTTCTGCAATATCAAGAACCAGGACCATCTAGGGAGGAGAAGACTATTCCTCTAGGTCTGAAGTTGTATCTTTCTCTGCCCAAGGACTCTGATACATTCTTTGGTCACATGGAAGCCTCATTCAGGGAGAGTTGAGTCAATTGGAAGTTCAGTCCTCTGAGAACCAGGGACATTGTGTGGCAGGTCCTTCTCCTGGGTCCTGGGACTTAGATCCTAGCCCCTAGGCTTGTGCTATGTCACACCCTTGTCCTCTCTGCCTCCTCCTCATCAACCCACTCGGGGCATTCTGACCCATCCAAACATAAGCAGAAGATGACTCATCAGTGGGCTGCCTCTGAATCATGGCTTGGTCCCGATGTGGAAAGGCAGAGTGAATGCAGAACTGGAAAATTAATGTGAATCAGGATGCATTTGGTGTTGACACTTGTCTTAGTGTAATTTGACTCAATGTTAATTCTCTTTCCAGTTTAATAAAATAATGACAGTAGGACATTCAAAGTCACTGTGATTGATGACTTCATTCCTGATTCAGATTCAGCCTGAAGGTCCATCATGTTTGGTATTAAACCTCAATTTCAAATTAGCTGCTGGTCCCAATTAATGATTAGACTGAACTGATGAGATTCCACAAGTCTTGATGACAAAAAACTTCAAAATCAGTGCTATCGACCATTTTCTTTTAAAGAGAGAAACAGATCTTCTCAGGAGATCAGCCTTCAGAACTGTTGTTAGTTTTAACATATTGCCAGTTCTGATTGGTCTCTTTTGTTCTGTTGGTTTGTTGGCTACTTACCTATTTCTTGTTCCACAAACAAAACAATAGTTTTAACCTCTGAACAATGAACAACTAAGTAGGCATTTCTTTAAAACAATTTTTTCTAGCTCTTTCTATATTGTGTACCTTCATGAGGATCAGAAGTCATATCATCATCACCTAATAGTTTGTATTTTTAACACATCATGTGTCAAGTGATGGTCTAAGTTATTTATTTTGTTGAATTCTCCCAGAAACCCTATTATCATCCCTATTTTTCAGATGAAGTTTAGTCAGCATTTCAGAGAGATCTAGTAACTCACCAACAATAATATAGTTATTGAGTCATGGAGCCACATTTTTAATCCAAGCAAGCTAACTCCAAAGTCTCTGCTCTTGACTTTTATGCTACTAACTTCCCCAAATGCAAAAGTCCATATTACCAAGTCCCACATTCTAGTCAACATTTGAAAATGATGTTTAGCACAGGAATAATTTAAAGGTAGGCTTTCTTTTAGATTCATTCTAGGAGGTTAAGAATACTTTACAACACCCTTGAATCGACTTAATTGTTTCCCCAAAATTGATCCTATTGTCACGATTTACTACTACTTGTATCATAACTGTAGTACCTACAATTTTTATCTTGGTGAATTGAGATTCCTCAGCTAATACTACAATTTAAAAGGCAGGATTTTCCTGTTTCATAAAACAACCTTCAACTTTTCCTACCTAATCTGTCTGCCTTGTGGTTATATCTAGTAGCCGTCAATTAACAGAAATGTCAATAAGACAAGCTTACCAAAGCGGGGTGGGGGAAGGGGAACCAAAATGAAGAATGTTATGCCAGGAAATACTTTAATGTAGGTGGAGCCCTGCCAACTTTTATTATTGTAAGAAAACAAAGAAACTTTATTAATCCAACAGGCATTACGCTTTGGCTTTTATTTTGATTTTATTTTTGAGCATGCAGTTGAATTCTTTGCGCACAGATTTTCCTTATTTTTGTCTGCTACTTGCTTCAAATAAAAGGAAGACTATTTTGGTGGCAAGATACGTATGTCTTTCAATTTGTATTCTTTCATTCTTCTCAAATATCTACAAAATTCTGTTATCTATGGTGTTTAAGAAGCAAAAATGCTACTGAAGCAGAACCAATCCAGTACCTTACTTCCTTTGCTTAGGGCAAAATTTATTGCAGAAGAAATTGTAATGTTTGCTTCCTAAACTGCCCCAGACGCAACTAAATCTCCTGAAGCAATTATAAATAATGGACAATTTCATGCATAATTTGCTCCATTATTAGGATTTATTACCAAAAAAATACAAAAAGAAAGCTCTAAGCAATAACAGTTCACTCATTGAAGGTGCAGATTGACTCTGAATAGTGCAAAAGATGCAGACAACAGAAACTCTAGGCCTAGCATATTAACCTTTCAAGGCCCCTCTCTTCCTCACCCCAGACTGTCTCCACCCTCCCACAGCAGGTGCCCACAGGCAGATTGATGGAGTTAATTGAGTGACCACCTGAATAAAGAGAAAAAAGTTACATCCAGTTTACTTATGCGCTTTCCTCATCAATTTTTCTCTGCAAGAAAGAATAGCATGTAGAAAGATGTCTACATTGTCACACTTTAAACACACCCTTAAAATTTTGCTGTAAATTCAGATTTTGTGTACATATCTCGCTCATGAAAAGTTGCAAACTAGATCTCATCTAAGGAAAAAATAAGATTATTTGTTCTAACATTTTATTATAGAAATTTTCCATCTTGCACACAATTGAGAAAATAGTGTAATGAACCCTCATATACCCATCACTCTGCTTTATCAACATTTCTATAATCTTGATAATATTTGATAATCTTGGTAATATTTGATAATCTGTTCCCCTACTTTTGTGTTACTTCTCACCCAGCACCCAGCCTTCAATGCAATATTTTTTAAATAATTCCTAGACATGTCATTTCAATAAATACTTAAGTGTGTATCTCTAACTGGTAAGGATTATTTTTATATAACAATTATACCATTATTGTGCCCAATAAAGTCAACAATAACTCCTTAATAGCTTATAATGTTTACTTCAAGTTCAAAATTTCTCCATTGTCTCAAAGGAGAAATAATTTGGTCCAATGACTCAGCAGGAAACAGTATTCTCAGATTTAGAATAATTGAAGGAGCATTTATTTGTAAAGAGACTATTTACAAAAGGATGGGTGGGATGTGGGGGAATCACAGAGAATAGTGCAATGACACTTGGCTAGTGACAACAGAGCTGTTACCACCCCTGGATGTGAAGGATTCAGAAGGACCAGATCAAGGTTACCGAAACTGGAAGGAAAGAGTCTATGGAGAAGGCCTCCTCCAGAAGAACAGTGTCTTTCCATTGAGGGATCTAGCCAGCCAAAGTGATCGCACAGGGAGGAAGCCAGGGGAATCAATACTCAGACCATCCTCTCTTGCCTCTCTTTCTGATTTCCTGCTGGGGCTTCCCATTGGCCAAATTCAACCAAAAGCCAGAGGCAAGAAAGCCTGAAGGCACAGTCCATACTGGTCAGCTTCTTAGACGAGGGAGAAGTGTAGAGAGAAAACCTAGAGGAGAAAAAAGATATCTGGCATAGGATCCAACAAGACCTACACATTGCATTTGGGTATTATGTTTCTTAAGCCTTTTTTATTCTTTAACAGCTCTCACCTTCCTTTCATTTATTTAATATGTCATTAATGGAGAAACTGGGCTTTTTGGCCTTGTAGAATGTCTCACATTTGAGATTTGGCTGATTGCTTCCTTTACGTGTCATTTAAATCGTTCCTTTATCTCCTGTATAATTTCTAAACAACAATGGTTTGTGTATTGCATTATGTTATTTATTATTTCTATCAGGCTACTTCATATAAATTACCAGCTATACTTAGACACTTGATGAGATGTAAGCTCAATGTTTTTTAGGAAAGAAGACTTCCTAGGTGATGCTGGAGTATCCAATTTCATTCCTTTGTGAGATGTGTAATTTCTGATTGCCCACTTGTGAAGATTCTAAGACTGAATTTAGCTTAATTCCTCTATTATGGACTTCATTGACCTTTCGCTAACCTTGACTACGCATTAAAATCACCTGCGCAGATTTTAAACCTCACAGCGCCATGGCCACATTTATCACTTAAATCAGAATCACTGGGGGTAAAACATGGGCATTAGCATTTTTTAAAACCCCCAACTGATTCCAATGAACAGCCAAAATTGGTAACCTCAGACCTAATGATTTTAACATCTACTGATTTTTGGGGTTTTTTAGGTCTACTATTTCATTAGAATTTGTAAATTGATACTTTTTAGTTCTATCATTCCTTCTGCATTTATTAGCTACGAAACAGTGCCAATCACAAGCTTGCACTCAATAAAGAGGTATCAGTTGATTTGATCTGAAGTTCACATTTAATGAGTATTTTACATTAAAAAAAAGTTTTGTGGAATTTCTATTACAAAGATTTAAGTATTTACAAATCTATTTAGATAGCATTTTATAATCTATCAAATTGATGTTCATTTTTACAGATGATAGCTCTCTGGATCACGTCTAAAATTAAAATTTCCCTCATAACATCCCGCCTCTAAAATCTCAACTTATAAGTGTGTTGTTTATTAACTATGATATGTTGAATATTTCAGTCCCTCATACACTAAGACCACATGATGTAAAATATAAGGTTTTCTGGGGGGGGGGGAACTTACATGAGAGACGTAGCGAGTGCACACAATCCGTCACCCTCAAAGAGAGGTGTACTTAGGCCAGGCATGGCTGGGCTAGACACACAGGGTTCTAAGAGAGATGTTATCTCCCATTATACCTGACGTATTTGTAGAAAATGGGGAATAAGGGATTCTTAGGAACTATGTAACAATAAAAGGTTGATGTTTGAGGAAGTGGCCTAGTTAGAAAGAAAGCCTCTGGAACTTAGTAACTGGCACCTGTTGAGTTAAAACAGACCTGCTGGGCTATCTCTCTGCTAAACTACCAAAAGGGTGAAGTGGGCTTTCAGTGCCTTCCAGATTTTTCTCTTTTCACTAGCGTACATATATAAGATTACACCCATTGTAGTACTTATTAGGTGCCAGGCAATTCAACCAACAATGCTGTGATCTTCCCTAATCAACCACACTTAGAAACTTTTAATCCTTTGATTGAAAGTTCTTTTTCCTCCAAGATCCACTTGGTGGCTCATCTTTGGTAATGCTCATTCATTTGATGTGCATTCATTTATTCATCTGTTACTTCATTCACTTATTCAGTAACAGTTACATAGTAGAACTTTTCTGAGGCGTGATACGGGCTCCAGTTATGACCAAGGCATAGCACAAGTAGGTTATAATCTGAAAGATGAAATGAGGCAAACTTACTATACATAAAATCAAAAAGTCCCTTCCTCTGTCCTTTCTTTTCATCCTTCCCTAGCCTAGTCCATACTTCATTCTCCTCCCTCTTCAGCTAGCCCTCCTTCCTTTGTTTTCTTTTCCAAACCATGCTGCACACCCTTTTAAAATTACTTTCTCCAAAATAGTGCTTTTGTACTCTGTTCACAGACTCCAAACGGCTTCTTTTTGCCTGCTAAATGAAATCCAAACTTTTAAATTTAGTTCAGCATTCAAACCCCTTTTTAGACCTGTTTGCTACCAACTTCTACCTCTCTCTTAAATTTCTCCCTTTGAACCCTTCTCTCCCCAAGTGAGTTTGTCTGCCAAGTCATCTGGGCTCATGACTTCCCCTCTATCTCTCTAAGTCTTTGAACTGGACATAGTCTGCATCTATGTCTCACTACCCCTACACTCCGAACCCATGAGCTTTCCCGACCTGTCCCATCCTGCCTTTGAACTGCTAAAGCACTTATTTTATTTATTTTTATTGTATATATTTAAGGTGTACAACATGTTTTGATACACACACAGTGAAATGATTACTACATTTAAAATTTTTATTTAAGCCATCAGTAAAGTACTAATTAATAGTACCTCTCATTTTATCATCATTATATACCATCTTATATTTCTAATAACCTTTTCATGTCTCACCTCCGCTACTAGAGTATAATCTCCTTGAGATCAGGAAGTGTCTTTTACTTTGTTTTCTCAATACTTTAGCCGTGCTTTGGAGACAGGAGGTGTTCAATAAAAGGGTGTTGATGAAGATGAGAATATTGGGAAACTCTTGGAATATGGTAGTGGCTAAAGCATTGTATCAACAAGGATATGGTTTTTCAATCACATGTCAGCTGGTTATTTTTCTCTCATCATCAAACTAGCCAAGTCTTTTTCTCCTTCTCTCTCTCTCTCTCTCTCTCTCTCTCTCTCTCTCTCTGTCTCCCTCCCTTCCTCCCTTCCTCCCTCTCCCCCACCATCTCTCTCTTCCTTTCTCGCTCTTCCTTTCTCCCTCTCTCCGTCTCTTTTTTCTCTCTCATTCCCTTCACAGTCAGACTTCCTAAATGAGTATTTGCTGCCTCCACTTTTTTACCTCCCATTCACTTCCTCAACCCACTACCATCTGGCATCTTCCACCACTAAACCAAAAATCTGCTGGCAGAGGTCACCTAGCACCTCATAGATGCCAACTCAGATGGACAGTTTCCAGTTCTTTTTGCATCTCATCTCCATAGCATTTGATGCTGTTTCCTCCTACCTCATTCAGGAAACTGTCCTTTACTTTGGGTTTTTAGACCACAGCTTTTTGCTATCTCTCTCTATTCCTTCTCTAGTTCCGTCATGGGCTTCTCTTTGCCAACCATCCCTTGAATATTATTATAGAACAGGTTTCATCCTTGGCTGTCTTAATTTTGTTTCTCCCAGAAGCAAGCCCTGAGACAAAGATTTACATGCAAATTATTTGCTGAAAAGATGATCCCAGTAGGAGAGTGGGGAAGTAAGACTGGGAAGGGAAGGTAGCCAATAAAGGGTGTGATATCATGCCAGTTACCACCGTGGGCAACTGGAGCACAGTCCCACTGCAGAACACAAGCCTCAGAATTATCTTGCTTGTGGATCAAGAGAGCTGAAGTATTTATCCACCAATCCCATCAGTCATTGGTCAAGGCTGCTCCTGAAAGTGGGATAGAGCTACATTAATTACCTGATACATCTAGCCTGCCCTCAGGCAGAGTCACACACCAATGACTGGAAGTCGGGCTGATGTGCATAGAATGTTATAACAACCCCTGTTCTCTCCTCAACTTAATCATTATCCCTGGGTTACTCTTATCAATGGTAATAAAATTAATAATGACAATAGCTAACATTTATGTACTAGGTCAAGTGTTTTACCTATATTAGCTCATTTAATCCCTACAACAGCCCTCAAGGTACTATTATCATTTCTATTTTATTGAGGAGGAAACTGGGAATCAGTAGGGGCTAAACTAGCCGAAGTTGTAGCACTAGTGACTTGAGCTAACATATATATGCTGATGTCTCTGTACTTACAACCCATATTGTCCCTCTAAGCTCTAGATCAGTCTGTCCATTTGCCAACTGGGTGTCCTTGCCAGCTTTCTACTGGCATCTCAGATGCAACATGTTCAAAATGAACCTATCAGAAGGTCTGAAGAAACCTTGATACATTATGGTTATCTTTTTTCCTTTTTGCCAGCTTTTTGGGGTCTTCACTTTAAGAATAATTTTTATTTGGAAATTATTTTTTCTGGAAATAAGAGTAACTCATAAGGATTTTGGAAAATATGGAAAAGTATAAAGATTGCGATAACATTCCCCATAATTCCACAGTGCAGAATTGACACTCACTGTAGGCATCTCCTTTCGCCTAATTGTCAATATATTTTTAAGATGCTTGAGAAAATAGTGTGTACATGTGCATGCATATATATGAGTGTGTGTACAATTT